>NC_139348.1:117861394-118208894 GCF_055883805.1 Amblyomma maculatum
GTCAGATGTGAACATGCTCATGAAGCGACTTGAAGCTCAGATGTTAGGATAGATGCAGTTTAAGCAAGCATTAACAAACTAACCGAACAGGCAGACTTTCTGAATGCGGAGTTCTCTATGATCTGAGAAGAACCTATGAGTAGCTTGACGTAAATTGTGGAAGGATTAGCAAAATAGAAGTATGGCTCCGCCCGGTTACCGGAAACATCTTCACTCAGCAGCAACTGCAGCAGCAGCCATAAGTCATTATCGCTCCTGGAAACAAATTGGAACCGGGAAGTGGAACTGCAGAGGCTTCAACTCTAAAACAAGGAACGTGCAGGCAGATCGCGGTACAAAAGCAAGTAAAATTAACCTGCTACGCCGCGTATATCCTGATAAAGAAAACAAGATGAGAACGAACCCAGGTCAGCCGAGTCCTCTCTGGTGCAGACATTTTGTCACCAATACAACTTGAACTTGAAGACTCGAGCCAAGGTTGTAATGATAGAACTGCTCCCAAACAGAGCACCCACCCAGAAACCGTGGAAGAAGGCTTGATGGGCTTTTACGGAATGCCATGAATAGCTTATGGAAAACGGTTACTAATCACTGGGGACTTTAACGAACCGCTCCCAGCGTGGGGATATAGGACGGCCTCCGCTCAAAAACAAACTATGGACTATGGAGACTCATCATGCTAAACAACCGACATGTCCTTACAACGATAGGTAACAAAGTCAGTGTAGACACATTCACAGGCTTGACGCTAGCTTGACACTTAGTGGATGGAACGTAGGTAAACACAAGAAACACCTTGCGTAAATATCAGTATATCAGAGCCTGAACCACGAACGAGGCTGCGAGAGGGTAAGGTGCATAAACCAAAGCTGATATGCGTAGATGCGCTTACTAATTTCAGGGACAGAGCTGCTCTAAGCAAAATTCTAAACCAATGGGTTGAAAGACTCAAACGTGAGGTAAAAGCACAGTAGGGAACGTCTAACCACAGGAATTGATAATTGTAAAACCTCGAGCCCACACCAGGGAAGCCCACGAGAGCCTCACAAAAGGATGGAAAAAGCAGAGCTAGAGCAGAAAGCTCTACCTCGCCGGTACAACGCCGGTAGTAACTGCACAAGCCATGAAATCGGCGAACAACTTTCTTGTGACGTGGAATCCGAAATTCCGCAACAGCAGCAAGCTTATCAAGGTCGTGCTTCACGCCGGCGGCGCTGACGACATGGCCTAGGAATTTGAGCTCTCGATAGCCAAAGTGGCATTTCTGTGGGTTAAGTGTCAGGTAAGGGATCGAAGGGATTCTAGCAATGACCGCAGGCGCTTAATATATTGTACAAACAATTCTGCAATGGCCACCGCGTCATCTAGTCATACTAGGCAACACAACCATTTAAGGTCGGCAAGGACAGTGTCAATCATCCGCTAAAATATGGCCGGCTCGGAACAAAGTCTGAAAGACAGAACTTTAAATTTGTAAAGGTGTCGGGTGTGACAAAGGTAGTCTTCTCGCGATCTCGCTCACCTACCTCAATCTGCCAGTAGCCACATTTTAGATGGTTGAATAAAAAATATTTTGCATGCCAAAGTCGTTCGAGAGAGTCGTCAATCCGCGGCAAAGGGCAAAGGTAAAACACCCTTCTTAGTTACGGCGTTTAGCTTGCGGTAATCAATGCAAAAACGTAACGTGCCGTCTTTCCTTTTAACTAGAATGACCGGGAAGGAGCGCGGCCTATTTAAAGAGTAGATAACATCATCTTCGAGCATCTCCTTAACTTGTGACTTAAAACCCTAAGAGACGCGGTAGGGATGCTGGCGCATTGGGCCCGCATCATCGAACAACACGATTTGGTGCTTGGTAATGGTAGTTTGAGGCACTATTGACGACGATCGAAAACACTCTTCGAATTTGAGTAACAATAAAAACAGCTGCTCAGGCTGATTGACCGATAGCTCTGAGCTGACTTCGAGATTGTCGAGGGATGTGGGTGGTGACACTGTTTTTGAGGCGAAGCACTCGGAGACGTCAGAGATACGTTGGGTGAAAGCTATGGAAGTTTCACGAAAAGGTGCCGATACTCGTATAGAAAATTGGTAACAAATACCTGTGACTGATTGCAGTGAAGGTAACCAAACTGCGGGCCACGCAGACTCCTTTGTCCACACTAACAAGACGTTAGTATCGGCTATTGCGTCAACATCGTGAAGTGCATTGCATTTGACATTGACGATTGCGCTGGTTAGGTATTGCAGCGTGTCGCTATCCGCATACCCTCGAAGCAAATTGAGTGGTCTCTTTGAACTGCTGAGGGTCACCGCTTTCTCAGTAGAAAACGAGACCTTGAAATCCTGGAGGTCAATACTTGCTCTATATTCACGAAGAAAATATACGCCCAAAATCAGGTCACACGAACAGCTTTTCAGAACAAGGCAGCTTACCCAAACGTTGACTCTTGAATTTGGCCTCTGACCGTGCACATGCCAAGAGGAGTAACCAAATGACCACCCGCAGTGTGAACGTGTGTGCCAGCCCATGGAGTAAAAACCTTCTTGAGAAGTGCGGCAAACTGGCTGATGAAAATAGAATTATTAGTGCCAGTAACCAGAAAAGCTCGAACATGACGACTATCCAGTATTACGGGTATGTCCAACGAAAGTTGCTCCCGATTGTCAGGCTTCTGAGTCGTTGAGATTCTGCGTTGGTGTACGTGGTCTGCTTCGCCTGCAATTTGTCGTCGTTGCGGGTGCGTTGTTGCGTCATCTGTTTCACTGGCAATTCGCCGTCATTACGGGTGACACGAACAAGATTTTCGTTTAGTTGATAATTATTTTAATGCAATTATTCAGTATCTGTAGGACATTTGGCAGTCCACGCTGAACCCTGGCCGATCCCCCTTCGTGGGTATGTGCCATTAATCAAGGCAGAAGAAAACGAAAACAGCCATCTTTCTCGCTCGTCGGCCTGTTCACACGCCGATCGGCTAAGTATTTAATTGCTGGTCCTGGTTCTGTCGTTCCCCATTGCGCCTTTGCGTCTTTGTTTTCAGTTGCCTAACGCACGTGGTGGCACATGGTGTTCTAAGGTAATGCCGACGCAGTCCCCCGGCCAACGGCGTTCCCCTTGGTCGGCATCGCTTCGTCTCTGGCTGTCGCTGGCCTAGCGACCGCACCACTTCTTTTTTCTCCTTCCCTGGCACAAGCACATCTTCATCTTCTTTGCAGCCGGTTAGAGTATAAATTGTCGCATCGCTGAAAGCCTTCATATTAACGATAATGTTTAGTCTTTAGAACAGATTTTAGAAACAAGCTATTTTGTTTTATATAGTATATAGTATAAACGCAGGAATAGAATTTCTTAGAGGGCCCCATGCAGACTTTGTTGATATGAAATAGCTTTTGTTTATGCACACTTCATACAATTTTTTAGTTCCCGTCTCAACTTATCTTGCGCACCAGTTCTGAGCTTTAAGGATTCTTGCGGAAATGGTTACAAATATTGGTGCGTAAAAGTTGTCATCGTCTATTTCCTTCTGTCCACTTTAATCGAATCCGTTTAGCCACCAGAGTGGCCGTTTAGCTCGTGCGCGTGTCGGGCTGAGGATGCTGGGTTCCTTCATCCATACATTCGTGGCGCCTCTGAGAAAGGGTTTTAATTTTTGCTACTACCCAAAATTATCGAAAAAGGGTCCCAACGTCTCACGAGGAAGACTGCCTACTTTGCGTTGCCGGCCACATTTCGGCTCCACATTGGATTGTGTTAACAAAATGTTCTCCGTGGCAGAGTGCAGATCACCCAGAGTTTTATTTCGAGGAGAAGGTAAGTCCATAGTTTCGGTTGCTTCCGTCACAGAAGAGTCAAGGCCAGTGATGGCTATGTTGGCGTTTAGCGAAAGCACGCGCCCTGAACAGGGCCTGCACTCCACGACGAAGAGTGCTAAAAGTTCACGCGCCTATACGCCTATATGTCTCGAAAGTCCCAGTGTCTTTCTTGCCTTAGAGGAGGTCCAGTGGTCTCTGCTCTGTGGGAACGGCCGTGGCATTGTTTAGACGCCGTACTCAGTATTGTGGTCGGGTGCATTCGAGGAAGACGAACTGCAATAATAACAAATTTGTTTTGACAGAACTCCTTGGACTCGCGGTCAACGTGACCTGAGAATGATTAGACTTTGCGTTTTATTTTTACACATGATGAGAAACAAGTAAACGCGCACTGCTCTGCTGACATGGCAATAGAGAGATTTTCGTCTCGCCTGGACCGACACCCGTGGATTGTGTTACCAAGTAGTCGCTGACGGTGTTCACAGGGCGGCATCTGAGACGCTATGATGTAATAGACTTGCTCTTTTAAATTGTCGTCCGTCTTTACTGCAAGATTTCCAGCGGCGCCTACTTCGAAGAAGAAGAAAGAAAGGTAGAACAAATAATGCAAAGAGATATAGAACCACATTTATTTAACGTTACCGGGCAAATATGCAAATAGCTACGGTGCTAACCTGAGACGCATTGGGGGTATATCTTCCGGGATCGTGTCCTCTCTCTGGGTTGAGATCCTGTAAATGTGAGCTGCTTTTAGGCAATTTTGGGCTGTATGAAAAGTGCCCCATTATTTTCGAAGAGCCATCCTGCCCAAACTGTCATTTTTTGCATAGCAAGGTCTAACTACGCGGTAGCACTTGAAGTCTAGTAGATACGTATTTATGTCCATCTAATTAGCTTCAGCAATAATACTCGTTAACGGGACATGCTACGTACCTACTCGTTCAGTCTCCATGATTCCTGCAATACCTGTGTTATTTATTTTATCTGCTAATTAAATTTTACTTTTGCTATTGGGTGTAAAAGATTGAAATAATAGATGTATATAGACAAAAGTTGACAAAAGCTTAAGGATGGTTATTTGTTGCGCTCAATCCAACACTTTTTAAGCAGAGCACTTGGTGTGTTGTTTACATGAGAGTAATGTTGCACAGCCATCTTAAGTGGTTACTTTACCTTTGAGGGCCACGCCTAATTTAAAATGAGTAATTACTGAGCGGCATGCCTGCCACGCAGTCAGTGTTTTCTAGCATAATTCTGCGGATTCACAAAGCGTGTACTCTTCACAGTACTAACTTTCATGCATGCCTATTACCAAAATGATATTGTCGCTGCATTAATGAAGCCAGAAATTTCACGAACTGCTCGCGCGAAAACAATAACGGAGATGCCAAAGCCGAGAAACGAGATAGGATTTTTTGTGTCTTAATGCCGATTTGCCCACCGTGTTTTGATATCGCAGTCGGTGCGTCCTCGCACTGGTAACTCAGAGCTTTTAATGGCGTTATATTTGTAATGAGGCTAAGCCCCGGAGCGTCTTATTTTTTCGTTAACTTGTATCTGTCCGCAAAAACGTCAGCTCCTTCTAACAAGCTTACATATGTTATAGGGCTAGTATTTTTCTTATCCCTATCTGGCTTATTTGTCTGATAATCCGATTCGTTTCCGTATCGCAGATGTGCCAGAAGCAACCTTGAGGAGCACTGCAAGTGGGCAGGTGGTGACAAGCAGAAAGCTTTTCCCGAGTGTTGCGCTCGGCGAACGTGTGAGCGGGAATTCACACGCTACATGTCAATCGTATAGATGTTAGTGCACTAAAAGAAGAACCGATTGCGCCTCCATAAGCGCCTATATTCCCGGTCCGCTTAGTTCAATGTCATGAAGAAATAAATGTTTTACAATGTTTTTTTTTTGTCTAGAAAGATTCAATGCTGTAAACTGAACTAAAGATATTTTGCCTTACCTAATACATTTTAATGAAACAAAAAATAGTAATATTCTTCTTAGCAAATCATGCAAATCGTGCGCATTATTAATGTGCATCGACGTGCCACCAAGCATGGACTATCCTAGGTGGCTCGTACGCGCTCTTCTTGCGCCCGTGTTGCTCCAAAGTTTGGCTGCCCGCATGTGTGCGCCTCACACGGAGAGCAAATTTGCGGCTAAAAACGGACCTAGAGGGGTAAGCTCTGCATTAACGTCCAAAGCCGCTAATTATCTTCAAACAGTTACACCTTCGTTTCATCATGTAGGTGCGAGATGAAACATTATTATCATGTCCATTGTGAAACAGGCAATACTGAAACTGCATGGATCAACTCACATTGTCTTGCACGCGTCGGTAACCAAGAAAAATCGAACCTATTATCGACTGTCCAGAGAACAACTGTTTTGCTTTGCCGAAAGTTGGGCGAGGTGGTGAAAGTTCATAATGAACAATAACACAAAAAATACACGAAGGTCGGATGGACGAGACGGACAAGCGCTATCCTTTGCGGCTTTGCGGCTGTTTCCCTTCCTGATACTTTTGAACATCATTGAAGCGGCTGGAGTATTGGCAGCGGTCTTAGCGAATCACAAAATAATATGCGTGTGACTGAACTCGTTATATTGTTTTCTAAGTGACGTGATCGTGTCCTTTATTTTTCGCTGCCTGCTAGATACCACAAATGTTACCGTTCAAGCGCCTATCCTATCCTCATTTTGCACTCTCCATCATACGGAGCTATTTTCACGTACTTCACTGCAATGGGAAAGAGCATCATTTGAAAAGTGCCACATGATGAAAAATGGACGAACTCTAGCACCAGACAGCAGACTCAGGCTTGGCTGCATGCAGTATGAAAGATTGGAAACTGAAGCCATGCCGTCTACATTGTGTCACGCGGTGTTAAGGAGCGGGAACAAAGCATGCACGTTTCTCCCATTGCCATTCTTGGCGATATTATTGTCTAGAAGGCACCTTGCACAGTGCACTTGGGGATTAATGCGAACGACAGGGCTCGGATGAAACCGCAGCCGAGAGACCTGGGTCTGATTGTGGCAGCAAGGGGGGGGGGGGGGGGGGCGTTTTGATGGAGATGAAACGCACAGTGCTTATCCAAGACAAGATCGAGAAGCCAAGGTGGGAATCTGAGCATTAACCCTACATTAAAGTGTGTTGTGTAGCCTGAATCGCTGTGGTATTTATCCCATAAAAAGGCTGTCTCCGCTCCCTCAAGTATGATCGAAATTATTGAAACACCCAAAGAATGGTGAAGCACTCCTTTTCTGTCACCAAGTAGTTGGTCTCGGCCTCGGTCAACGTTCGACTTGCGTATGCCACAACCTATTGATCAACGCTGGATTTACGTTGGGCTAGAGCAGCGCCGAGGCCGGCGTCGCTGCCATCGGTGTGCACTTCGGTAGGAGCAGCCAGATCAAAATGACGCAATAAGGGGGTTAGGTAAGTATTGCGCGTAATGTGATAAAGAAAGGCAGTGTCTCAAGCCGGCGACCAAGAATAAAGATCGTGGTCATGTCACGTCAAGTCACGTCAGAGGAGCAATGATGATAGCAAAGGTCCGAACGGAACGCCTAAAATATGAACACAGGCCTTTAAAACTGCGTCGTTGCTCGATATAAGTTGGTTTCGGGACCGCAGCGACAGCTCCAGGTTTAGATGGATCAGAAAGGCTGTGATCCTTCGACTCCCAATGACCAAAAAAGTGATGTGCGGAGCGGCGAAATAGACTTTTTCAAATTGAGCTGCAGACCTCGCTAAGACATTTCACGACAATTTCAAGCCGAGTCAGGTGGGTATCAAATTCGGATGAAAAGACGACGATGTCATCCAGTAACAAAGAGATGTGTGCAACTTCAAACCATGGCGAATATATCGTACATTATGCGTTAAAAAGAGGCTGGCGCGTTGCACACACCAAACGGCACGGCGTAGAACTCATGGAGCCCATCGGGAGTGACAAAGTGGTTTTAGGGTGATTGGCCTCATCCATTGGACCTTGCCAGTAGCCCGACCGTAAATCTATTGAGGGGAAAACGTCTGCTCTAGGCAGAGCGTCCTGTGCGTCGTCTATGCGTGGTAGAGGATAGACGTCCTTTCGTGTGATCGCATTCAGGCGACGGTCATCCACACAGAATCAAATAGACCCTTCTTCTTGACTAAAACGACTGCGGATGTCCATGGGCTACTGTAAGACATCTATAGTGAGCATCTGATCGACTTACTTATCAATAGCGGCCCTCCGAGGCTCGGACATGATAAGGAGAAAGTCGTAATGAGGCGTTTGTCATCAGCCGGCCCGAAGATGGCGGCTGAATGAAAACAGAAACATGGAATCGGTTCAGCACATCAGGGAGCTTACTTTGTTTAACAGGAGAGAGAGCACTATCGACGGCTTTGTCAACGGCAGCCGGAATCGATGATGGGGACAAGGTACAAGGTCGGCTGAGGGCATTGATGCTATCGCAGATTGTATCGGTACAGACGAACAGGGTGGTAGGACAGAAATAAAGTTTTCGGAACGAAGAGGTTGGGTATGCTCACAGCACTCACCACGTAGCAAAATCAGTGGGTAAATGAATCTTTACTAACAGCTAATTCGGTGCGGCCACTTAGTACAATAAAGATGGCGCAGGGCATCTACGCGAGACGAAAACGCAAGACTGGGTGAAAAGCACTATACAGTCATGAAGACAGGCGCACTTTTAGGCACAACCGCAGCCGATGAAGAAGGAATATTGGTAGTATCCTTAACGTGACATTTGGCTTCCTCAAAATTTTTAGTGGTGGTCACTGCGCTGCACAGCGGAGAATGCTCGACTTCGGCACGAGCGCAATTCATTATGGCGTGTTGAAGGAACGAGCAGTCCCATTCTAAAATACTTTTTTGAGAGCAGTGATGCAGAACAATAAAACTAATGACGTACAGACTATCCTTAATCTTGGCTAGGGCCGTGCAGGTTCCTGGCGACTTAATGGCCCGTGCAGTGGCTGCGCGCAGTGAAACCCCAAAAACGGAAGGACCACTTTTCTCAAAGTGGGCTTGCTGGGCGAGTTGGTTAGACATTATGGTAAAACAGCTCTAGAAGCACGGACTGATAAAAAGACAAACATACATTGCGCTTAACTGACAAATTAGGTTTTATTCGTGAAGCATGTCTTTATGTACACAGAGAGTGATAGAATGTAAAAAACCAGATCCGTCGCGAGACATAAAATGTTATCCTCACCCTCCCTTTTAGAAGGAAGAGGGTGACATTTGATGTCACGCGATGGATCTGGTTGTCCACCTTCTATCACTCTCTGTGTATCTAAAGACATGCATCATGAATCAAACCTTAGTTCTCAGTTCAGCGCATCTTTTGTTTGTCTTTTGTCTTTCTATCTTTCCGTGGTTCTAACGTTGTTTTAACATAACCTTTCTCAGCAAGCGGCAAAGTCAGGCGTCAATAACGGACACAGCATCTCCAGTATATCCAAGCGCAAGAGTACAAACATTTTCAAGGGTTAATTCTATTAAATTGTTCACGTGAATTTACGTGCTCACCGAAAGCGTAGTTCTTACCTGCAGAACTGAGTCTAGTGGTTTTCCGGCGATGGTTAGCTAGCACAGGGACGCATCGGCGGAGAAGTCGACCTGTGCGGAAGGGAGAACTAGTTGTTAAAGTAGCACGAGGGCTGAGGTGGCGCACAGGGAAGGGACGACGGTTGAACATAGGTGGCCGAGCTCTGATCGGCGACGTATGGGGCCTGGCGACGGCTTCACAGGCGCGCAATAAGCCCCGGAAGGCCGCATGCGAAGCATATAGGCCAGTTGTCAAAGGTGTGTCAAGCATGTACAAAAGGCGGCGCACAGCGTTGACTACAAAATACCCGCTGGGACGAACCGTACAATGGAAAAGTCTTAGGAAGGGGTAGTCGTGCGGCAACTTCAGCGTAAGATAACGCAGTGGGTCCTGGTTGTGAGAGGGAATCGGCGTAGCGGTATAAAAAGTTGGTTATGGAGCGGACGGAGGTGATTTGGCAAATTGCTCCTGAATAACAGGACGTGTCTTTGGAGGCAGGTCTTCGGCGGACTGAGGAATGTTTGGAAAAAGGGACAATTGCCGAACAATGTATTCCAGCACATGGTCTCTTATTCCTTGAATAAAGGTGGCAGCAAAGTACCTATCGTGGGTTGAGGTTGTCGAGGGAAGATGCATTGGCGGCCAATATCGTCGTAACTTTGGCACATGGTGACAACATGAGTTATAGGGCGGGGATCTTTAGCTAAATAAGCATGTGGAATGCGCCTTTATAGATTCCGGTCATGGTTTCATGAAAGACAGCGGGCCTTTATTGAACAACAGAGAATATAGCCGGCCGAATATAGCCCCCGTAACTTTCTGGTGCCCCCTGCTACGCTTTTGTTCTCATGTCCAATTCGTTACCCCAAGCGACCGTTGGTTATCCTCTCTTCGCCATACATGTCCTGCCCATGCCCATTTCTTCTTGATTTCCACTAAAGTGCCAGTGACGAGTTTTTTTCTCTGACCCATTTTGCACAGTTCCTTTCATTTAAAGTTACATGTACCGTTTTTTATCCATAAACATCTGCGTTATCCAAAGCTTAAGTACAACCCTTTTTGTTAGACTCCATGTTTCAGCCGCATAGGCGAGTACACGTAAGATGCAAATGTTGTATAGAGAGAGAGAGAGAGAGAAAGAGAGAGAGAGAAGGCAGAGAGGAAAGCTTCCGGTTTGCTACCCTGCAATGGGGAAGGGGAATGAGGAGTTTAAAGGTGAAAGATAGAAGAGAATGATGGGAAAGGTAAGGCGGCGAGGAGCACAGTCACAGTTTCTCAATCAAGTTTGTGTCTCTCATAAAACACATAAGTGCTTTGAAGGCTTTGCCGTTAGACGCCTTCTGTGGCATGGGCCGAGGATTTTCTCCTCTGTGAAAGGACGGCTGTCAAGATGGTCCAGAGCCGAACGCAGCGCATATCTATCGCTTGAAAAAGCAGGGCACTCGCAAAGGAGATGCTGTGTGGTCTCTTCGCAGCCGCATCTTTCACAGTTAGGGCTATCCGCCATTCTCATCACATAATCGTATTTTTTTGTGAATGCAACACCGAGCCACATACGGCACATCAGTGTTGTTTCACGCCGCCCTTTGTTAGGAAATGTTGTATACTTTCCTCTTGAGCAATGCCGGTAAGCTGCTAGTCATATTTTGGGAGAACTTGCAAAATGCGCTCCGTCTTACTTCCCTTACTTGTTTTACTTACCTCTCTTACTTATTTACTTCCCTCTCCTTTTATTACCATGCCTAATAGCAAGGATACCAAGCAATGAAAAATACGTATTTTGCAAGTAAGAAGTTACCGCCTGAATGCAGTCATATATTTAACGCTATGTCAGTGCTGCAAGCCACTGAATTTTATATGGTCACTAGCTTTCTTCGGATATTGCTTTGATATTTGCAGTAATGCTTAAAATTCTAATTGTGCTTAACTCCTCTGTTCTTTTTTAAGACGATGTATTAGCCACGTTTTAAGGGCCATGTACCCAAACATTGCTTTCGGGAGGTCTTTACGTGCTGTAGAGGAAAGCAGGACAAATTATATTGGAAAAATGTAGGTTATCAAAAATCATGTCAAGCGAACAGTACCTCATAGGGGTGTTGCCCGCCTAGAAATGAGGCGCAGCTTTTACTTAGCTCGCTCCTGTACCCGCGTTCATGTCACAACTCGTACGCAAGATTTGATCAACCAACCAAAAATACAACCTCATACAGTGCAAAGGCAATAGGGAGAAATTTCGCTTTAGAAAGACAATGTCTTAGTGATGCCCTCTCTTCAATATATGCTCTAAATTTATACCTATAAAGGGAAAATTGTTTTTCAACATTCAACATCATTCCCCGTGATATGATGACAACTGCCGGGAAATTTGCAGCTAGCAGGACATTGCAGAAACAAATATTTTTCCGCCAATGCTATGTAGAGTGCTTGATTAGGTTGCAACTGTGGCATACAAGAATTCTTTTTAGAAAACTTTCCTATAACTTCTTCGTTCTTATTCTGCCTGCAGCGGAATTCTTTACCGATACGTCGCTTTGCCTAAAGCTTTCGATGTGAAGTCATTGTGCTTAGCCTGATTCGGCTTCTTGCTTATTGTTTAGTGTTCAGGACATAGAAAAGTCATCAGAACTTAGGAACAATCAAATAAAATTTAAAGGCATTATAGACGCTGCACGTTTACGCTGTCACAGCATTGAATAATTTCTAAAATAGTCTACCGGTTGGGAATTTGAGCAGATGTTAGTGAATAGACGAACACGCCATAACGAGCCAATATGCTGAGTTCTTTTTGCAACACAGGCTATTGGCGAAATACCGAGGATAGAGAAGTCTGGAGCTAACTCTGAAGACAGATGCCACGCAAACAACTTCAAAACTAGTCTCCAGTTTCTTGGGCTGCATTTAAAAAAAATTTGTTCTTCTATGCTATATACAGTGCGCCTGCTACCATGTATTCTCTCAATTTATGAATGCCAATTTACTAAAGAAAATAATGAATGAAGACACCCTTTTTCTGCCACTAAGACAACTTGACCGATAAGTTTTCACAGAGGAGACAGTTCTCTTGAAAAGGATAGCCTGGAAACTTGCATAAACTACATATGCATAGTTTTCAAATGTTAGGGCTCAGCTGGGTTGCTGCTACATCGTTAGAGCTTCACCACCTGGCTTCTCATGCTTTCCCAGCATTCCAGATCACATGAATGTGACAGTTCTTATCCTGCGATCTTTAACTGTAAAGATCTCCATGAATGCTATTGTAGCGTTGCTACGCAGCTTAGTAGCCAAACCCCTAGGCTCTAAACAGACTGTATACATCTGCAAGCCTCTATGTATGTATGTATGTATGTATGTATGTATGTATGTATGTATGTATGTATGTATGTATGTATGTATGTATGTATGTATGTATGTATGTATGTATGTATGTATGTATGTATGTATGTATGTATGTATGTATGTATGTATGTATGTATGTATGTATGTATGTATGTATGTATGTATGTATGTATGTATGTATGTATGTATGTATGTATGTATGTATGTATGTATGTATGTATGTATGTATGTATGTATGTATGTAGGCATGTATCCACTTGTTTCTATTAATCACGAGTAACATTAAAAACTACTGTAGCCAAAGTGCGTATGTTTTTTTAATACTACAGTGTTATTACACCACAGTTATCACTTGAGCCAACATGGAGAGCTCAGTGTTCATACATTATCGCCAAAGAAATACCCTCTTGTGCTGAAACTAGTGGCCGACATCACTGTATTAGAAGAAGGGGTTAGAGTTGTTTTCTGCTGGTTTGTGACTCCCCACTACGACATTGAGCACCATTTTCGTATGATCCCTAACATATCAACTTGAAACTTTGAATCTAAGGCTGCGATGACCTTCTTTTGTATTTCTAAAGATGGATTGAACCTGAAGCATCGCACGTACGTCAGCCCGCTCGATCACAATAAAGAATAGGCAATACTACCATAAAAACCTATAGCACACCATTGAATATCATTTTGCTGGCCGTTAGGCTTGTGGTTGGAATTCATCATATGGCCTAACGGTCAATATGTTCTTAATTCAGTCAAAAAGTTGTATCGCTAGCTTAAAAATAAATCAACTGGAGAATTAAATTTTTCCTGCAGTGAAATCAAGACTCACAACAGGCGCACTACCAATACCTTTTTGACAGTACGTTGCCGAAATAAAGTCTGAGAAATATATGGGAGTCGACATTCCTCATGAAGAGCCACTAATAACCAAGCTCGTGTGATGTACTCACATTAAGCGCCCATGGGAATATAAATTGCAAATACGTAGAAAAGTACAGTGCACATGGTTATGTGTAATATGTTCGCTCTGGCGTATGGCAGGTGACACAGTGTATCTGTCTTGCTTACAGCCCAAAGCGTTCCAATAACTGGCATCTAGCATTCATTTCCCTGTTCGCGAATAACGCAAATGATGCTGACAGAAAATGCAAATATACTGAATAAGCAAAGCGGTAAATGAGTCACCGGGTTCTTACTGTGAGTAGACGGACACCAGGATTGGTATGAGGTCTGTGCATGGCGAGCCCTTTGGTGACATTGCAAGCGACAAGCCAAAGTATCGGTTTCGAAGGAAAAGTGAGCTCTTTGATTTTCTGTACGTCTTTTTCCTGGACATTGTGGTACTTGAAACAGCCGAATTTTACCGCACGTGGTTATCTTTGTTTCCTGTTAACACTTGTGTATTGAAAAGGTTAGAAAACTTTTACAGCATGGTAAACTTCGGCCCGGTTCATGTTGCAATCATAAAAAGTTAAATTCACATGCGTAAATTGGTTGCCATGTTAGCAAAAAAGGGGCCTACTTAGGCAATGATGCACTGAAGAGAAAACAACTCTGCCGATGCCACATTGAGGGCCTAGACGCTCTATTTACGTTGCAAAAAGTCAAGGCACCATTTCCTGACATTACGTAATCATGTTCCACAGGGCCTTATCTATTTGTCTGAAGTGCGCTTCGCCACTTGGTGCCAAAATAAGAAACAGTTTCATCATCATCATCATCAGCCTGATTATACCCACTGCAGGGCGAAGGCCTCTTCCATATTTCTCCACTTAACCCGGTTCTGTGCTAGCTGCATCCACTTGACCCCTGCGAACTTCTTAATCTCATCCGCCCACCTAACTTTCTGCCGCCACCTGCTACGCTTTCCTTCCCTTGGAATCCAGTTTGTTACCCTCAGCGACCATCGGTTATCCTCTCTTCGCACTACATGTCCTGCCCATGTCCATTTCTTGTTCTTAATTTCTACTAGAATGTCGGTAACTTGAGTTATTTCTCTGACCCACTCTGCACGCTTTCTATCTCTTAATGTTACCTCTACCATTTTTCGTTCCATAGCCCTCTGGGTTGTCCTCAACTTAAGTAGAACTGTCTTGGTTAGCCTCCACGTTTCAGCCCCATAGGTGAGTACAGGCAAGATGCAACTGTTGTATACTTTCCTCTTGAGCAATACCGGTAAGCTGCTAGTCATAATCTGCGAGTGCTTGCCAAATGCGCTCCATCCCAATCGTATTCTTCTTGTTATTTCCTTTTCGTGGTCCGGATCTACGGTTACTACCTGTCCTAAGTAGACATATTCGCCTACTACTTCCAGTATTTCGCTGCCTAATGTAAACTGCTGTTCCTTCCCGAGGCTGTTGAACATTACCTTAGTCTTCTGCATATTGATTTTCAAGCCTACCTTTCTACTTTTCCTGTCTTGGTCATCAATCATTATTTGCAGTTCATCCCCCGAGTTGCTTAGCAAGGCAATGTCATCAGCAAATCGCAGATTACTGAAGTGTTCTCCATCTACCCTTATCCCTAACTGCTCCCATTCCAAGTCTCTGAATTCTTCCTCTAAACAAGCTGTGAATAGTACTGGGGACAGTTTATCACGGTTTAACTATTTTTGGACAATTGCCAGTGTTTCCCAACAATGGAAGTGAAGAAGCATTGTGGCTTTACATCAAAGCAGGTAGGTGGCCAAATGACATGGTTTCCTAAAACCTGTATCACTCGCAAGTTCAATCGGCGAATGAATCGAGCGCGTCGTATTAGCAAGTCTTGATTAGAATCTCTACAAATTCAGCCTGATTTCAATATAATGGGAGAATGTACATGGTGAAAACATGAAGAAATATTAAATATTTTTGTTTTAAAGACGGCATGCTATAGATACATGTAGTGTCTTGTACTCTTCCACATGGCCAGGCTATAGTTGCACCATGTCATATATGCACTGTACAAAAAATGAAGCCATCGCCAGTGCAATGAAAAACTATCACTTATAAGTCCCTAAGCATACAGTTAAGAGTACTCATTGCATGACCGTTCGCTTATCTGTAATTCTAGTTTAAACTATCTATTTCTGCATGGCTTGAAGGCCATTCATAATGCAGAAGTACGTATATTAGAACAGCATGCCAGTCACTACACAAGGAGTGTACCATTAGCAGACAGTGAGAGAGAAATGAATCCTTGATAATACTGGCTGCCCAAAGCAAGCGCATGATAGCTTATCTAAGTATAGAAATAATATGGTGAAACAGGTTTAGCTACATCAATGTAAAGAATATCAATCTACAATGACGAACATAAACTGAGGTGAAAAACGTGCGTGTTTTCAGTTGAGCGTTCCACCCAAGCAAGTTGAAAAACGGCTAACAGAAAAAAGAAATGAGTTAGAACTATGAAAGGAAGAAAGATGCAGATATATTACATCCTGAAATTGTTCATGCGAAGTGCAAGGTAAAAAATATGTAACTTAAGTATCAGAACAGCTTTGGGCATTAAGATTGGCATCACCTTGCTTAGCTGCAATTAGTCTGATGCAAGAAATAGATTATCCGAAAATTAAAATTTGCCAAACATTTAACCTTCTTAAGAAATTCAGTTTGCTAATAATGGTACATAATGCATGAGCTCGTATGTTCCCTGATACCACGAGATGTAATAATGCCAACATCTGAGGAATCAAGGCTTATATGGCAAGCAATTATCGAAAACTAGTTCAGTTCATGAATACTTCAGAATTGAGCATTCGTTTGAGCTTGCTGGTCGGATGAAAATTGAGAAATGTATTGCTTAGTGAAAACAAATTGCGAACGAGTTGCGCACCAGTGATGAGCAGATCAAATAATTTTGTGGGCTACAGCAAATGGCGGATAGCATGTCTTGATAGAAGATTTTTATTCCCGAGCATTACAGTCAGAAGCGTATTCTTCGAGGCACATGGCAAAATCTTATCATCAAAAGTATAGATTTTCGCTTCATGAAAAGTGGCCTTGTTTTGCAACATCTCTGTCAGAGAATCAAAGCCTCGCTTCATGATGGCGATTGTACAATAGGGGCATATATATGCAAAAAATTTGCACTTTCAAAACTACTGCTGTTAACTGAGATCAATAAACGTTACATTCGAAAAACCTGCTTAGCCTGAATGTCAACGAAATCGGCCACTGTTGCTCGTTTATTGTGTGGCCCAAGGTCGGTCACGTACTAAGTTCGGCACAAGTTGGCCAACGTCCATGGCCCGAGCACGTAACCCCAACTGAACGCCCACCTATTTCAAAACAGTTTCTCGGGCATTTGGTGGCCTATGGTCGGCCACGTAAAGGTTAGCCAGCCGGCATCCATGACACAAATGCTCCCCATACTGGATGTCGATTGCAATCATAAAGCAGGGCAGGAATTTTTAATGCTTTAATCGCGATTCAGCCTGATCATTCAGGCCAGCTTATAAAATGGCCCAAATAAATTGAAACACTGAATGAGTAATCATCATTTACTGTTAAGCCTAATTAATTTATCTTTTACGTCGGTACACCTTAAAACTGCAATTTGGTGTTGGGACATTCCTGTTCGAAGAGGAATACACAGTTTATTCTTCGAAGAATGCTGAATAAGCTAAAAATATTATAAAAGCGTGCCTCAGTTAGCCAAAACATAATGATTAAAATCACACGTGGTGGGGAATTAATTTTAGTGTTGTGTTTATTAATCTCCATTCTCTATATCAGCAGACTTAAGCCGCACCAGTGGCCCTGTAAACGTTCTAACGGTTATTTTCGACATGAGCCTGATTGCAATTGTGTACCAGGATTTTTTGCGCTTATAGAGTCTTCGCGTTGATTGTCAAATAATGTACAGGAGGCAGTGTACATAATATGGAAGGGTGCCTACAACATGCTGTTCGGAAACGTTGTGCAAACCTCGTAGATTATTAAAAGCGCTTACGGCTGAAAGCTCTCAACGAGAGCTCGGCAGAAGATTCTAGCGCCGTATTTTTGTAACAGTGACACACATACTCGACCAATAAGAACAAGCAAGCACTGTCACGGATACAAAGGACCCGAGCAACGATGAAATTCTTGAAACACGGAAACGCACAAAGCATGCAAGGGAATGAAGACACACAAGTCAGTTTTTAATAAATGCTCGCTTCAGAAAAGTCGTGCAGGCAAAGGGAAACCTGGCCTGATTCATTGCAGCTACCCCGGGGCCCTGCTTATGAGGTTCACTTCGAACAAACGCATTGAAATACGAGCAATTTGTTTCAATCCAGTCCGCGATCTATGGCGACGGAGTTTTCGCCTGCTGCAGAAGGTCACTGAAAAGGATATCTGCATGAATAGGTAAAGCCCATCAGGAACCATTATTTACATTTGCCGAAACGAAGAAATTCCCCGTATCTTAACAACATTTAAAGGTCGATTAAGCTTCACCATCATAAAAAGCAAACACCCTCCACATTTTACCTCTTTGTCTGTTTTATTATGTGATATAGTGAAGTACTAATGCACGCGCTGTTGTGTCCCTATAGCAAAAACCAGCGTCTCCAGTGCGAAACCAGTAAGATTTTCGCGCTGGTTTTGCACTGGATCGGCTGGGCACGCTGGAGGTCTGCGATATTCACTAGAACAGTAACGGGAAGACACTGGCTGCACTGGTGCGATGGGAGAAAAACGCTGGGATTAGACTTTTGAAGCTGGGTGTGTCGCTGGCATCCGCGATGCACTGGGAGAAGCGCTGTATGTGCGCTGGGCCGCACTGGTCCCAGTGCCCCAGTATAGCCGGTGCGGCCTGCGGCGTCAGCCAGAGTAGCATCTCTCAAGGGCCAACAGGGCAACAGCGTACTTTCAATCGACCATCGGGGGGTATATGAAAAATATGGTTCAGGTTCAAGCAAGCGCTTTTTGCTGCGAAGTCGTTGCGCATTTGTTAGAAAACAAAGGCAGTATCTTTTTTCTAGAGTTTCCATGTTTCGATAGGTCGTTTCGAGCGTTTCGATAGAGACAACGACCACCGCGCCTCGATCTCATGACACACTGACGATTAACGCACAGCTAAAGCTGGAACTGAATATTGTGGGCTACCATGCATAACCAACTTCACAGCTGATCTTAAGGGCACTCTAACAGAATGATTACTGCCAAAATGTTCAATGCGGGCTCAATCGCAGGCGAGCGTATAGCCTGCACCCCGGCCCAGTATAAACAGCAGAAAGAAAACCTAAAACCAGGAAGAGAGTAGTTTACCGAGCGATGGGCCCATGAGTGAAAAAGCAACAACAGACAGCGCTTGTAATACATAACATTTGGCGTGTTTCTCAAGCTTTTATGCTCCTTCTTACTCTGCGTATCAAGCAGCCGAGCCCTCGGTCATCGCAATGCTTCCCGCAATGTTTACATACAAATAAGATTTAGTTACACGCAGTTAGGGTCATCGCCGCATCGCTTGCCGGTATTGAAGCTTGGTCGCACGTTTTTCCTTGAAGGCTTCTACTAAAGCTCCGTGTTCAGCGAACATTACGCCCAAGGTAGCAGAACACCACCCAAGAGCCGGCGTTGGTAATGCGATGTCAAACTCCACAAGTTAAAATGATTCCAGTGCACAAAATAGCGCGCATAGACACCCAGAACATTAGTTGTAAGTCGTGAGAGCAGACAGCAAGCTAAAATGATCAAGAAGTTGCAATTGTTAGAGCGGTAGCAATGGCCTGTAGACTGCGAAACATGAAGTCCCACCCTTATAAATGCGGGTCAAGACATGAAATGCAGAAATGTTTCAAGAAAACCCAGTTCTCGGCGTGGCCGAGTGATTAACGTGCTGTGCTAGTGATTGATATGTGCCTAGGGACTTAGTTCGAGGCGCGCATGGTGCACTAATTTTTTTCTTTTTTTACTTTTTTTAGGTTTTTTTATGTACCTATTTTGTTTCGTTACTTTTTAATTTTTGTCCCACCCCTTTTTTTCTCCGGGCGAACAGTGAGGCCAGTGCGGAGCGTCCCAGTATGCCGCGTCCCAGTGCGCCCAGTTTCCAGCGTCATACTGGGACCATAATCAGGTATGGCGCTGGGGCGCTGGCACCCAGTGGCACTGGTTTTTGCAATAGGGGTTGCACGCACAAAAACATTCTCTAGGCGCTCCTCTACTACGCTGGGCCCAATGTGCGTTGTAGAATCTGCAGCAGGCTCATTCGCAGCGCAGTAGGCGTGGTCTGAATCCCAACTACGGAAACAGCAGCAAATTACATTTTAGAAATATGTGAAGTAATTTCGGGATTAGGCTCTAATAATTATACCTTGCGTAATTTCGTGGCTTCTTTTAAGAATCTGATAAAATTGTTTCCGAAGGACGCCAGATATCGCCAGATTTTCTTTGCCACAAGCTCCTTATCACTTTCACGTCCACATATAAAAAATGTTTAGGCAAATAAGAGAACTACCGCCCCTAAAATATAACGCACGAAAGGTTATTTCTAGTAATTCTTCATCGGCGATGGAAATCTAAGCGACGACCATTACGCATCGGACAGCGTCGGACACGGTAGACTGAGGCGGTAAAGTCACGTGCTCCACCAAGACGCGTGCCATGCAAACATGGGGCTTTCTTTGCTCCGAGTTATATCGAGGTCGACGAAGAGTGAGGCGGCAGTCGGTAAAGTCGATTATAGCGCTACAATCGCTGAAAAAAATCCATGCTTAGAATAATGTTTAAAAAACTTTCATAGTACAACAAAGGTGACCGGGCACCTGAGTCCGTTAATCTCAATACGAGCAGCGCATCTGTCAATTGGTATCGCGAGCTGGCCTCCAGCGGTTTTGATATCGGAGCCAGCCCACTGCGTCGTTACCTTGCGAAATTGCGGCAAAGCTCCCCACTCATAACAGAATAGCCTGCACCGGTGTAAACGAGTGCCGTCGCGTCATATCCGTCGATCACAACATCAAAATTATTGTACACTGTGCCGAAAGAGTCGTCCGAAGCTCCGTCGAGATTTTCGTAAAGTTCGTCGAGTAGTTCGTTGGGAAATTCGGCGGGAAGTTGAGCGGGAAGTTCGGCGCTAAGTTCGTCGGTAAGGTCGCCGAAAAGGTCGCCGCATCGGTTTCCGGTTCGCGTGGGGTAAAAGGGCGGCGCACTTGGAGGCTCTATAACAGGAACACGTTCGGCAACGCCACCTCCAGACGTCGCCTGACTTAGTTTTTCCGACGAGAGGAGAAGCTTTCTCGCCGATTGCTGTGAAGAGAAGAATCGTACTGGCAGGGCGGTGGCGAGCGAAGGTCACGACGTGAAGACCGGTCGGGTGGTGGTGAATGGCGCGGATACTCCGTCATGTCTCGAGGCTGCTCGCCGAACTCCGGGCGGAGAGCATTCCGCTAGAAGCCGCGATATCCGAGATCGCGGTAAGGGCAGCGAAGCTAGACATGGTCTGCTTCTCCGCACTGAACCCATAGCGTGTGTTGGTCAGTTGTCCTCGACGCTCGACCTTGATCATTAAGTGCTGCTGCGGACGACGATAGTATGCCGGGATACGTGGTTGTTTAGGAAATTACTGACAGCGAACAGGCGGCAGTGGTGGCTGCTCTGGCGGCGGGCGATGAACGCGTATGTCTCGACGGGCTGAGTATGTGAAGAAGCAACACAGCACTGTGGATAAAAGGCACGTTGTACTTCTTCGCGGGCAGCGTCCGAGAGGGCGCAGGATTTCGTACCATCAGCAGGTGGAAGCAGCTGCCGTATCTTCTTTCGTAAGCTTCATGGATTATCTCGCGCAAGTTCGCGATGTCAGGGAATCGAACAGAAAGCGAGCAGCTGAAAGGCTCGAAATGCTGGGACCTCCAGCAAGGCCGGTGTTTCCAACCAGGCGACAATAATAGTCCGCTCGCGTAACCAAGGCTCGCTCGATATTACGCCCCGCATGAGTGCGATCATCTTTTTTTCCTCGGTGGCATGGGGGTTGGCCTGGGCGCTAAGTCGTAAAACGTCTTGAAACAACTTCACTGTTTCATCAGGTCGCTGTACTCTTGTGTCCAGAAGGTCTTCTGCTCGCTGTCACTGAGATTGATTGGCGAATGAACTTCGCAGCTCTTTCTTACAGACGTACCAGGATGTGAGGGAGGCCTTGTGGTTTTCATACCAATGTCGAGCAGTACTCTCCAGGCAAAAATACAAATTCTGTAGATAGTTTTCGTCATTCCAGCCATTGTGGCGGGCCACACGTTCGTACTGTTCCAGCCAGCCCTCTACATTTTCGGAGGCATCGCCATGGAACGTGGCAGCTGTGCGAGGAGTCATCGGTAGATATACCACGAATGATGGGGCAAACGAGTCCGTCTGCTAACACTGGGTCGTGGTACTCCCGGTCATTGTAAGTCGTGGAGATTTGGAGTACAGCATCAGACCAAATTTGGGAGCAAGCCTTTGAAGTTGCCGGCTGGCACGTATCTCAGCCTTCTCGTCGACGGGGTGCCGGCTGAGACTTGGAAGCGGACTCAGAGTAGCGGGAGTTAAGGTGCTGTGCTGCATTTATCCCGCGCCTCCACCAGAATGTCATGGTTTCTTTCGCTACCCTGACGGCAATCCAGAAGGACGAGGTGAAAGTACGGACTCGAGGCGCTGAGCCGAATAGCCAGATAACAGAAGCTAGACCAGGCAAAGCAGCAGCGGCCTAGAACCACACTCACTCAACGCGATCTTCCTCTTCTTCCCCTGCACGACTGACACGGTTAGCATGGGTGACAATATGACCTCGTGCACAATTAAAACTGTAGTTCAATTATACCTACTGCGAGCACTAGCTTAAGCCAAGAGCTAAAATTAAACTCTTATATTTTGATCTCGTGCAGCTAAAACTGTAGTTCAGTTATACCTGCTGTGCCCACTACTTTAAGCCAAGGGCTAAAATTGAACTGTTATAATATTGTTACGAGGTTTATTTACTCTTATATTAGGATGCGCTGGAGATTTCCGTCGCGAACCAGCTCTTGGAAACATTACGAGTTGGTAAAGTCGGTACAAGTTGAATCGCACCAGATGTACCTATTTATTTGTGTAAAGATCTAAGATTTGAGAGTGGCTGCAGAACTACACGCGCAAATCGTTGTTATGTGCTTCTACCGCGTAAACATACAGCTACTGCTCTCTTTTGAAAGAATCACAGCGGTGGACCGAGGTATTATATTTTGTCGAAAACTAAGCCCCAACATTTAATTTTGTGCCAGCGCTAGATTGTGAGCGCATAAACAAGAATAGCAGAGAGCACTGTTGTCAACACGCTCTCAAGAAGACTTGGAAGAAAAGCAAATACGCAATGTCGAGACAAGTGATTTGCATCGGATTTCGCCGTCCTGTCGCGAAGTGGGCTGAGCGATGTGGTTCTGCTATTGAAATACGTCATAAAAGTCAACAAACACAGGTGTCCACGCAGCTTTCCTGCTTCTGCCACCTTCACTGCTCGGGGCAGCGAGTTCCTGAACAGCCTTTTTTGAACCGAAACGCCCATACTTACCGGGGGTCACTCCGGTGTCACAGACATGTGAATAAGCTTAGATTCGATCCGGGGTTGTCACATAGCTGACACAGATAGATGAACTAAGCCACTAAGATTAGCTACATTATACGTGTGTCTCTACTCTAAGTGCAAGCTCATTATTATGCTGCTAGTTACATGTCACCTAAACGAAAAACCGCCGAAATAGAAATAAGTGTGTGCTTCAGGAAACCCTGGATTTTCTTCAGTCCATACGTTTAACTCGAAATCTGAGTTTCGTCTGTGCTGGACGGATGGACATCACTATAGACTGCCAACCTGAATGATGCAGATCTCAGCGGCTACCGCCAAGGCTGCGCAATGTGGGCCCGTGCTGTCGCACAAATTATCTGTCAGCATCGCAACGACGTTTGCCAGATGCTAACTGTCGGTGCTATACCCACAATGTTCCCTTAGGATGCCGACAACTTCTACGTCGAGGACAGCTAGTCTGAAAGAGGACTTGCGCATATTCCTATCAAACTTTTTACCTAATATCTGCTCTGCCACAAATTCTCGGCCACCAACATCTGCTTCAAATTTGCCATAAAATACCATATTGCTAAAATGACAGCTGTGATAAACCCTGCGTCAACAGCGGGAGTCGGTACGTTGTGCATTCAGCTGCTCTTAGTCATTCAAGTGGAAGCATCGTACTGCTAAATCAAATTTGCGTGAAACAAGTGGTAAAATTGCTGTGAAACAAGCGTGTTTTGCTTACGCTGCTGGGTCGAATCAGCAATGGCATTTGAATGGATTCGTATTCAGCTTTAACCACAAGAAGGTAAGGAGCACCATGACAGTTCGAATCTAGTTCATCGTTAGCGTTCTTTGTACACATAAGCGAATCCCTTGCTGGCTTTTAATGAAACACCAATCAACGGTCACGCATACGTCACACACACAGCCGTAATAAAAGACATGCGAATCTAGCACTTTCTTAAGCTTTGACTAGTCGCCTTCCCAACATCCATCCCCGCGCAAGTTCAGATACAAGGCCTCCAAGCATTTCTATGAAAAAAAACCATATTCGCTTAGAAGCGCGATCTACCAAACACCAAATATGGAAAAAACAACTATTTTCAAACAAAACCGAAATAATCATTTTATTGAAAGAATCTCAACAAAAGTCAGAAAGGTCCAACGCTCCTGAACCGTATTTGAAGCGAAAGCACTAGCTGCGGGTGACAGAGAGTTCTTCTTCGTCTTCTCCTTTTTCTTCGTATTCTTCATCTTCCACGGTGCCACGGTGCCACGGTGCCATGTCGACGGCTTGACAACCTAGCCCAGTGTAGCAAATGTCACTGCAAAGTACATAATCATGCTTCATTGTTAAGGGGTAATAGGCAAGACATGAACGTTTATTGTCTTGTTTTGGTTTGGGTTGTGGAAATTATCGTTCTAGAGCATCTAGGGCTTTCAAAGACATCCTACTGGAGGGCAGCAGAAGTTTCAATCATGTTGGGTTCTTTAAAGTGCATTTACTTCGCATAGCACACACGTGCCTAGAATTTCGTCACCGTGGAAAAGTGGATCCGCGACTGAGATTTGATCCCGCATCCTAGGGCACAGTTGTCGCGCCTCCTAACCACTGCACCACAGCGGCTAGGTTTTCCCTTTTATTTACTGTTTTGAACAAAGCTTTGACCGAACTGATTGTTGAATAATACCGTCACAGTCATTTTGTGTCTTCAAGATAAGCCATTTCGTGTTTTGCAATGCTCATGTAATCCACCTCGTGAGGTGCTCTCTCGGCCCGTGTTCCTTCCAGACTTCCGAGCTACAATCCAGCGATAAAACCTCAAATGCATGCTAGAAGCAGTAGGGACGCCAAAGCGTTTCGCTGAACATATTTTCACCCACCCACTTTCCAGGCTGTGCAGGAAGCCCGAGAACGGGAAAGTTCTAACTGTCTAATAGATAAGAGGAAAGAAGGATGAGGGAGACGTTGGCACTGGGACTTTAAGGGATTAAGCCCGTAACTAAAGCCGCTTGAGTAACCGCTCCGTACAGCAGCGACTAACTCTTCTGAGGAAGGCACTTCGTCGTTGCTGTGAGAAATATAGAGTAAGGCTTGCCATCTGCACTCCAGCCTGGGCAAACAGATTTATACCAGTCGACTCCGTTCGGCTGTGAACCCTTACAGATGGCACCGATGGCTAAGTGTTGCTCAGTAAAATACTTCATTTGACATTCGGTTGCGGCGTCTACACAGCGCGTCTGAATTTTGAACCGCATTTTGGTGTAGGAGAGCTGGGGAATGGTCATGGGATCTTTTTTATTCTATCACACATTGGGCTGTCTTGCACTTGCAAAAGAAATAAGCGGCGATAGCAGCAAGCGTGCTTTTGTATTTGTAGCAACAGGAGTGTCAAAGCTGGCAAACGTGAGTGCAGCTTACGCGAGCAATAAAATCTTCCTGGGTTTCAGTGCAGACCATGACGCACCTGATTGCTAATCTGAAATGGCGATGTAAGTGTGCAGCGGAAAGAAAAGCAAGGACACTCTGAAAACGCATGGGACAGATGAGCGCTGACTACTAAGAGTTTATTTCAAGACTCGGCACCGTATATATAGCTAAACAAGGCAATATCACACATGCGCAGTAAGCGAAACATTCATAGGATTACGTAAGCGAAGCAGCTCGTTACGAGTAAGAGCAATACAAGTCTCGGTCACACAGATCCATCCAACCGATTTATCATGTCGGCTTCTATAATTTCACGAGTTAACAGCTGTTTTTCGCGGTAACAGAGCGTTCTTGGTAGCAGGCTGGCACAAGAACACTTCATCTGAATCATTTCGTTTTAGCCCTATCGTTTTCATCTACACTGTATTGCTAATATTTCCTGTATTCTACACCAAGAAACTTTCCTCGCTGTGCAGACACATTGTTACAATGTTCCAGCAGAAGCTCGCTCAAACACCTACCACTTTCACTACATAGTTTTTCTAACATTTCAAAGGAGTGGACGACAGAATTTCTACACGCTAATACTCTGTTCGGTTCTTCTTGCATTCACGACTCTCCGAAGTGTAATTCCGTCTCCTCAACGGTAGGGTCCCGCAACTTCTTTCTTCTCACTGATTCCCTCTCAGCGGAGAGAGAGAGAAAACGCAATAAACGGCGATTTTGACAGAGATGTCTCTGAACGCAACCTAAAGATAACATACACTCACTGAAGGCAGAAACTGATTATGGTGAAGTTAACCTAATAGTACATATCGTTGTCATCACGTCACTTCGTGCATCGGTTGAAGTCTGGTTTAGGACTATTATAAATTAAACACATCACATAATGAAACCTTAACAGGAACACACCCCGGTCGAGATCTTAGTAGCTGAATTTAATCTTGCGATTTTAAAAAAAGATCAGAAAAAAATTTCCACCAATAAATTCCACATGTTTATTCGCTAAATGCTCAAGTGAGCAGTGTCAATCCATTGAGCCACTGAAGCAGCGAGTACGGCAGACTTTAAATGCGCACTTATTCATTTTTAGAATATTTCTGCTATATGTCACCAGATGACGCTGCTGAGAGGACCCTACTGTTGAGAGAACCGAATTACGCCTCTCCAAATCCCCGGGCCTTCTCAGTCTGCCCAATCTTTGCAGCTTATTGGGTGCAGAAAAAGAACTTTCACCTTCAATAGTTCGCTGATCTTTTTTATGCGATGAGGAAGAAGAGTTTCAGCGACACTGATCATGACATGATCATGACCCCGCCGCTAAGAGGCGAAGGAAGCGAATATAAGGATTGAAAAATAATTTTGCAAGTCAGCGCTGGTGTGCCCCATGTGTCTTCAGTGTGTACTTGTCTTTTATCTGTACATTTCCATCATGAACAACCAACCCCATCCAGACTACTACGTTATTGAAGTGGCGAAATGAGCAAACGATAAATTACTTCAGGGTAACCTCAAGAGAATGTACAAAAGGAACAACAGAGATGTAGATTTTAAGAAAAATGGGAAGAGACCACTAGACCCACAAACATGCTGAAGGTGTGGTTCAACGCTGAATAATTCACATACTCAACTTGCAGAAGATCTGAAATACAGCAGTTAGATAATTCGTCAGTGGGCAGAAGGCTATGACTTTGTGCAAAACCCTTTGCGTCCACCGACCAAATATCCCAACTCCTCAAAAGTATTTTGCAGCTTGACCACCTTTAACCAATGAAGAACGAAATCGCCAAGCCACGTCCGCCACTATATCCCAGTCATCGTCGATACGTGGAAAGAGGTGAACGTCCTTCTTAGTTTCTGCGTTTCATCAACGACAGTCAATACAAACTCTCCTCGAGTTGGCGTTCACTGAAATGATGGGGACTGCCGCCGCAGGACTGGAGGACTCCCGTATAACACCTTTCGTCAACATTTCCTGAACCTGTTCGTTAATTGCTCTCCGCTAGGCTGGTGATACCCGGGAGAACTTCTGTCTGAGAGGAACCGCATCACTAGTGTTGATGTTATGTGACTTACGCGAAAGTGGCGGAACAATATTGTTGGAAATTAGCCCACTCCGCCTCACTTCGCCATCCATTATTAATTTCAACAGCGCGAACAAGAAGGCAAAGGACACGATAAAAGGAAGCCACAGTACAAGCGCTGACTCACAACTATGCCTAAGCCTTTGCTCCAAGGCCCAGATAAAAACAAACATGACGAAAACAAAACAATCACGTGAAACTATCCCTGAGTTCACCTACTGGAGAAAAAGTCACTCAAAAAAAAGATATCTTTGCTTGAAAGCTCCAATTCGGGGCATTCCAAATTGGTGAAGAATGGGACGATCAACACATGCTTGTCAAATGCGTTTAAGAAACCTTGCTACCACGGCATGGGCAGAAGTTTTGAAAGAGAGTTGACAAGAATTACAAAGACCGGGAATCGGGAGTCGGTTATTAATGAGGCCACTTGCCGGGTACTGAAGAGCCTTAAAGGAACGCACAGACAGAAATCCCTGCCCAGCATGGGTGAAAAGAAGAGGAAGGTTGCGGTGGCACCGTATGTGCACAGAGTTTCACATGGCTTCAGAAATGTAGACAAGATGTATGGTGTTGACGTCGCATTGACCGCCGAGTTCTAGATTAAGAGGATTTGCCCGGCTATTCAAAGGGAAAGAGAATTTAAAAAGCAAGAATGTGGGGTGAAACATAGAGACCCATTTGTTAGATGCAAGACTGGTGTTGTGTACAGGCTTCCACACTCTTGTGGAGCCTATTATATAGGATAAACAGGACGATGTATTAACAAGTGACTACTCGAACACCGGAACAACTTGGAGAGTGGCAAGGACAAAACATTTCTGTTCTCACATTGCCATTCATGTGAAACAATGAAGAAGAAGAAGAAATGCACTCCTATATTTGACCAAGTTAGGATTTTGTATCGCCACAAACAAAAGATGACGGGAGAGATTGTTGCATCATATATAATTTCAATGGACAATAAGTGTGTCAGCAAACCTTCTCTTGCTCTTTCAAGCAAAAAGATGTCTTTTTTGAGGGACTTTTTGTGCAGTAGGTGAACCCAGGGGTTGTTTCACGTGATTGTTTTGTTTTCGTCGTGTTTGTTTTCATCTGGGCCTTGCAGTAAAGGCTTAGGCATAGTTGTGAGTCAGCGCTTGTACTGTGGCTTCCTTTTATCTTGTCTTTTGTCTTCGTGTTCGCGCTGTTTAAATTTATAATGAACGTGTACCACCTCGCCCAACAAAGTATCTTGGTAAGTCACTTCATCACCGCTACAGATGATACCCAGAGTTCGACTTCCAATATACTTGTATAGCGAAAGGGCTACTATTCCAGCTACAAATCAGAAGTCTGTTTCAGTATGCCAGCCTGGCCTTCAAACTTTGTGAAGTTTGTGCTTATGATGTGGTGAACTAGTGCATGTCTACAGCTTCATTATTACCATTTATTACCACACGAATAAATGACCACCATACTAATTTCGTTTCGTGCTACATATCGACCACCTTGTCATTCGTAATAAAAAGATTTTATGTGAATAATGACAATAAACGTTGTTGTATAGGCTACGTCTAGCATAACTGCACTGACAGGCTAGTCTCCATTTTTCATAATTAGTTATCGTGATCAAATTTGAACATAATGCTACAGAAACAAATAGCGAATAGATAAACAGCAAGCTCGAGCATAGTCGCTGTGACGTAAGTACCGGAAAAATTACTTTCCGTATATCAGTCATTTTATTATTAAATATTGAACCTTAATTATAACATCAAGTCGCATATTTGTCAGAAAGTTTGAGCGAGAAATCGATCACAGGAAAGCTGTTGCCCGATATCTGGCACAACTAGCATTACACCGCTGTGATTTTTAATTATTTCTATCTGGAGTTGTAGTGCAAGCTAAACAGCCTTATGTAGAGAGAGTACGATCAGGCAGACGCTGGACACAGCTCAAAAGAAGCTTTTTATCTTGCAACGCATATTATTCTGCAACTGAAGTTTCTTTTGGACATTATGAGTAAAGGCACTCGATGAAAGGAGAAATACGGACAAGAATAATTGTTTACACACATTTTGTCCGACTGAACTGTCCCTTCAATTCCCATGTAAACTATATTCCTAAACTTTATTTCGCTATTTTTTTAGGCATGGATTTCCTGGCTTGAATCCCTTCTGTCTTGTTCACAGGTAACACCATTACCCGAGCAGTTTTGTTTTTGGAGAAATTTCTACCATACTAGCTGTGTCCGCAGGTTTCTTTCTTTCAATTTTAAAATCATTGCACTTGTTAAAATATTACTGAAAATTTGTGTTATTGTTACAGATTTTTATTTCCTACCTAATTTTCTTACTAGTGACAAAAAGGTTCGTACTAGCGAAACGAATTCTTTGATTCCGTTAATGTACATCTCCTGGTAGTACACGTTTGTGTAGCTTATATATCATTGTTGCGTTCCATTGCTACGTTATCATGCCAAATGAAAGAACTGAAGACTCGGATTTCACTGAAATGAATCCTTAACTGGCTGCTTTGCACCCGTAAAATAACTGAAGAACTCGGCAGCAAATGCAACAAACGTTCCCATCTGTCTTCCAACTATGAATGCCCGCTGCTTTGGGCAGCACGCAATTTAAAATCGGCAGACATATCAAGATAAACTGGCCAAAGCTGACTAGAACAACCTAAAACAACATAAGCGTAGACCCAGGTGACTGAAGTTCAAAACAAACTTGGCGCATATATTGTGATAATGAATGTGATTGAGCTGTATCAGGATGTAATTATCGCTTACAAAAAAAAAAAAAACATTTTGGTTTGTAGGCTTTAGGTCTGTCCCCCGCTAATAAATATATTTTAAATTATGCTGCACTATTGGTACGCGCACTCCAGACACCAGTGAGTATTAGGAGTTCCATGAGAAGCTCAGCCGGAAGTCAGCTACCTGCAGTCACAGGAAACGATGACGGCTTCGCGCCAAGCTTTCGCCTTTTCCAGTCAGAATAATGGTTAGAGTGAGAACTACAACAAAATAAGCTTTAATATACAACGAAATAGAAGAAAGAAAAATTCACACTAAAAACACTGCACAAGGTTATCAAAAGCAAGGCAAAGCATGCATATAAAGAGGCTCTAATAGAAAGAGGATTCACATCAAAGAAAAACTTAGGAGAGAATCATACCCCATAAACCTAAAATTGTGCGTGGGGCACAGGCGCAGAATGACGTCTGGAGTCACGATTGCAGCTGGCCTGTAGACGAGCACCGCGCCATCGCAGATCTCTGAGACTTTCCGAACAGCGGGCTGATCCCGGTAGCCGAGCAGTAGCACTTGATGAAAAACTGCAAACCTAGCTAACTTCCCTAAGCGACGTAACCTGAATTTATACGGCACGCCGCTTCTATCTTTACAATGAGCTGGGGCAGGCGCGTACATGCACATAACATTAGCAGCACAACTTTTCTCTGTCCCGTGCAGACGCACATAGTCATTGATCAGCTGCACCAGAATTTTCCGGTTGTTAATAGCGGCTTCTCCACTGGTTGAGGGTAAGTCTTCGCCACCACCCTGTGATGAGGGGGGGTACGGCGATTTGCGCAAGGCTACCTGCTCTCCCATGCTGAAAAGGAAAGATGTCTTCAATGTTATCGACCATTCTATGCATTCTAGGCTGAGGCCGCGTGCGAGCTTCCATCGCTCAGCGCTGACTTAACGAAAACTTGGGGCGATTACGTCTCAGCATCTCAACGCGACTGATGCTATTGGCGAGAAGCTGTCTGAAAAAGTCGCTAATCTGGGATAGTTTACGTGCTAATAGAGCAGAGTAAGCGCACGCCATGTTTTTCGTCTGTATGAATCAGCGGTCGAAGTGACCGAGATTTCATTCCACCGCCTTGTCTGTAGTAGATGAGCGCCCTATCGCTTCCGTCGCCACGCAGGTTCATAAAGAACAAAATGTGAACGGAATTGTTTACTCTGCTCATAGCTACATAATTGATACCGTGGCACGCCTGACGCAACAAATAAAAAATTCACTTGTTCACGGCATCTCCTACTTAAATAAAACATTTGTAATGTATTAGCTCTGGCTAACCTTAGTTGAATTGCGAAACCAATAACGAAATCTTTTTTTGCCTGCTACATTATTCCCCTACCTGCCTGCGTGTCGTAGGAGTAACGAGAATGCAAACGGAAAAATTAGCTTTTGTTTAGTTTGTGGCTAAACCCTATGTTATGAGAGAGCAGCCTCCATGGCTACGCTTACACTTGGCTTGAAAGTAAAGACATGACGTTTGCACACAGTGGTAACTCTATGGTTTCAGCTTTATTTATGCATTATGAGAACGCCTTTCCGTATGAGCATGCCCATTGCCTCTAGTCATTGACCATTCTAATTCGGGTATAAATGGCTTCTAGTGGTATGACTTCGTTTCTACGTTCAACACCGGGGTACACCTCTGTCACAACGTAAGAACGAACCTTCTATCCTAGCAAATCGCTTTTGTCGTTCGCCTATACTAACTACCGAGTTATCGGTCTTCTTTTTCTTCTTCTCCTTCTCAGTTTTCTTCTTTTTTTTTCTTCTCCTTTCTAATATTTTCCTTCTTCCTCATCTCCTTTTTGTTCTTTTCCTTCTTCATATTAGTTTTCATTCGTCTTATTCTTTTTTCTTCTTTTTCTTCCTCTTCTGACAGGCTCGTGCTCTTTGCACAAGTACGGCGAAGTAGTGAGACTGTGGCCAATGTAGCCTTCACTACAATATAAATAATAGAAATACATTGACGGGTGATTAACGTGCTTATTAGGGCTTAAAGCAAACAAAATACTCAGTTTCTGGGGCGCGCGGCTTTGCTGTGTAGCGCCGTGGGAGATGACCTCGTGGCGAAAACATTTCCATGGGATAAAGTGCGGCTGAAAAAACTGCCTATTACCTCAGCGACCACGGATTGGCATCCAGACACAAACATCGTCTCCCGGCGAATACTCTGCGTTGTGTCGCAATTGTAGCGGGGGGGTCGGCACGTTGTTGCTGTTTTAATGCAATTCAGGGCGATTACTGACGCATCGCATGATGGTTGAAGGTAGGCGGCACCCTTAACACTTTTCCTGCTTGTCACATATGCCCAAATAAAAAAGAGTAAACTACTCCCTTTAATTCTACCAGACACTATATGGAGCACAAAGTGGGATATGAAGGGGGGTGCCCCTCTGGTTGTGATACGGGCAACGCAGTCCAGCCGAGGTGGGCTCGATGCGGCCTTAAGTGGGCTGCAGGCCTTAAGTGGGCTGCAGACCTACCCTCGATGAGCCCCACTTTGGTCCGAAGCGAGCAGCTCTTATGGGGCTGCCCACATTCCAACCGCATTGAAGAACGTTAGAATGATAGCGGGATTCCGCGAGTGACAGATACTGTGTCTTTCCTTTCCTGTAGACGAAATATAGAGCAAAATTCTTCCACAGCACAATGACTTTTTCACAGGCAGAAAGATCAAACCGCGCGCGCTCCTTTGTATATCTTTATACAATTTCACCTACCGTGGGCAGCCCCTAACATAGGCTATGGAAAAATGAAGCTAGTTAGTCTGTGGCACCGTTTTAAAGGGATTTCTGTCAAAAAGCACTTCCACTCGCACGATCGTGATCGGGTCATCGTCGTGCCCGTAAACAAAATTGAAAATCAGCGCTCAGAATAGTGTGAAAGAAAGTCCTACGAGGAAAAGGAGTAATGGTATGGTATAGGAGAAATCATGTTTGACAATAGAATATATGTAGCATTATGCATTAAGGCTATTAGATGACAAGCAAGGATGTAGAAAGGGATGCAGTTCCTGACCAGCTCACAGCACCAGCTGCAAATCATTTGCGTGACTGGACAAAACACGCGTCACACCCTGTGCATGTCAGGAATCAGAGAAAGAAAACAGAAAATGGAAGTCTGATCTCAGTGGTGAAACATCAGAAAAACACGTGGACAAACAATCAAGCTGCTAGCAATTTCCGAACCTTTTGCAGAATAATGGGTTCTAAAGCCGTTCATATCTGCACTGCACCACACAATAAGTTACATCCCCAGTGTAACAAATCTCAAAAAGGCATAAGGAGTTCGGTCATGGCCCCTCCAAGGGGCGGAATACCTCAGACCAGTTCAACAGCTTCGCCACGCAGCTTAGCAGAAAACCCTATGAGCTTTAAAGAAACTTTCGTCAACAGGTTCTTAGTAGTTGATCGCATTCTTTGAGCTTACAGCTAGTATATTGGCTGCAGGTTTTAATCAAAAGCATAGTTCTTTTCAATGTTCTATAGTTAACTACTCTTAAGTTTCTAGCAAGCTGATTTACTGTGTGCCGCCCTTTTTCCAGCACTGCAAGAAAGCGCTCAAACTGCGGAAGGTTGTGTGCAAAACGGTGCAAAAGGGAAACAAAATTCTCCTATAGGTGTCAAATGTAGCTATATTTTGTTGATTGTCAGTTGCTGTAGCCTACAAGAGTCAGAAATTGAAGCGCGCGCAGCACGTTAGAAGAAAAATGTCCAGCAAAGTTGCTATGGTTCCAACAACATGAATGCCAAAGCTTCCTTTTTTGCAATAGCATTTTCACGAAAATGTGGCTCAACTGCATTTCTTTGTTTTGCGTCATTATTATTTATTTGTGCTGTGCACTATCGATCATTTCAGATAATAATGTTTTCCAAAAGGCTTTTACGGGCAGCTTACCCAGATGGCTTGGAAACTTGGTTTTTTAAATAATTGCATGGGCTTTATTCGCCTTTCGTCCATTCAATGCTTGCAAAATTTTGTCACTGCTCCGTGTTAGCGATCTATATAACCCTTCCAAGAAAGTCTCTCTGTACGTACTATAAATTGGAAATAAGTATGTTTTGCGGACTTTACACATTACTATTGATGAATAAAAGTCCAATATGTATGAATGAAAGTTGTGCTATGTGTGATTTCGTATCGACTTGCATATACGGCAAATTAATCATGCGTAGAATGAAGTTAAACAAAACGGATAGTTAGCGCGGTTAGGTAAAATTTAAAATTGAAGCAATGTAACTTATATGGCATAGTCAACAGTATTTTATGTGATGTAGATCCTGCAAGTGATCGCTGCTAAGAAATGCCACGGAGAGAGGGAGAGCAAGGGAGCAAACACGCGCTCCTCTCCGCAGTGCTAGCGCAAGATGGCGCCTTTTTAAGGTTTATTTTTGTTTTGATGAATAAATACAGCAGTACTAAAAAGGAGGGCGGAAATTGCAATTCTTCAAAAGGTAAACGAGAATCCATGACTGAACAAGACAACAATCTGCTGCCTCGGTGAGCGAGGAAGTACTAACAGCGCTCGAAAATCGAAAATGCTGCTTTCAAGCCACACAAAATATGTACTTGAAGTCGAGCAATACATTTTGCAAGTGTTCTTTAAGTTTGCTTATAGGGCTTAGGTGTTAATTCCGCACTTTTCGCCCATATATATTTACACAAGGGGTTGACTGAGCGAAGGGGCTGGGATATATGACTTGATAACATGCGGCTTGTTAAAAACCATACAGCGGCACTCGACATGAACCAAGATGCAAAAAGCTCAAAGCAAATGCACTGCTGCGTACAGAAGCGAAAGTCATTTGACAGCCTTGAAAGAAATAGTGGGACACAAGTTTTTTATAACATTTGCATGACCTTCATCTCGTTAATGCGGATAAGGAATCCTAGTAAGTATCGATGCCTCCACGCCGACAACGCAGATGACCATTACAAAAACGGTTTCCGCGCCATTCGATTTCAACTCATATAAAATGCTGCCAGTAAAAGGAGCTTGACTGGAATGAAAAGGAGCTGGCAGCGTACCAATTGGTTGTTGTTTTTACAAAGCGCAAGGTCATGGTGTACTACTTTGAAAGTAGTGCAGCATACCGAGTTTCCCTTTGTTGCATAAATTTAGGCACACCTACACTCTACAACAGCAAGTGATCGCGAGGTTTCAAATCTTTTTAATGTGTCTTTGTATTCTTGTTATTGGGATGTTTCTCTTGAAATTACAAAGGAAGTTCTTATCATTCCGGGCAGTTCCAAGGCCAAAAAAGAGCGAAGACGCAAGCAGTGCATTTACTGCACTTCTGTATAACAACTGCAGTTTTGGTAAAGCGAATGGAGGATTCAAAACTGGAACCAGGATTATGAAAAGAGATATTTGAACTCGCCATGAACCATTTTCTTTGCTCAAAAATATGAAAAAATTTATTACACTAAGGCGCGACAGTACGTCTAACATTTCTACAGCCAATGTCGCCCCCCACTGTTTCCATGATGATTAAGTAGACATTGTTCTTAGCTACTGCAGCTATGAGACAACAGCATAGAAGTAGCATCGAATAGTTCAGCTGCTGCTGCCAACATACAAAGAGCATTCAAAGCTTTCTATGGTATGCAGGATAAAGAAGGTTTATTTTTTGTCGATTTCACTTTTGGCTTCCTATGATTACAAGGTGAACAACCTGGTCCAAATGATTCTTAACAGAGCTAACATAGTTAGACCTTTAGGTTTCAAAAATAATTGCTTCCGGCGCCACATTTTTATTTCAATGTAAATGTTGGAATTTTATCTGATTTCTTTACTTCCATTAAGTGGTACACCTTGAACAGTTGCAAATGTAATATCAAGATTTTATGTTATTATTTTACCAGCTCACGAACATACACTGTGTTCGTGGCGCAAGAGATAGGTAAAATACAAGGAAGGAAATTTATGGCTGCACATTCTTTTATGGCTGAAAGTTGCTTTCTGTGGCCAGTTGCTTCAGGCTCCGTTTCAAAATGTGCGTTCACAGCAATCAATAAAGGCACGAATAGCGAAACCACATCCGGTGTGCAAAGAAAGCATTGAACATTATAAAGAAATAGCATTGTTAGTTTACATTTAGCCGATAATAAAATTAATATTTTAAGTACTATTAGTCAAAAAGATAAACTTATGGACTAAATTAAGACAGCTACCACCAAATGACCGAATGCTTACAACCAGTAGCGCTGTATCCGCGGCCTTGTCATAAAGCTGGATTTTTAAAAGCCATTAAATGCTCACGAACGTCGAAAAAGACAGCATTATGAAGCCACGCATATGCATCTGAAATATTTAGACACTAAGCTAACGACGAAGACAAGACGAATTTTTTGTATGTAGGGTTGTTGTAGTCATACCGCACAGCGATTCATTAGCCACCTCTTTAGAAGAAACATACAACAGTAGTTATTGATTGCCGCCTAACTAGTCGCCTTTTGGCTGGCTGAAAAAGCTAGTGTGTGGAGTGTGTAGCGAGAATAATTGACGTTTGAGTGTTGTGATCAGAGAGCCACACCACTTTCATTTCTTAAGCTGTCTGAACCCAATTATACGTCGTACAGATCACAAACCGTGCAAAAGCATTCAGAGATTTTGTAGTAAAGAAGCTGATCTGAGTGAACCAATTTGTAAGGCAACCTTACTGCACGAAATAATTTAAACAGCCTGCCGAATATTTAATCATATTTGTCAATTAAGTAAATGCACTTAGTTTAGACAAATTCTAAAAAGCAGTGCAGCAATCTATTGAGAATCTAAGTATTTATGGTCACATATATTTTGCAGTATTTGTCACTAGAGACTGTATAAAAAAGTATTTACTGAAAGTATATTTTAAACTATATTTTATGCTCCTCTATATATATTTTAACATAACAGTTGTATAAGTATATAACTCTTCCATCTTGCCGCTAATCACCTATGTGGTTGACACGTGGAAAATAAAGAAAAATTTCAACTTGCAGTAAGGTCAACACAGAGAGCTACGAACGTAAAATGGTAGGTGTAACACTAAGAAATAGGAATCGTGACAGAAATAATTTGAGTTAGGGACATTCTAGCATTAAACATGAAGGATAAATGGACATGGGCCGCACATGTCGTCCGAAAAATTTGATAGCGGTAAAAGTAACAAACTGAAATTCCAAGGGAAGAAAAACTAAGTAGGAGGAAGCATAAAATTATTTGGGCGGATGAAGTCAAGAACTTTGAGGGTTAGAGTGAGTACAGTTAGCACAGCATCGGGTTAGTTTACAGAATATGGGAGAGGCATTCGCCCCTAAGTGGGTATAAAGCGTGTCATGGTGATGATATATTTATGGCCACACCTTTTAATGAATTGTGTCAATACGCTGGTTACTGACAAAAAATTAATGATTAACAAGATATATTTGTAGAGAGCTGGTAGTAGATATATTTTTTTAATTTTTGTTCTTCCAGGTTTCAGTTGAAATTTGTATGTAGATATTGTTTAGGAGGACCTTGCTCCAAAAAACATTAGGTATAGCGCTGATATAGAAACAGATTACAGACACCCTTTATATCTATTGGAAAAATGTAAGTGGTGATTAGGCTTGGCTAAGGTTTGATATGCCCGCAAAAGCAAAATCTAACACATGTTTCGTAGTGCTTTACTTCGTTTAGCTTTACTTCGTGTCTTGCCTGTTCGCAAAAATTTGAACCTGCTCTTAAGACAATTATTAGTAAGAAGGAAGCTCAATCAAGGTGGATGGCGTGTGACATCACAAAAGACGCAGATAATCAAGGCGACAATATCCGATGAGGAGCTGATAAGCCTGGCAGCTTAGCACGCGAAGAAACTAGCTGTCATGAGTCGCAGTTTTATAAAGCGCATTCAGATGCCACAGATATCACTTTTTGGAGCGTACGGAGGGACAAAGCAACAAAACTATTTGCAACAACCTACTTTTTCAAGGTTTCTCTGCTCATTAATAAATGCGATATCATTAATTGATTGGTTCCTTGAAATTACGTCGCCTTGATGGTATCACAGCTCTCTGGACCCACCAATAAGTTTCCGGCTCACACCGCTAGCGTTCACCATTGACAAAAGGAGATATATGCGTGCAAAATGTGGCACTGAATAACAGTGTTGCTCATGAAGGGTTGCTTTCTCGTAAGAGATCCGGGCGTGCAGGCTTAAGATATTTTTCTGAGTAAACGCTATTCAGTGATATAGAGATAGCGACCAAGACTCACAAGAATTTATATATTAGTTTTATTGCCAGGAAGCCCACTTTTTTTGTCCAGAGAACTTGTTTCCCTTTCCTCACAATCACCATGTAATCTCGCTGGATTGGTGTTACGACTGCGTTGACTAATTAGGAATTTTTAGTTACAATATCAATGTTTTCAGTGTAATGATCGCTGATTGAATAAAGTACCCACCTGATGTCATTTTGTGACGTCATAGCCCTGACCCTTAGCCGCAATAAAACAATTTCGCGATACAAAAAGCACGCATTTTTCTGGCTCCGACAGAAGTAAAGCGATAACATGTGATAAACGTACCATTTTTGAATGATGACGCTATTCTACGCGTTGATGAATCCAGCTATATCCTTGTCTAATATATATATATAGAGAGAGAGGGAGGAGGAGGTAAGGCAGGAATGTTACCGAGAAAAGCCTCCGTTCGGCTACTATACACTTGGAAAAACTGGTAAGAGGATTAAAGAGGCATGAGAAAAGAGAAGTGAAAGGGAAAAGTGTTTGAAGAGTGTTGCCCTGATCTACGATTCACCTGGGAACTTCCAAAGGAAGGTGTTTTGAGCTTCCTGGATCTGAGTCTCAAATTCTCACCAGAGCACTTATATTGGACTTACCAGCCAAGAGCGAACAAGCCGTTTCTTCCGTATACATTCCAACATTCAAAGACAGTGAAAGGAGGTGTTGCGAAGGCTGCATTGACGTCGGCTCTCAACAAATCATGCCACCACCATGTTAAAAAAAGTTTTCTAAGCCAGACTGAGAGGCTTCTGGAGGCAAGGTATCCTCAGTATTTGCTGTGTAGCATAATAGAAAGCATTGTCCTGCCGATGAAGCGGAGGATTCAAAAGAAAAGCTTACTCAAAGAAATAAGTGGTCAGTGGTACCATATATGCATGGCTTCGCCCATAATCTAATGACGATCATCCGAGTTATTCCAACGACACCACATAGAGCTAAAGGGATGTGTGTGCGGGTTAACGACCAGGTCTTCAACTCTGGATGCAAAACTTCGCCCCGGATTAGGTACTCTAAGTGTATTCAGGGGGTTGTTTGTCAGATTTCCTTGCATAGCGGAAAGAAATATATTGGACAGACAAGAAGATGTCTCAATGACAGGATTAGAGAGCACGCTGTGGCAATATCGGACAAGTCTGGCACTAATCTCGCGGTGCAATGCAATGACTGCGTTGGTTATTGAGACCTTCACAATGTTAACGTTATGAAAAGGATGAAGGATAAGTTAGCAAGGGAAATTTATGAATCATATGCAATCTGTGATTTGGAACACCAATGTGAAACGTACTACCTTTAGGCTTATGTTCAGCACCGGCGACTTTTCAATGGGTAATAGACTCGATCCTCACTGCTCTTTAATGCAAGTTTGCATATTTTACATAGATGACGTAATTATGTTCATCGAAACGTTTTCACAACTCCTTGGACATATGAAGTATGCTGGATGCTTTTAGATTCGCTAATTTGATACTGAAGCCTGATAAATGTCACTTCAGTCACACAGAGCGGAAATATCTTGGCCATGTGATGGGAGCTGTCAACATCAAGCCCGATCACAACAAAATTGGCACCATAGCGAAGTTTCCTGTTCCCACAAACAAGAAAACTGTAGTCTGTCTCTTTAAAAAGGGCCAATGAATCAAGGAGGGAAAGGCAAAGTAGGGGTGAGGGGAGGGAGAAATTGATAAATCGGGTGGAAAGAGAGAGAGAAAAGGAGAGAGAGGGAAGGCTTTCTTTCTCATCAGTGACTCAATATCACTAAATATAACTATCGGACACTATAACAGATTCCCACCGATATCCCGAGAACTCTCGCGTACCCACCTCGAGTGATCTTTCTACCCATTCCGCAAAAGATCTGATAAAACCTATAGCTCTAAACCCCACTTGTCTTAGAGATCCTGGGCCCTGTCCTGGCAGCGGCGCCCACGCTGCGGTGGAAGAGAACCGCAAAAGAGTTCGTCCGTGTGGTGTGTGACGTATGGTCAGTGTCGTTTACAGGAAGTCGCAATATCTGACACACTTTTACGAAAGAGCGTAAGATCCCGTGTCGCAGAAAACATGATTCCGGAGTTATTGTCCGTCGTAATGCGAAAATTCACAATGAATGATATAAGGTGCAAAAACCTTTCATGTGTGTAAAATTCTATTCATAATAACGGTGGAGTCACCCCGATGATGCATGGAACGAAATCTGCGCGTTCCGTTGAACGCACACTGGGATGCATCAACGTTTCAGCGGCGTTCGATCTTTCTCCGGAGTTCGTCGTTCGGCAGGCCATAAAAGAAAATATATAAAAATAAAAAGATACAACTGACAAAACTACTTTAGTGTGTATGAAACGCTATTGTGTCTAGCTTTTCATGGCGGAACTTAAGCGTCCCTCTAACGTTTTCGGTAGATTCATTCATTCATAAATATATTCATAAGGATGAACTGGGGCCTATAGAGGAAAGGGGGTCACCTGAACCAACTACACCTAAACGAACCAGTCTAGCTGGCGCGGCCTGAAACGCATCCGTAAGGATGAGAGGAAAGTGAGAGAAAGCCTAAAGAGCGAAAGATGTGGTTTAGTGGAGGGCTGCGGCGCTTCTCTCTTTCTGCGTATTTAAGACACCCTGATGAAAGTTATTCCTTAGTCTGTGGTACTCCCCTGATGGGCCTGGGGCAAGTAGGTCACCGCCCCTTGCGGCGGGAGTTAGCCTGCCACCGAATATTTATCTGTTGTAGGCCGTCATTGCACCCGCCACCGCTTCGGTGGTGGACGACGGCTGTTGTTGCGGCGCGTCTTTCTTTCCTTCTTCCTTTTCTTTCTTCTCTATTTTCTCTTCTGTCTGCAAGAAGCAGCGGAGGTGGCTCAGCTGCAGAGCTAGTAGCAGGCCCGTGCATTTTAACGCGGTAGCGTTAAGGAGCTCGTGTCGCAGAAAAGCCGGTGTCGTCGGCGGCGTTGGCAGTGAGCGATAAATGCCGGCATGCACTTCATAAATAAAAAGCAACTTCCAAGATGGGCTGGGTGGGAATCGAACCATGGTCTGGAGTGTGAGACAGAGACGCTACCACTCAGCCACGAGTTCGATGCTTGAAAGCGGTACAAAAGCGCTTCTAGTGAATGCGGTGTTGCCTTAGAAACGTGCCGTAGAACGTTATACTGCGGTGTATATTGGTAATTATGAGCATGTTACTTACAGAAGTCGCAGTTACACGAGTAGCGAAGTACGTTTCCGCTACATTTCTTCTGCGCTCTGCGCACATGCAGAGCCATCTTACGGCAAACACAGAACCCCTCCTCGCAATGTGCGGCGCTGCCCCGACACGTGGCGCGCCTCTCGCCCCTGACGTTTCGCCGTGCACCCTCACGGGTTGTAGAATCAAGCGTCTTTCCTTTCTTTAGATCACTATCTTCGCTCACCCGCTTCTCCACTTCGGGCCGCGCGGGTACCGGTGCGAGGATGCCCTATACCCTTGCGTTTCATAAGTTTTCTCGCTCTCTCCCCTTCCAACATCCAGCGTGCGTCTCTCGAACAGTGGTGTTTAGGCGACGCGGCTCCTCTTTCCGCTCACAGCGCGATTGCTAGGTGCAGCGTCTTATGCCGGACGCCTCTGACGTGATCGCTGCGCCGTAGCGCTTCTGCTGGTAAAGCGTCCCCTCCGATGTGTGACTGACCGACATATTCAGTGCGTGTGAACGCTAAAGGAACACGGGAGCAAGAAACGTTGTAGTGTGCACAACACAGTGCGATAATGTAGATTGTGAGAAGCACTTATTTGAACAAATAATTAGAAAAAAGTTGTAGAGTGCACTTAGGAGTGTTGAGTATGAAAACTATGTCTTTGTGTGGCTCAAGAGCATACTGAGCGAATGAGTGAGCGGTGCGAACGAGGTGCCATAACGCTATCGCGTTCCACTCTTGAAGGCGAAGCTTAAGCGTCCTCCAAATTTTTCTTTTCCTTCTTCCTACAGCCACAACAACAACCTTAGACCCCGCTACTGCTCTTTCTGTCTCCGCTTTTACTCCCACCTTCATCTCTCTTAGGTGGCTTTTCGAATGTTCGACGAGAAATGTGACAGGTGGATAACCTTTCCTTTCTTATAAACAAATTTACATTTTGATTTCAATAGAGGGTATTAAGAAGAAATGATTTTATTAAAGACAGTTGACAAATTCGGAATTGTGCCCCTCAATGACAAAAATGTGTCGACCGAAAAAACGCTTTTAATGCCGCCGGGGTGGTTCAATGGTAAGACGCCCGAATACTGTGTCGAAGTTCCAGGGTTCGAAACCGACCACGGCAGCTGCATTTCGATGGAGGCGAACGAAGAGGCGACCGTGTGATGTGCGATGTCAGCGCACATTAAAGATCCCCAGGTGGCCCAAATTACTCCGTAGCCCTCCACTACGACACACCTGTGTCTCTTTCCACTTTCACTCCCACCTTCCTCCCTTCCCTTACGGCGCGGGTCAGGTGTCCGCAGAGCAAGGGTGACAGATACTGTGCCTTACAGTTCCTGTGAACCAATTATTATTATTAATATTATTATTAAGGCGCGCTATCATATCTAAATTTAGGCCGAATCTTCAGCCTCGGTACCCCTTTTAATGTTTTTTTTTTTCGCAAGCACTTGCCATTGGTCACAAGCAGAAAGAATGTTTGTCCACACTAACACCACTGGTAGAATGACCCGATATGGCGTCTCGTGCTGTTGCACGTGCGCCAGAGAGCAGCTCGCGCCATTAGTGTTGAGATGTGCAATAATCGACCATCATCCTGTCCTAAACACACGCCAGAGTCTTTCATTGAAGGACTCTGCACACGCCTACAGAAGGGCTCCAAGAACAGGCAGCCGGTAGCCCTGACGGCACCGCCCCATCGAGTGACGATGTTTCAAGGAGGGAACCTAGCGCGCACCGCAATCAGTCGAGCTACAATGGCCATAACCATGGTATGTCCCTTCCTGGATAATATCGACCGAACTCAATCATCGGACTCGTCCAGCGAAAGCTACAATGACCAGTACAAGGACAGTCCTCGGCCCAGCGAACCTCTTCAGCTGCGATCTCAGCATCCGGTGTCCGAAAGAGGTTCCCAGCGGCTGCTCCATCAGAGCGTTCCCTACGCTCCACCACAACCGAGCTCCGCTCCTTCATCCATGATGGTACGTGTATAAATCTGTCGAAATGTGCTAACCCTTTCGCAGTGATATCATAGAGTTCATTTATTGTAATGTCAGAGAGATCTACCAAAGGGTGTGCGTAGCTGTTTGCTGTGACGCAAGCTATATCATGGTGTTCGCAGTACCAACAGCATGACTTGTTGGATAGATGTGGTTGCGCGTTTTAGTGCTGAACAGTTTAACTCCTTTTGAGTGGCGTCCGCAGAAGAACAAAACCCTAGTGTCTACCGAGAATCCAGTCTACATCCCTGGGATCCCCAGTCGATAGTTTTAACCAACTGCGGTCCGCCTGGGATCTGCAGAAGCTTATCGTAATTATACTTCTGTATCCTGAGATATCATGATAGTAGCAACGACAATGACACTACAATTATAGTAATTATAGTACATGTAAATATGGTGGTGTATTTAGTTAATAATGATACCGAGAGCAAACGCCACCCTACGGAAGTTATGGGATGCCCTGAATTCCGTACATGCAGGAGCAATGCAGCGAACGCGGTCCATAGAAAGCCACACAAGAGAAACTGCATGACATTCACGAACGAGCACCAAGCTATGGGAATTTACACTATGAACACAGTCCTGACCATGCTAACAAAAACGGAAGCGTGATGCAGCGTGTGAAGAAGCAACGTTCATGTTTCTGCATTTTTGCAGTGTCGATTCTGCAGTGCTCTTGTAATATTTGGCAGGCACTCAGTGCTCAAGCCGCTCAGCTTCTGAGACGGAATACCCGGACTTGAACCCCATCGCAGCGGTCGTATTTTGGTGGAGGCGATGCGCGAAAATGCCTCCGTGTGCTGTGCGATGGCAGCACGCGCTGAAACTTCCAGGCGGCAGAAATTTGCTTTGGTTGTTAACCTAGAACGTCTCAAACGACTGGGGCTATCAGAAGCAGCGGTAGCGCTCCACTACAATATCTATATCTTCCTTCCTTCACTGCCACCTTCCTCCCTTCTCTCACAAACCAGTTAAGGCATCTACAATGAAGTGAAACAGTACAGTGTCTTCTTTTGAAATAGTAAATAAAATACGGTGTTAACCGCACGCAGGTGTACACCCTGCAGACGCACCCGAAGCCGCCATCTTCGCAACCGCCCGAGGTGTCGCTTGAGGAACGGATCACGACGATAAAAGGCATATGGTATGGACTTTAAATTACTCATTGCTACGCGCTCTCATGCGAAATATTCAGCCACGATGTCAGGAAAACGCTAGGCTGTATATCTGTTGACCAAGCTACAAATTGCTACACTGGCTAAGTGGAAAGTTGAGCCTGCATTCATGTATTTAATTGCGGATAGTGCTCACACGTCTCCACAGAGGCGATACCCTAATTCAGGTGCCCGCATGCTGGTGTCTAAGAGCACGCTGAGGGTCTTAATAGTTGCCTAACACGAACTGATGGATTTTGTTAGTTCAGGATAACCTGGTACAAAGGAACCCCTCCACGTCTCCAGGGCGCTGGTCGAGGTACTAGGACACACGTTTCAAAATGTGGCATCTAAGCTTAGCGCTTACATCATCACGTGCAGAGTATGAGAAAAAGTATGCGATATAAAGAATTAGAAAACTGAAAACAAAAAAAAAACATCGTCAATGTGTGTCGCTAGTTTAAGTGCTGCTTTATTTTTTTTGTGCTGCTGTAGAATTTAATTAACGACGGTTGTGCAGCAGTCAATGATCGACAGGTAATTTTTGTGCCGTTTGTTTTTAGGTTTATATACGAAATCTAGTTGCAGATTTATTTAAACTTATTTTCTCATTTTAATAGTGTCTCTTGCACGGTGCTGATTTTAAATGTGAAGAAACTAAGATCATGTTATGTTTCGCTCGTGGCATTGGTTGGCTTTTGACTCTCCGTGCACATCTGCGTTTAGTTATACGACACTTGACGGAAGATAAAGCGCACAGGAAGACACACACAAGCGAAAAAGACACAGGACACGCAAGCCATCAATGATTGCTATGTAGTATTTGTGTGCCACTCCTTTTATATTTTGGGCAGTTTTTGTGTTACAGAAACTAAGACAGTCTTATGCTAGTTACAGAATATCTTACTTTGCGTGTAATGCGCGAATAGGCGTACTGCAATTATTTTATTAGTGCAAATAATGGCGGTTTCTAGTAGGCATGAAGTCCGAACATTGGTCCACGTGTAATATATTTGTGACGTTTAGGTGCTAACTATACGTCCAGACTCGGACATTTGTTTAGGTTCATGTCACAAATATCCTCTCATTTATAATTTGCAATCATATTTTTTGGAAAATTTCAGTTCTATTTGTTTTTGTTTATATTTTTTCGATGACTTGTTCGTTGGGTGTTTTTATTTTATTTTATTCTAAACAAACGCAGCAGTTTCTGCAGACTGCATTTCGTAAATGACCAGAACTCAGATGGTCCGAAGACACATGCGCACAGCCTTTCCAAAAGTTTACTCATGCTGGGCAGGAGCATCTGAAAAGCAACATGTGTAAATTTGTTTTTGGTGGCTTTCCTGCTTTTCGTTTCAACGTGCCTCATGGAAAGCCAATAACAGCTCAACATGGCACAGTCCTGCGATGTCAGCCTTTTACAAAAATATTTAATTGTATGAAATGCAACTCTAGTATGCAGATTGACATGGTTTGAGGATTTAAATGGACAAATAGTTTTCACACTAGCTTCATAAGCATTTATCGTGAAGTAGCAAGAGATGACACAGACGCGTTGTCGTACACAGTTTTTTCCCGCTGCGATGGCGGGGCGATTATGTAGAGCTCTCCATTACATTGTCTGTCATATACTAAGTGTGGAACGGAGCCTGAAGAGAGGCAGAATGCGGGAAGGCAGTAATGCCAACCGTGTGCTGTGCGATGTCAGCGCACGTTGAGGATCCCCAGGTGGTCGAAATTACTCCGTAGCCCTCCACTACAGCTCCTCTTTCTCTTTCCCCTTTAACTCCCACCCTCCTCCCTCCCCTCACGGCGCGATTCAGGTGTCCACAGACAGAAGTGTGTCAGATACTGCGCCTTTCACTTCCTGCGCTACTCCAACGACAAGTTGAAACTGTGTCAAAATAAATACATACGCTGCACATTATTGCCGATCAGAGTTCAGCGCGTTCGCCGGTTCAAAAACCTGTCGCCAATTAATGCTGCCTGCGCTTTTCTAAATATCCGCTTGTAAAGTGGAATTCCAAGTGTTTTCTCCAAACACATTGCCTAAGCCTACGCATTAATTTTATTTCAGGAAAAGAGGGACTGTTTTCATGAGAATATCAGCGGTGCTGCCGGCCTTTTGGCCAGCTATTGTTGTTGTGGCTGTAGGAAGAAGGAAACGAAAATGCACGGGCCTGCTACTGGCTGTGTAGCTGATCCACCTCCGCTGCCTCGTGCAGACAGAGAAGAAAATAGAGAAGAAAGAAAAGGAAGAGGGAGAGAAAGACGCGCGCCGCAACGACGGCCGTCGTCCACCACCTAAACGGTGGCGGGTGCAATGACGGCCTATAACAGATAAAAATTCGGTCGCAGGCTAGCCCCCACCGCAAGCGGCGGTGACCGACCTGTCCCAGCCCCAATAGGGGAGGTTAGTGAAAAAGCTGTTTTGGCCATCCCACATACCTGCTTAGGTAAAACGACCAGTTTGATAGTGTTTACTTTCGTTTCAGACGCCGTCGCCTCAGGACTAATACCCGTGTACCCGATCAAAATGGAAATCACGTGTACGCACATCTGCACCGCTTGCTGCCGCAATGAGGAGGCCTGGGAATGTTCCACGACTGTGCTTCCTTAAGCCGCGTTTTGCAGGCTCTCAAAGGCAGCCCTACAGGCGGTCCATAGGGCGTATAGGAAAACTATCGCAAAGTGTTCATGTTGAACTTACAGTGAATGCAAGTCCTAAGGGACGGAAATAGCGCGAGCAGTACTCAATACCTCATGACAAACATCGAATTAAAAACTAGCTCTGGTGATGTCAGCGAATGTTGAAGAATCCTTTGCCACCAAATCGTAGCTATCAACATGGCGGTCTATGTTATCCAGAGCCTTTACTTAAAATCTTCCATAATAGCCTTAGTCGCTTTAGGACATTAAATCTGTAAAAAATAATGTTTTAATCATTATGCTCTGCGTCGAGATAAATTTATTACATATGGAATGGAGCTGCTTGAAGTGGCTTACTCTTGCTGAGCACCTGAACGTTACCGTGAAGAAAGAAACGTTATCGAGGGCTGGCTTTGCACAACATATTGGAATGTTATATGTATCGCCTCCTTCGGAACACCGGTGGTGTATAAAAACCACGTCTTCGATGGCATGAGCCACCTTTTAGCAATGGCACCATGACAAAGGCAGAACATACAGCAAGGGAACTAATTCTCTGAACATACCGCCAGCCCGCCATGCACCTGCCTTAGAGCCAAAGCAAGAAAACTCAGTGTCTTTGCTAGTCATTACCATTTATTACTTAGGTCAAGATGTATAAAGTGGATTTATGGTACTAAAACCAACACCAATGCTAAAATCTCGTTCATTACAAATCACGATCTCTTCCTGTGGAGTATAGGGAAGGCACATAAAAATTAAACGCAACAGCATTTGAGTTCAGAATCACTAGATCGTTCATCGTTCATACTTAGTAACTGCATAATTTTACATAGTCAGTAGAGCCGCTTCCGTGGGCTGAATTAAGTTTGTACCGACGCCCTTTAGTAATTGTATGACGATTCTGCTCTGCAAGGTTGCTGGTTTATGCTGATCCGACACCTTTACAACGCAGCTACGAGCCGGTGTGGCAGCTGAGCGCCTGCGCCCTGATGGCAGTCATGGTCACTGCGCTGGTAGTCGCCGCCATCTCCCACGGAAGGGTACACCCAGACGTGGCTCCCATTTGCGGCGCCAATGTCACCCTCGAAAACAGCACCGCATCCATTTTGATGTTGTCGTCGTCGTCGTCCACTAATGCCGAGGAGGACGAATTGCTGGCTGCTTGCCTCATCCGTAATAGGAGGCGCAAGGAGAAGCGACGACGCCACCGCGGTAAGCCAGAAACGTGTCCCACAACGGCGTGGGACACGCCGTTGTGGCTCAGCGGTTACGATGCTTGAATGTTCAACCGATGTACCCTGGTTCAAATCCAAACACGATGGCCGAGTTTGGATGGAGGTGAAGTTTGACTACTGAGCCGTTGTACCCGAACAAAAAAAAGATCCTTCCCTGGACAGTGGCCTTTAAGAGACATCTATGACACCCTCTAATGTTTTTCATTCCACTCTCTACCATTTTCTTTAACGCCCTCTTTAGGTGTCCCCGCGAAGTGTGACAAATAGTGCGGTTATCTCGCAGATTTATAGTTCGGGGAAGGGAGCCGCTTGTATTATGCTACAATGACCGGTAGTTTAAATGCTCCGATAATAGAAAGTTTGGTTTGGTTTGTGGGGTTTAACGTCCCAAAGCGACTCAGGCTATAGAGACGCCGTAGTGGAGGACCCCGGAAATTTCGACCACCTGGGGTTCTTTAACACGCACTGACATCACACAGCACACGGGCGCCTTGCTTTTTGCCTCCATCGAAAAGCGGCCGCCGAGGCCGGGATTCGATCCCGCATCCTTGGGAAAAGTAGTCGAGCGCCGTAACCAATGCGCCACCTCGGCGGGGTAAGGATACAATCCGTGTTACGCATATATTATTACACTGCAGGAATGCACCTATGATGATTCATGTTTTCTTGGAATACACAAAGTACAGATCGTGTGCAAACAGCGTTAATCGCCCGTACGGCGGACTGTGGCAAAACGCAGCGAGTAACGGTAGTGGTAACAAAAGACCTCCTGGTAACATCTACGTTTCTGGCAAAAATACAACCGCTTCAAGATACACTTCTACTGTATTTAATTGTCTTAAACAATGTTACCCCAAGTAGTTTACGCATAAGCGCTGGCGACCACTGTGATAAGCATCGGCTTTAATGTGGCCGTAGATGAACAAGGGTGCGTCCAGTGTCCGCGCAGTGCATCAGCCACTTTTTATGGAGACAAAACGCAAATAACTCCTTGCACTGTGCGATATCAGTGCATGCTAAATATAAACAATTACACGAGTTCAACGATCCGGAACCAAATATTGAGCGAAAGCATCAGCTATGGGTGACCGAGCGTTCTTCCTCTTTGCGTCTTCCTCAGCCCACATATAAAGCCCTGCTTTAACCAAGCCCTATGAACGTGACTTAGTTGTCTGTAGGGGTAACATGAACGCCAGGGTCCGAGCAGACTTATTCTGACATAACTGTCCCATGTGAATCGCGAGACCCAAGTTGGTAGCTCCTGCCAACTGAGCCGCGGCTCCGACTGCGCTACGCCAACCGCTTGAGTTGGGAGCCTATCTCTCACTTTTGCGTCACGTGGGGTGTGACGTCACATCGTCACGTGGGTAAAACGCGGCTAACGCCGCGCTACGCCAACCGTTTGAGTTAGTAGCCCAGCTCTTACCCTAGCGTCACGTGGGGTGTCAAGTCACAGCGTCATGTGGGTACGCCATACGTGGATACCACCGCGCTACGTTGAAGGCTCGAAACCTATAGTAGTATTGCTTTCGAAATAAAATATTTTGGAGATCACTGCCGAATCTGTACTGGAAAAATGCGCAAGCCTGAGCGTTGCTGTTTTGTCAGCGATGTCAGCGCACGTTAACGATCCCCAGGTGGTCGAAATTACCCCTTAGCCCTCCACTACGGCTCCTCTTTCTCTCTTTCCACTTTCACTCCCGCTTTCCTCCCTTCCCTTTCGGCGCGGTTGACGTGTCCACAGAAAACAAGTGAGACAGTTACCGCGCCTTTCCCTTTCTATAAATCAATGTTTTTTATAATGTTGTTATTTTAGGTAATAATTAAAATATCCCATCGTGTTTAGTTCCCTTTATTTCACGATATTTTGAATTGGTACTTAGAAAAAAAACAAGAATGTTAGAAATTTTTTCTGAGCCTCCATTGGGCACCTACGTTTATCAAGAATTAGTCGGCGGAACCGCGAAGGACAAAGGAAGTTGAAATGTAGCAGGTAAATGCACTCCTGCATAAAAGGCGCATCAGCACTCCCAGGCCGCACAATCTATCAGGAAATATGGCGTGTTAGTTGTCGATTTCAGCTCCGACATAGGACCAGCGCACTTCCAAGGCTCCTTAATATTTGGTCATTGGTTTGGGATTTTTAGAAAGCGACAATGAAGTCAGAATTGGCTCCCGCTCCTGACCTGTTCCATGCCGTTCGATATTTTGTTTTTGTTTTGTACGAGACCCCCTTTCTGGTACGACACTTCAGACTTTCCGGCCATCGCTTGCAACCACTGCATGCCATGTTCCTCGCAGGAGGCGCCAAAACTCGCAAGTGGATCCGCAATACCTCGCCCACTTCGCAGCAGACGCGACGGACGACATCCGACACCGACGCCTGGTATCCGACCACATCCCAGCCAACTCCTTCGGCTCGAATTCAGTTGAAAACGAGGACCGACGCTAAAACGCGTTCAGACCCGGCAATACAGGTATTTCGTTTGCATTTGTTTTAACCGAGCCGCGACGGGCAAATGCAGTTGAACATGTAGGAGATAAATGAATTCGCGCGTTAAATGACGCATCAGTACACCCAGGCAGCACAAACTACCCGTAGATTATGGTGAGTTAATTGCCAATGTTTGGCCCAACATAAGACTAGCGCACTTCCAAGGAGCTTTAATATTGGGCCGGCGGTTCGCGCTTTGATCATAACCGGCTCCGAATGGCGTCACGGTCACATCGCAGTCCACTTACTGGAAAATCACAAATCTGTCTGTTATCAAACGCTGATTAACCATTGAAATCCACACAAGTACAGCCATATGGCTAGAAATGAGAGCTATAAAGCTTTCTCAGAGATTTTCTTTTTAAATAAAAATTGTTTCTCGTCCATGAAAATTTTTTCCCATCGGTGTTCCGAGCATCTCTTACAGCTTTCGTTTGTAACCGGTTTCCTGTGCTCAGTTGTATGGTGATGTGTAATTACTCCCTAATTAGAAATATGTTCAACCTTGTGAGATATCACTCAATATCCTACGAAAACCATTCCGCTTCGAGTAATTAAGGCCAAAAGCTTATATGGCTAATTAATTGCCATCATGTTCATGCGTCCGCGGCAGCCGTCGATCATCTTCAGAAGGCTTAGGATGGTTTCAGAATAAATAGTTTTCAAACAATGATGTAGTAGTAGGTGATACACTACAGATGCGAAGCCCAACTCTAGGGCTTCTCCCTCTCATGAAGTTCACTCCGTGCCACGCCCCTACACAGGAGTGGATACACTCGACGGTGGAGATGGAGAATTTACTCTTACAAAGCACGCAGATATAATGGGAAATTCAACGATTTATGGTTTACTGAATACATTACTTGCCGTTTTTAACTTTTAGGATTCCATTGGCCAGCGACCAGGGTCTACATAGACAAAAATGGGCTCCTTTGATGCTTGTGAGTGAATACTTTCGGTGCGGTTGCATTTTATTTATCTCGCCAGCCACCACAACAATGGCTAGAGGGCACTTCCGATGCAGCCAATGAGCATTTTGTTTATTCATGAGATTAAGAGTGCACTTTGGACTATAAGTCGCCACCAGGTGTTCCCTCTTGATTCACTCCAGCCTCATAGCGACAACTATGGTCTCAGTAGAGCAATAACAACATTAGACTTAGCAGCGTAGTAGCGGCAAACTCGCTCACAGTATATTGCTACACCGCTAACTCGATTTAGGCTTCATTGGTGCAACTAAGGATAACAAGATCGAGATGATTGTAATTAAAACATATTTTATTCGGCACAGTTTATATTTCAGACAATAGTAATACCGAGCATTTGAGAAATCTGCTTCTAGTGTCGGTAGATGGGCGCCGTTGCTCGCAACTGATGTACATTGCACATTCCTATCAAAGCTTTATTGGTTGAAGTGACATTTTCATACAACGCAGCGTCCGTATTAGTCAACAATCAATTAGTATTTGGTGGCAGCAAAGTGGCAGTATTATAAGCACTTTTCCGTGGACATTTCAGCACAGCGGGATACCAGCCTGAGTCACTTCGGTGCGTCAAGCAACATTAAATGATATCAAAATCAGAATCTGCGGATAACTCTATTTCGATACACACAGCAGAGACAGCAATGAAATCAAACATTTCTGGCTGATGTTTCCATGCCAGGAGAGAACAGTAGTTTAAAACGAAAGTATCAATAAAAAAGGACGATTTATTTATTTTAATTAATTTAAATATGTAATTTAATAATGTAACATGCCTGCTTTCCATGGGTGAGTGCGAAGGAATCTTTCGTACACGTAGCATCATTCAGTTCTTTAATTCTTTCACTTTCTGCATTAATAACATTGAGTTTTGCCGACTTCCGCCATATGTACCCACATGTCGTGCGTGCAAACCTGAACTCAAACCATTTAATGCGATAACACTGAGGTTGACACATGCCACTTTTCCAGCATAGTAATGGAGAGGTAGGTTTTATTTTAGTGGCATTTCTGTTCCTCCGGTTGCCTATCAATACAGGTTGAATAAACAGTGAAGGTGAAAACTTGCTATTCGGGTGACTTCTACGTTGTCTTTGCCTTCCAACGATGGCAGTTATGCCATGTAGATAGATGGGAATCCCCCCCTGCACTTGCGATGGAGTAGAGGGCTGGACTAATTACGAATGACACAAAAGTCGAACGGAAATGCTGCAGATAGCAACGATCGAAACAGGTGTAAAATACGAATTGGGAAATACCTGCAACGAACTGGTGCGTGAATGTAAATGGAACCAGGATTAGAATAGATTGGCGAGCGAAACAAACATTGCATTTCGTCTTACCTATTTATTTGATGCCCTTGAACCTTCTTCCATTTCAGTCGCTCTCGAGCTGTGCCTGCGCCGGCAGCCACGACACGCGGATCTTCGGCGCCCTGCTAGTGCGTGTTCCACCAAGTCATCCTCAGTGGGGCGGGCGTGACGACAAGTCGTCCAGGAGCGTCAGCCAGGGGAAGAAAACGAAGGCACCGTCTTAACAGCGGCGACGTAACTTGGCCCGTAGTCTAGCTGCGAGCATCACTCTGCCCCGAGGCGAGGATGGCTTCCTCAGTGTCTGAGCGGCTGGATGGATTGGCGCGTGTAGCGCTAACGAGCCCTGATTTCTGTGGGGGCTTACTGCCCCTCTTTTTTACTATAAATATTTAAGTGGAAATATAATACATACAATTCGCAACACATGCCTCCCTTCACTGACTAATAGCAGTCTCGTAACCGCACGTGGTCGTTTCGTTTCTAGTGCGAATATTTTATGTGGCGTGAAGTGGCACCGTTGACCTTTTGTGCGCTTGCGACTACTTAGCAAGGACCATACAAGTTGAATTTCCTGTAGATGAGGTGAGGTAAGATGAAGCCGAAATTACCAGTTTTCGTGCGTTCATACTTTCGGAAAAACATGCTAGCATTGCACACTTGAACACAAGTTAAGAATTTAAGGTGAAGATTGAAGATCCCATCCTTCTGCCGGCATCATACAAGATTTGAAATCAACCCGACCGTTTTTAGTAAGCTCAGTCCTAATTCTCTTCGTCTCTAAGAAGTATTGTGCTCCGTAGCGCATGATAATGTATTCAAACGCTTTAAGCGTGGATGCGGAATCGAATCACAGCCTCGGCGGCAGCTTTTCCCTGGTGGCGAAAAGCAATGTGCCCGTGTGCTGTGCGTTCTCAGTGCACGTTAAAGAACCCCAGGTGGTTGAAATTTCCGGAGTCCTCCACTACGGCGTCTCGCATAGCCTGAGTTGCTTCGGGACGCTAAACTCCACAAAACGAAACCAAGCTTTAAGCATGGTGCTGACACTGGCGAAGCGGCTTTGAAATATTCCTGGTCTCAACTGCAGTAACGCCATAACCCTGTTAGATATCTACCTTAATTGATGACTTTTACACTAAAAATGTCAGTAATAGCATATGTTCGTTAGTAGCTTGTTTTCTCGGGCCTATAAGCATATACTCCGCTCACTGATCCGCCTTCATGCTAATGCGTAATTCTGGACAGTGTGCATATTTCACCATTTGCTGCAGCAGCAATCACAATTTTTAAAGCTGGTGCTGAAGGTTTAATCTTAGCCTATGCAAACTTTCCTCACATAACGACATAGCTCGTAGAACCTATAATATTTCACAACCTCCACTACAAGATTTATGGTTTTGGTGCACAGACTATCCTTCTTTCTGAAAAAGCCCTCATTCTACAATCATGAGAAGTGGGATTGCTATGTACTTCGTCAATGCTGCACTGGAAAAACTTGTTCACATGAAGTCCTCGAAAGAATGAATCACTTGGTTCTGTACCTGCGCCTGTCTGATTTTGGTGAAAATACCACTTCGCACAGCTCTTCACGAGTCTGTAGTGCAGAAAATTCGATAAGAAAAGCACGCATGTTTTTCTGCACCTACACACTATTTCCGCAACCTGAAAACACTCTGCTGATGTAAGGGTGCCGTGGTTAAACTACGATATTGCTGAATACCGTGGTCGAGAAAATCTGGCGAAATTGTGCTGGCATGGCTCTGGCATGTAGCAGGTAGTGCATGACATGACCGGACAGCGATTGTCGTGTAAGGTCTCTCCGGCCCGGCAGCGGTCGTCACGCGACCATATGAAACATGATTTGGGGGAGCTCCCAACTAGGGTCCTTTCCTTTCAGATGGAAAGGCGAGATGCGAGTTAGTAAGGCTTGGTTAAAGGAGGGTTTGTATCAGACTAGTGGCCTTTCTAGTAACACTGCGGGCTGAATACTGTGCAAGATAATTGTAGCACTAGTGAAAAGCTCTAAGAAAATTACGGCCACTGCATTATTGATAAAGTGGTAGAAGGAGGTTGACAAAGAAAAAAGATCGCAATAACTGAATGAGAAGCCTTTAGAGAAATACGAAGGCAAACGACAGGAAGAGGAATCAGTCATCGATGGATGGATGACAAAGCAACGCACAGATAACGGGAAGCAACTTGTAAAAAACGGCTCTTGAGCTATTAATCTAAAGGAAAGCGCTGGCCATCCTGAAGCATCCTGAAGCGGTCAGACCTTCCTAGCTTTGCAGCTTATTGACCTCCAGATTCACCAGTAATATTCCTAAACGATCATTATGATCATATGTCTAGATTTAAGGCTGACATGATTATATAGGCGGGTAACTTCAACCTGCCAGGAATTGACTAGGAATGCCGTTCTCATGTTTCAGGCTTTGGTGCACATGCTGATAAGTTATGTGACATGTTTTGTCATGACCTGCAACAAGTCAGAGAAGCAACACGTATGCAATGCGATTCCGCATCTCTGCTTGATCTTATATTTTCAGCCGTTCCATCCAGAATTTATCAATGTCAGTTGAATGTGGTTTATCTGATGGCAGTATGGCCTACCTTTCATTTCCTCTGTGTGATATCACAAATAACCCTATTGCTATAAGAATTCCTTTAAAGGATTTTTCACGTGCAAACAATGAAAGTGTACTAGATTCTTTTGAGTATTGCCTTGACATTTTTTATGGATATGACGTTGTTGTATTATGGGAAAAGTTTTAAAAAGTTTGTTTCCACTGCATAGACAATTTTGTTGCTACGAAAATGAAAATACGTAACACAAATCCTTGCATCAGTCGAGACAGAGTGCATCTTAGGAGAAAAATTACACGGTTGAAACGGAGAGAATCCAGCTTACCTATAGTACAAACTCTCAAACTGAACCTTACTGAAAAACATTCAGAGTGTAAAACTGTACAACTTTGACCACACACTACCGTGACTTTATGACTCCCCCCAAAAGTCTTGAAATTATGTAGCAGAAAAGAAAAGGCCTATTATCGTATTATGCATGAGAGTGCAATTCTTGTTGACAAAACTAAAATCGCTGAACACTTCAATAGGCACTTGCATACTGTATTTTCAGTTCCAAATCTATGCAGATCGCGCAGTGATACATTCTGTTTTCCTAATCCAGACATTGCATCTTCACCAGGAATAACTTCAGTGTTGTTAAATTTAAAAATAAATCCTCTCATGGTCCGGATAAAATCCCCATAATCATTTGCTTCGTTATGCCGAAATTATTTCTAAATTTCTTGCAATAATGTTTCTCAACTTGTTTGCTACAGGAAGGCTACCTCCCGACTGGAGGGCAGCTGGCGTTGTGCCTGTTCCTAAAAAGGATAACATGGCATTCGTTGCTAACAATCGTCTCCTTTTACTCGCTTCTACATGCTGTTAATTGGCAGAGCATATTTTATCTAATTATGCACCAAATTTCTTGGTGACAATGGTGTACTCTCTTCTGTAACATGGTTTTAGGAAAGGTGTATCCACTGTAACCTAACATCTGTTATCCACAGCTTTGCAACAGTCCTTAACCACTCAGGGCAGGCCGATGCCATTTTCTTAGATTTTCAAAACGTTTTTGATGTTGTGCCACATGCAAAACTAATATATAAACTTGAACTAATTAGTCTTTCTAAATTTGCAGTCACGTGGGTTTCGTCTACCTCACCAACCGTGTACATTTTGTGAAGACTGATGGTTATTACTCAAATTCATTACAAGTTACATCAGGCGTTCTAGAGGGAGTGTACTAGGGCCGTTGAGTTTCCTCATAGATATAAATTATATCGTTAATGTTATATCCGCACCGGTCCAAATCAGGCTCTTTGCTAATGATTGCATTTTGCGCAAGGAAATAAACAGCCCTAAAGACCAAAATCTCCTCAACTCTAACCTCCGGAAAATTCTCACATGGTGCAGTAATTGGGATATGCAGCTTAATGCCACAAAATCTGTTTTTATGAAAGTTACCAACAAACATCTAGTATATTTATTTCCCATCGCACCTTCTTGTAGAAGTTAAAGAACATAAATGCCTTGATGTTACCATAACTAACAATCTAAGTTGGAACAGTCGTATTGCCAATACATGCTCATCCTCCTCCAGACAACTTGGTCTTATTCGCCACAAACCTACATAGGTACCTTCCCGGATAAAGCAGTTAGCATACTACTGCCTCATCAGACCCAAAGTAGCCTATGTTTGCACGGTCTGGAACCCTTACACCAGGAAGAATATTGTGGCATTGGAGACTATCCACCAGAAAGCCGTAGGCTTCATGTTTTCAAAGTCGCACATCTAGCTCTCCCTCCTTTTTGATGAATGAAAATTCCATCCCTAAACTGGAAATACAAAAGAGAGACTAAATTTGCTATTTCTGCTAAAGAAACAACGTGCTTTGAGCCTTGAACCTTACCTTACGCCCGTTACAACACGTAAAACACAACATCATCATGCACAATCTTTAACCCCATATCAAGCAAAAGTCAGTGCATTTAAGTACTGTTTTTTTCCCTCGCACAAATAAAGAATGAAACAAGCTACCTTCTGATGGTATAATTTCTATTGCATCTATTGACAAATTCCTAGCATTTAAATCATAGTCGTGTTTCACATTGTTATATATTTTCTTGGTGTTGAATATGTCTCATTGTAATTTGTTTGTCCCTTATGTTTAGCATGTTATATTTATGAATTCATATTTTCCTATAATATATGTTTTCGCATTCTTTCTAGGGCCCAGTTAGGTCCTGCAGTATTTGGCATATAAATAAATAAAGTACCCCAAATGCAGAAGCTTACACAACAGACCGTATATTAAATGTGGTAGCCGCTTCCTTGAAGCGTTCCGACAAGAGGCCTCTGTCGGACGAACTGCTGTTGGGCGCTTGGCAGGACAGGGGGAAGGGGAAGGGTGTCCAGGCAGTGCATGCTCTTTGCCGTTTATTGTGCGCCAGCGGCCTTGATTCGCGCTTGTTAAGCAAGCTGATGTGCCTGTATATATATTTCATATGCCTTCTCCCGCATCATCGCCCATCACGATCTTCTTTCTTCTACCCCGCCGGGGTGGTGATTGTGGTGAAAAACTTTATATTTGGGAGCCTTAAGGGATTACATGCTAATGACGGGTCGGCTCTTGGCTGCGTGTTGTGGCCGGAAGCTGGTGCTTCCCAGCGACACCCAAAGCCCAGTCCGTCAGCCGCTTTTGAACGGCCGGGTCAGAGCTGGACACCGCAGCCTCCCATCGCTCGAGCTCGGAGAGTTGCCAAGTGGCTGGAGGGTGGAATTCCGAGCATTTGATCATAATATGCTCAAAATCAGCTTTAGGTGCCCCACACAGGGTGCACTGCGGCGAGAACAGTCCTGGATGGATCAAAGATAAGAAAGCAGGGGATGGGAATGTACGGGACTGAAGCTGGCGCCACGTCACCTGTTGTAGCTTAGTCATAGATTTATGAGGAGGAGGGTAGATGGTTCGTTGATCACGGTAATGGAGAGAGATTTCGTGATAGGATACCATGCGCTCGCGAGCATCTCCCCAGGCAGTGGCAGTCCCTGCTCGGCTGACGTATCCTCGAGCAAAAGAGTGAGCTGCTTCGTTGCCTGGGTGACCCTTGTGAGCGGGCACCCATATTAGTTGAATAGGGTGTTCGGGTGGGGGGAGGGAGGCGAGGAACCGGAAGGCTGGGGTAGAGATCCGACCGCGGACGAAGTTCTGTACGGCGGATTTAGAATCGCTAAAGATGGTTGTGGCTCGGGTGGTAGCTATGGCGAGGGCAACCGCCGCCTCCTCCGCCTACAGGGAAGTGGAGGCAAAAGTTGTACCGGCCGCGACCAGTTGCAAAGAGTTGGAAACAGCGCTGAGGGCGAACGCTGGGCGGGAGGGGTATGAGGCAGCGTCTACGTAAACGGTCTCTGGCTGGAAGCCATAGTGTTTGTAAAGAGCTTCTGCGCGTGCCTTGCGGCGAGTGACATGGTGCTCTGGGTGCATATTCTTTGGCAGGGGATGCACCTTATAACGCGGTGTATCGCAGGGGGAAGTGTATGTTGTGTAGAGGAGTGCCCGGGAGGTGAGAGATGGATGCGAGCAAGGATGTTCCGGCCGGTGAGGGTAGATGATAATCGCTCCAACTGGGCTGAGCGGTGGGCTTCCGTGAGCTCAGTTAGGGAGTTATGGATGCCCATGTGAAGAAGGCGTTCATTGGAAGTGTAGCGGGGTAAGTTGAGGGCGGCCTTGTACGCCTGTCGGATAAGGGCGTTAACCTTTTCTTCCTCCACCCGCGTGAGGAAAAGGTAGGGGAGCGAGTACACAACACGGCTCTGGACAAATGCCTGTACCAGGCGTCTGAGGTCGTGCTCGGGCATGCCACGATGGCGATTGGCTATGCGGCGAATGAGGCGGATTGTTTGATGAACCATCACCGTCAGCTTAGTGATGATTGCGGTATTCTTGCCATTTTTTTGTACCAGAATACCAAGAATCCTGATGTTGTCCACTTCTGGTATCCGGGTGCTGACAATTGTCAAGAAGATGGGGGGAGGAGGGCCTTTATCTGTACGACACCTAGGAGGTCGGAGTATGAGAAGCTCCGATTTGGTAGGGGAACAATCCAAGCCGACATTTGCGGCAAAATTTACTACAGTGTCTGCTCCGGCCTCTAATGTATCTTCCATGGCGCCAATGTTACCTATGGTGGTCCACAGTGTAATATCATCGGCGTATAAGGAGTGGGACAGGGCAGGAATTTGGTTTAGGGCGTGTGCCATGGGGATAAGGGTAATATTAAAAAGCAGTGGAGAGAGGACAGAACCCTGTAGGGTGCCAATGCTACCGAGTTCAAAAGATGGAGATAAGAGCGAGCCGATGGTGATTTCTGCTGTGCGATGACTAAGAAAGGCGGATATGTATTGGTGGACACGCGAGCCGACTTGAAGCGACGAGAGAGCATCTAAAATGGCTGCGTGACGGACATTATCAAAGGCCTTTGTGAGATCTAGGGCAAGAATTACTCGGGCGCGCTTTGCGTGGCGGGGGTGAAGGACATCTTCTGACAGTTGCAGCATAACATCCTGTGTGGAGAGATGTGGCCGGAAGCCGACCATTGTGTCAGAGAAGAGCTTGTGGTCATCTATGTGGTTCTGGAGGCGTGCTAGCACAACATGTTCAAAGAGTTTGCCAAGACAGGAAGTTAGGGATATGGGTCGGAGATTCTTGATGTCGAGTGGTTTGCCGGGTTTAGGGATAAATGAGATACGGGCGTGTGTCCACTGGGCCAAAAGGGCTCCCGTGCGCCAGCATTGGTTGAAGAGGTCCGTGACCGCATCGACAGACGGGTCATCCAAGTTACGAAGCATCTTGTTTGTGAGTCGGTCTGTCCCCGGAGCTGATGTCGTCCTGAGGCGGTGCATCGCCGCCCTGACTTCACTGAGCAGATTTCCTCATCAAGGGTAGGGTTGGGAGAACCGGTGTAGGAAGGGAGGGGGGTAGAAGGGGTTGTAGTGATGTACTGATCTTTTAAGGTCTGAAGGAGGGCGTCATCGTCTAGGGGGAGCTGATGAATATTGCGGGTAATATTCTTACGCTGCGTGGCCTTGGTGTGCCCATGATCAAGGAGGTAGCGTAAAAGCGACCAGGTGTCTTTAAGGCCTAGATTACCGCTCGACTACTGTGCTCAAGGACGCGGGATCGAATCCCGGCCTCGGCGGCCGCTTTTCGATGGAGGCGAAAAGCAGGGCGTCCGTGTGCTGTGCGATGTCAGTGTACGTTAAAGAACCCCAGGTGGTCGAAATTTCCGGAGTCCTCCACTACGGCGTCTCTCATAGCCTGAGTCGCTTTGGGACGTTAAACCCTCCCCCCCCCCAAACCAAACCAATCTTTCTTCTCCCCTTCCCCGTTGTAGAGTACCAAGCCAGATTTGAATTATTCCGGCCTGCCTCTCTGCCTTTCCTTTCAATAAATCTATCTATCTATCTACACCCCTTGAAAGTAAAAGCAGGCATGTATGGGGAAAATTCAACAGAGATAGAACAGTGCACTTAGACGGAGGCAACCCAGAATAAATAGGACGGTATAGAGTACACGTTACCGCTAATGAAAGAAAATTGGGAATCTGTATGCAGTGATATAGAAGGCTCCCTAGGTCTAGCAAAGACATGGCAGGTATTTTGTTATCTGCTAGATCCGAAGGGCAACAAGCACACTCAACACCTGCAAAAATTGTTCACGGTATAAAGGAATAACAAAGAATTTTAGAAGACCTATAAACGCGGTATAAGGGGACACAACCATCGCAACGCTGCCGGATTATCAAGGTAAACAAATGTTGAGCTGCAGAGGCCACTCGAAGAGTCAGAGGTCAGGGATCCGCCTCAAAATAAAATAAGCTGCTGGCCGAAGGAGAACATAGAAGATGAGTTAATCATCGGAGCGACAAATTATATGCAGGAATGTTCAGAACGAGGACAACTCCCAGAAATATTAAAAACAGCTAAAATTGCAATAATTTCAAAGCCAGTAATGAAATTGACCTAGAAAGCCTAAGACCTATTTCTTTAACATTTTGTGCGGGGAGCTCATGGAGCATGCCATGCAGACGAGACTTAACAGTCATACAGACAAGGCTTCAACGCATGAAAAAGGGATTGTATCCTACGCCATGATAAGCTTCAGACGGGGCTTATCCACGCAGCCTGTTACAACATTACAAATGTTACAAATGTTACAAAATTAACCTGAAATAATAGAAAACGATACAAAGAACAAATTGTTGGATTAGACTTTATTCGATAGTGCCAAGCATAAGGCAATCATTAAGAACCTGCGAGCAATCGGGGTAGGGAAAAATATTAAGCTACGTTAAAAATTTCCTTATGAACAGAGTAGGTAGTAAAATATTGGGGAAGATAATTACTAATTACCATAAAAATGAACAGCAAGAGAATTCCGCGATGATCGCTACTCTCTCCTTTATTATTTATTATGGCGAATATTTGACTGCGAAATAAACTCAACGAAATAGACGGCATCAAACACAGTCGCTGCTCTGGTGATAACCTGTGGGCAACAAGCGGCAGTGACAGTCATAAAGGTGTCGTTCAAGTGGCAGTGGATCTGGTGGAAAAGTATATATTCCCGCGAGGACTTCCGGTCTCACAACTGAACTCGAAACTATTCATTTACCAACCCCCAATGAGCAGAATAAGAACTAAGGGCGCCCCTATATACGCCCCGTGCACTGCATATAGGGACCCCACTGAAAGCCGGCTAGCGGTCGTTTTCAAACACCTTTCCGAGATACAACGTGCCGCTGCTCATGCGTCGCTGTGAGGGTTGCTGATGTTCGCGGCGGCGATTTCTTTTTTTCCAGCTTCTGAAGGTTTCTTCTTCGGAGCATTTAAGCACAAAATTAGGGTTTGCCTTTGTGTAGAAGCGATGGAGGAAATAACAAGAAGAATAAGATTGGGATGGAGCGCATTTTGGCAAGCACTCGCAGATTATGACTAGCAGCTTACCGGTATCGCTCAAGAGGAAAGCATACAACAGTTGCATCTTACCTGTACTCACCTATGAGGCTGAAACGTGGAGGCTAACCAAGAGAGTTCTACTTAAGTTGAGGACAACCTAGAGGGTTATGGAACGAAAAATGGTAGGGGTAACATTAAGAGATAGGAAGCGTGCAGAGTAGGTCAGAGAAATAACTCAAGTTACCGACATTCTAGTGAAAATTAAGAAGAAGAAATGGGCATGGGCAGGACATGTAGTACGAAGCGAGGATAACCGATGGTCGCTTAGGGTAACAAAGTGGATTCCAAGAGAAGGAAAGCGTAGCAGGGGGCGGCAGAAAGTTAGGTGGGCGGATGAGGTTAAGACGTTCGCGGGGGTCAAGTGGATGCAGCTAGCACAGAACCGGGTTAGAGGCCTTCACTCTGCAGTGGGTATAGTCAGGATGATGATGATGATGATGATGATGATGATGATAGCATTGGTGATGCTGTAGCCATCTTGAAGAAACTATTGCGTAGATGCGACATGTGCTTTCTAAAAACAAGTGCTAAATGACCAGCTGCATATTTGAGCTCTGCTTTACGGTGGGTATGCCGCGTCGACTGCTCCAATATTTCAACAAAATAATCACTGATTTTTTCATTTACCCTGGGTTTGCTTTGCGAGCTCTTGTAATATGTGCTCACGATGACGCGCCTCTTTCCAGTAAATGAGACATTCTGTGCCACCTACTATTACATCGTGCCAACACCGCTCTCTTTAGGCATATCGCTTTGTCAGGCGAATTAACAAGACTTTAATGCGATGTCGCTAAGTGTCCCGTGTCACAAAAAATTTGGCGTCGTCGTCATTGTAGTTGGCCTTGAACGAAAAATCTCGAGGGAAAATTCAGGAGCAGTTTGAAATGTTCATAGTCACGCTAAATGTCTCAAGGAAGTTGTTAAAGGAGCGAACAGTCTACGAATGCAAGGCAAACGTTCGTGTTTTTTTTCGTTTATATTGTTGATATTTACAGACATTTTGTCTTATGGTGATTATTGGAATAAAGAGCATTAAAAGCAAAGCGGAAGGAAAAACAACTCGCCGATGGTGGGAGACGAACCCACGACCTCCGAATGTCGCGTTCAGTGCTCTTCCAACCAAGCTACATCAACGGCTGTCCCCCCTTCCACTTGCTTGGGTATATATGTTCACTAACCGGTTTAAACATGTGAGCATGCACCAGCGCCATCCTCATCCCTAGCGGCGGATGTGAAACATCATGTTATACCGTGAGCGTCACATAGCCCGTGATCATTAGGTAGGGTGACAGCTGGGCTATCGTCCTCCACGCTACCTTTGCGCCCTCCAGACTGCCAGGACCGAGACCCTCCCAAGCTATTAAGCAGACAATGGAAAGGGAAATGAGGGACTCGTTAATAAAGCATTTAAAGGAGCGAACAGTCTACGAGTGTAAGGCAAACGTTCGTTTTTTTTTGTTATACTGTTTATACTTACAGGAAATGTGTCTTATTGTGATTACTGGAATAAAGAGGATTAAATGCAAAGCGGAAGAAAAAACAACGCGCCGATGGTGGTTCTGTAACTTAATGGAAAAAATTGAGGGGAAATGAAAGCGGAGTGAACTTCGAGTGGGAATGGTCAAACCCGACTATCTTGTTGCGAGACAGACACGCAGTCGCAGTCATAGGTAGCCAAGGCACGCGACCTATGATGCGAACGGAGTCCTACAAAACAATTACGATCTTATCTTCATTAAGCATTGCTTAAAAAGCGCGCCATGTTTATAACCTCTCACACGAGCTTAGTCATTAGGATGTATGGGATCGGGGCGTGGACACGTTTAATAGCTTATACAGTCGGAAATTGCTGAAACGCGATAAAGCTACCGCGCTTACAACCTCTTCCCAAAGCTTATGTATGTAGGTAAATGACAAAATATTTCAAAATACGGCTGCTAACAAGCATCCCTTATAAGCCGCTAAATGCATGTAACATGCGCTTGGAACACCGTGTTTAATTAAATCTCGTACATGACGTAGTGTTGCGCGATGAAGGAGTTCGACCTTAGCGAAGTCAGTCTGACAGTTGGAGGACGGGTGCGCCATAGCGGGTTTTTCCGACCTGTCTACCTAAGCCCACTCCTATAGCCGAACTTGAGCGTTTGGCCGCTCTTCCACCGCTCACTACCATCGTTACCGAGTCACAGACACGTCATCGAATACGTCTAGAGAACACTGTCCAAGGGCGTCACCTGCTGGCCTGGGATGAACAGCGCGACGACAAAACACCAGCCCTATATGCATCTCTTCCCTCTTGGGATATGTCAGTAGTCACACGCCTTCATCGCCGACATATAAACCGCGATTTTGTCATTCCCCGAGAGCTCCTCGCTGCCCATCACTGACAAGAGCGAATCCCTGATACGACTGACATATACACTGATGCATCGATTACAAGCGAATTTGCATCTATGGGCTGGGTATGCGATGACAACCCTTCCCTTTCAGGCGCTTATGCCTGCCACCTACCTCAAGGTACCCCTGTTCATGCTGAACTCCTCGCGATTTGGGGAGCCTTGTCAGGAGTGCCTTGCACCGGTATTCTATTCTGCAGAACCTCCAGACCCTAGGGGTGGGACAATGAACGTATGCATATATACGCGACTTTCTCACGAACCGCACAGTGCAACTTGACACCGGCTCAGGAGATCCTTCCACCATCTCTCCTGGAAGCCGGGGTACACCCCAAGGCTCAGTGCTTTCCCCACTCCTGTTCAATATTGCGCTGCTTGGCCTGCCCAATCTTTTAGCAGATATTCCCTACTTCCACCACAGCCTATACGCCGACGACCTCACTCTGTGGATTACACAGGGCAGTGACGGCCAGATAGAGGAGGCTGCAGACAGCCATCGATCGCGTTGGTACCTACCTGGCCACAGTCGGCCTATCCTGCTAGGCCACCAAGTCTGAATACATCATTGTCCTAACCCAGGGAAGACGCCCCAGATCGCCTCCGGCATCCTTCAATCTGCAAGTACAGGGCACTCCCATACCCCGTACCGACCGAATCCGTATACTGGGCCTTCATCTACAAGATAATGGAGGAAACGCCACTAATCTTCAGCGAATAGATCAATCTGTAATCCAGATCAGCCGCCTGCTCAAGAGAGTCGCCAACAAGCATAAGGGCATGCGCGAATCCAACCTTTTGCGCCTCGTACAAACCTTCGTTTGTACGCGCATTGCCTATGTTGCCCCTTACCTTCGCCTCACGCGAACAGATCGGGAACGACTAGATGCATCACTGCGCAAGGCATACAAGACAGCATTGGGTCTACCCATATGGGTAGACATATGTCCACTTCCACCACCAAAATGATGACCCTCGGGATCTCCAACACAGTCGACGAGCTGATTGAAGCGACTCTAACTTCCCAATATGAGCGCCTCTCGCTGACACATGCGGGCCGCGCAGTACTGAGCCAGGTAGGAATCATTCCTCTGAGGGCGACTTCTACGTATATGGACCTCACGCCTGAGCAGAGACTCAGTCTTCGTATACCTCCGCTTCCCAAACGTATGCATCCAGAGTATCATACAGAGCGCAGAGCCGACCGAGCCCAGCAGCTCCACAAACGTTTTACCGGTCGTCAAGACGTTACGTACACAGATGCGTCCCACCACCCCCGTCGCCCCGCTATGGTTGCGGTTGCATTGGCACCGCACCGAAATTGGCACAACGCCTGCAGCGTCCTCAACGCCGCAACTGTTACCACCGCCGAAGAGGTTGCCATCGCGTTAGCTCTGACCGACCCCTCTACCAAAGTAGTCGTTAGCGATTCCCAACAGGCAATTCGTAACTTGGATGCAGGTCGCATATCCCGACAGGCGCACACTATCCTCCGATCTCTCCCCTTACCGTCTACACCTCGTCTTCTCATATGGACCCCAGCACATGAGGCGCTCAGCGGGAACGCACAGGCGCATGCTCTAGCCCGAGAACTCAGCTACCGGGCGGAGCACCCTCCTCAGCCTGCCGCTTCCTCTGGCACTCCCCAAGGCACTCATTCACGCCTTGTTACATACACGGACATCCTCCAGCATTATCGGCTCGAACGGTGTCTATACCCCCCTGCACACCGGGAACTATCCCGGCGCGAGGCCGTCCATTGGCGCAAAATGCAATCAGAAACCTTTCCCAACCCATGGCTATATAGCAAAATTTTCCCAAATCTTATTGCACCTATCTGCAAACACTGCTCACAACCGGCCACATTCATTCACATAGTGTGGACATGTATACGACACAACGCAGACAATACAGCTACAAGGGATGCGTGGGTGTCCCTCCTGCGTACCACCGAGCTCGCCCAACAGCGCCAGCTCATTTTGCGCGCATTGGAGGTCGCAGAGTCCCAAGGGATTCCTGCTGACCTTCTCTAAGCAGTACAACCAGTCTTTCGGCTGGTTCCTCTTCTTTGGGAGTAAATAAAGAGTTTATCATCATCATTGCACCGGAACTGGTTCAATACGTATTCTTGCTGATTCCTATAAAGCTTACAAGGAAATCGCTACTCCGGGTTCACAAGATGCAACTGCTACGGCCATACAGCGCCTCGAGGCCTTAAATGCCACCAACTCGCGACCATAACGGTCGTTATTCAGTGGACCCCAGGCCACTCGGACGAATCAGGGGGCAATGCGGCGGCACACGCCGCGGCTGCCTTGGCAGGTGGGATGTCCACATTTATTTCCCCACCCCCCTTGATTAATACTTACTCGACCTTTGGCGGGCAACTCACCCCTTCTCTTGCCCTTTAGCACTAAACTCGGACCAGTCATCGTAGCTTCAGTCAGCATCGCATGCAGGTGGCCACACCAGACCCACCTTTTACGAGAAAACCACACCTCACCCGAAGTCAAGAAGTCTTTTTGAATAAGCTCATTGTCCATGCGGCTTACACGCCACGTATTATGACCCGCTGGCGTCAGTATACAGAGAAAATGATTACGTGCCCCCACTGGACGACTCTAACTCGCGGCGGCTTATCTCATCTATTCTGGGATTGCCCTGCTTTTTCTACTGGACGCTCCGAGACCAAACCCTACCGCCTGAACTACCGTTCCCTTCTAGAAACTGATGCTAACACACAGATGATATTTGCCAAGTATGGCTCGCTTAGTGGCCTGCTTAGAGCAATGTGATTTGAGTGACGACCTAAACAATGAAGATTCTGTCTACTCCCCTTTATCCCCATCCATGGCCATGAGCCTTCCCATTCAATAAAGGACATTCAATCAATCGTACATGACGCTCACCGCATCCGTCTTTACTTTGCAGCACCGTGTTTAATTATTGAAATCTCATACCTCATGCTCATCACATCCGTCTTTATTTGCAGTCAAGACATATTAATGGCTTTAAAAGTTAAGCGCCACAAAATGTGCTGTGCTGCGCTAAGTAAATGACCGTTATAGGATTTCGCATTAATTAATATATTCTGCTTCCTGTACCAGAAGGCGAACATTACACGATTGTCAGAAAATTCACAGTGAAGCTGACCTACTAGTGTAGTTTGATGTGCTTTTATATTGACTTTTAAGACAGGAATGAGAACCGGCTTGTGAACGCAAAGTAAAATCGAACAGTATGCTCTCGGTCGTACTGCTTGCCGAGCTAGGATGAGCTGAGGCCATGTTCAGCAGGTTTGTTTATAGTTTTCGGATCTTCACCAAGGGAAAAGGTATGAATGAAAATGTCCCGTAGTTTGTGTCAACAGTCTAATTGCAGTGGATGCTCTTTTTCCAACAATGCAAACGCCGCATTAAAACAAATTCAGGACGCGAGGACTGCTTAGAAACACACGCTAGCAGACGACGCGGCCTCCTCCGCTCCCGGATTTACTTTCAGCTCTGCCACCAACGACGCTTTACACGCGGCGTATAGCGAGAGTAGAAAAAACAAGAATACAAGTTGCTTCAAAGCAACTCACACCAGTAGGAAGTCATCAAAAGACTCGAAAACAACACGCAGCGCACTTGTACCCTATTAGACGCATAGCCAGCCGGAAAACAGGAATTAGACTAACTTATGAGGTTGGTGCAGGCTTTCGTGCTAAGCATAATAGTAGACGTGATCCTATACCTGCATCTCACTAAATCCGAAAAAGAGAATATAGAGTAAATCACGAGAAAAGTGTCAAGGCGGCTCTGGGACTTTCCCACTGCACACCGACAGAAATGCTAATGAAGTTCAGCGTATCAAACACACTCGATGAAATACCTGAAGCCAGCAGGATCTCACAATACGCAACACTCGCGAGAACACAAAATGGAGAAACATACTAAATAGCCTGAATATATCATATGAGGGTCAAAGTGGCACGAAAACAAACGTAAAGATGTGTATTAGGAAAGGGCTAAAAATCCCCCAATTCCAAAAAACATCTATTCAGAGCATGATAAGAATACAAATGTCAAAAGAGCCGAGGCCCTGCAAAAGCGCTCCGGCGATCATACGGACGTGATCTACATCGACGCAGCTGAGTACGAGGGCTGTCCAGCTGTGATGGCAGTGGTAGCAAATGAAAACCAACACATTAAACCTAGCTGGTCTGTTCGCACAAAAACTGCAGAAACAGCGGAAGAATGCCCGTAGCGCTTACGATAGCAGGTACGGAAACAAAAATAATAATCAGCGATTCCAAATCCGCGGTCCGCACTTATGTAAAAGGGAGGATCTCAAAGAAGCAAGCAAAGCATTAAATCTAGGCTACTCAAAAAGAGACATTCAAATCATATAGGCACCTGCTTACTTTCGGCTGCAGGGAAATGACGGGGTTCATGAGCTCGCCCGATGTCTAAGTTTGCGGGTGGGCCCTAGCCCCTACCATAATAGCAATAGGGGCCGAAATCCGCTTGTTAGATTTAAATACACAACACCGCAAACACAAACACACAAACACAAAACTAGGAATAATAAACATAGGCCTCCTGGGAGGATCTGATGATCAACTCGGACAAAAAAAGACAGTTTTAACGCGTCCGACTGGCTGAAGACGCCGCCTGGACCCAAGAACTCCGAGCCGCCGTTAAAGAGCGTCGGTTTCCCCATCCTTATCTATTGGCAAATGAAGTTATTTCAATCAATAGTCTCCCAATATACTCTCTAGAGGTTCAGAGCCTAGTACAATGATTTAACGCTCGTATCTCCGCTAGTCTCCAATTACCGTTCTACTTGCGAGGCTGGTCGAATGGACTTGGTCATTCATATCACAATAATTGGTTCACAGGAAAGGAAGGGCGCTCTACCAGTACCACTTGCTCAATGGACACCTGGTTGGTTCACAGGAAGGGAAAGGCGCAGTAACTGTCACACTTGTTCTGTGGACACCTGAACCGCGCCGTAAAGGAAGGGAGGAAGGTGGGAGTGAAAGGGGAAAGAGAGAAAGGGGAGCCGTAGTGGAGGGCTACGGAGTAATTTCGACCACCTGGGGATCTTTAACGTGCGCCGACATCGCACAGCACACGGACGCCACTTCGTCTCGGCCTTTTGGCTAAGATCAAAGTGTAGTATCGCTCAATGGACACCTGAGCAACGCCCTAGAGGTATGGATAAAGGTGAGAGTAAAAGTGGAAAGAGAAAACGGAGCCGTAGTGGAGTACTATGGAGTAATATCGACCACCTGGGGATCTTAACATGACCAGACATCGCACTTTGAAGATGCCTTGAAGGCGGTATTTATTTTAGGGTCCTCGCTACTGCTCTTTCCATCCTTTATTGATGAACTTAATAATAATAATAATAATTGACCTCGCCTTTCTCTTCCTATGAATGAATAAATCAGTCTTTAACAATAATAATTGCTTCTCAGGAAAAGAAAGGCGCCGCATCTGTCACACCTGTGTCTGTGGACACCTGAACAGCGCCGTAAGGGAAAGGAGGAAGGTGGGAGTTAAAGTGGAAGAAGAGAAAGAGAAGCCGTAGTGAAGGGCTGCGGAATAATTTTGACCACCTGGAGATCTTTAACATGCGCTGACATCGCACAGCACACGGACGCATCTTCGTTTCGCCTCCATCGAAACGCAACCACCGAAGTCGGGTTCGAGCCCGGGTATTCCGTACAGTAGTCGTGCGTCTTACCCCTGCACCACCCCGGCGGGGCTATTGATGAACTTCCTAATCCCAGTTTGGAGCAGTGTTAGGCCATTCTTCAAAGCGAGGACCCCGACCAACTACGAGTACTTCTTCGCAGGGCCCACGCGGCGGCGCAGTGACTGGGCTGTCGGCGGACCATCCGCAACTCCGAGAATTCCCATGCTCTCAATAAAGCTTTCAATAAATCAATCAATCAATCCCTTAGGTCGCTTTTTTGATGTCCGGCTCGAAGTGAGGCAGGTCGAGCACTTGCATTTTCAATTCAACAAACCCCTTCACGAAAGAGTGATTTTATTCAAGGCATTTTACAGTACTTTAAGCTATGCCACTCCTTCAACGATAGGCGTTATGGTGTCTTCACGCAAAGCGAATCTTCGGCGTCGGTAATCCATTGAATAACTTTCTTTTAAAAGCACTTGCCACTGGTCACAAGAAAGAATGTTTTTCCGCACTAGCACCAATGGCAGGACGGCCCGGTATGACGTCTCGTGCTATTTGTTGCACGTGCACCCAAGAGCTGCTCGGGCGATTAGAGCTCAGATATACCTTTGCCCAGACGCAATAATCTACCACCACCCTGTCTGAAGCGGACGCCTACAGAAGGGCTCCCAACACAGGCAGCCGCTAGCCCTGACGTTAGAGCCACATCGAGTGACGACGTTTCAAAGAGATAACTTAGCGCGTACTGCAGAGTAGAGCTACAATGTCCACCGCCATGATGGCTCCCTTCCCTGGCCCCATCGACGGACCGCAATACTCGGACTCATCCAGCGAAATCTGCAGGGAACAGTACAAGAACCATCCTATACCTAGCGTGCCTCCACAACCGCGATTTCAGCCTTCGGCGTCCGAAAAGGGTTCCCAGCTGTTCTTTCGACAGGCCTTCACTTGCGCCATAGCACAGCCTAGCTCCGCTCCTTCATTCCCAAAGGTATGTATATGAATATTTTGAATTGGATTAACACTTTCATAGTAATAACGTACAGGTAATATACTGCAATGTCACGGAGGTACATATATCATTTGGTGTGCTTAAGTATTTGCTGCTAGCACACGATAGTGGCGTTCGCAAAGCCCACAGCCTGAAAAGTCAGTTTGACAGGTGTGATTGTACGTTTAGATACAAAACCATTTTACAGCCAATGGATAGTGTCCGCAGACACCGCGAATACAGTGTGTCTGCTTTTTTTTTTTGGTAATCATTAGAAAAACAAGAAGCCTGGCTTCACCGGGAATCCAGCCTCCATCCCTAGGATCGCCAGTCGATCGGTTTGGTTTGGTTTGTGGGGTTTAATGTCCCAAAGCGGCTCAGGATATGAGAGACGCCGTAGTGGAGGACTCCAGAAATTTCGGCCACCTGGGGTTCTTTAACGTCCGACATCGCACAGCTCACGGGCGCCTTGCTTTTCACCCCCATCGAAAAGTGGCCGCCGAGGCCGGGATTCGATCCCGCATCCTTGGGAACAGTAGTTTAGAGCCGAAATCACTGCGCCATCCCGGCGAGGCGGGATTGAACCAACTGCGGCAAGCACGGGACCGTAAGAAGCACATTGTGATTCTCTGCTAGCTTTAAAATGATAGCAGCGATGACAGTGAGGCCTAATTTACTTGATTATAACGAGAGAAAACGGCGCGCGACAAAAGTGATGGGCGACCGGGTTATTCGGCACATGCAGGACCACTGTGAATTGTTTGGGCAGTTCGTGGCCCTGCGGGGTTGGGACGGTGGGCAAACGCCGCTCGCGGCGGGGGCTAGCCAGCCACCGAATTTTTATCTGTTGTAGGCCGTCATTGCACCCGCCACCGCTTCGGTGATGGTGGACGACGGCCGTTGTTGCAGCGCGCGTCTTTCTCTCCCTCCTCTTTTTTTTTCTTCTCTAGTTTCTCTTCTGTCAGCACGAGGCAGCGGAGGTGGCTCAGCTACAGAGACAGTAGCAGGCCCATGCATTTTCTTTTCCTTCTTCCTACAGCAACAACAACAAAATGCACGACATTGAACGCCTTGCGACAAGAGCAACGGCGTTTGGTTCAAGCCCACTTGCAGAAGCATGGCGACGAACGCGCGCTAACGTTCTTAAATTTACATGATAAGGCCTGAGATTTGGCCATGCTAGCAAAAGCTATAGAAGGAGGGTGTGATACACCACGTGCAGCCGGAATGTCATGCTTCTGCATTTATACACTATCGATTCTAGTGTGCTCTCCAAACTTTTTGCAGGCGTTGAGTGCTTATCACGCTTAATTTCTGAGACGGAATAAATGGGCTTTATTCCGTCCGCAGCGGTCGCTCTTTGGTGGCGACGATATGCAAAACACCTTCTAGTGATGTGCGATGGCAGATCACGTGAAACGTTCCAGGTGAAAGAAGTTTGGTTTGGCTTAAGAGGTTGATAGTCCCAAAGCGATTGGGCTATGAGACGCCGAAGTGGAGTGCTGTGCCTGGGATGCGGGATCAGCACGATCCTGCATATTTGGGCACAGCAGTCGGGCGCTATGACCTGTGCAACACCGCAGCGGGGCATTGACAATAGCGCTCCACCACAATATCTTCAACTTCCTTCCTTCACTCCCACCTTCCTCCCTTCTATCACAAACCGGTTAGAGTCCATGAAGAAGTGAAAGAGGTGTGCGTCTTCGCGTTTTACAAGATGAATTACAATGATGGTGTTATCCCAATGCAGGTGCACAAGTCGCCGGCGTACCCGGAGCAGTCTTCTTCGCAGCAACCCGATTTGTCACCGGAGCAGCGAATCCAGGCAATTAAACGTAAATGGTAATTACTTTTTGATTTACTCATTCCTACGCACCGTCATGCGATCTCTTCAAACACACTGTTAAGAAAAGCGCCAGGCATGAATCTGTTGACCAAGCTATGAAGCGCCGCGGAGGCTCAGTGGTTAGTTCACATTGCGTTCCTGGGTTTATTCCGGGACACGGCTTCCACGTCCCCAAAGATTCGAAAACTAAATTCAGGTGCCCGCATGCTGGCGTCCGACGGCACCTTGAGGCTCTTAATAAATTGTAGGCGAGTTGATGGATGTTGGTACTCCCTAATAATAATACCGCAATATCCCTTGTACAGCGGTTGCCCTATACGGTACACCTGCCCACGTGTCATCATTGCCATCGTTAGCAGTATTATGCTTATGGGAAGCAAAAGGCATCTCCCATGTCAATTACCTGGAGCTTATTTCATATATCCACGTAACCCTTGCATCCACGTAACATCACTCCCACAACTATATTTCCATGGCATAGTAGTAGTGGGGCACTGGGTCCAAAATATTCAGGGACTGCGTAAATAAAATTGTATCATTACAATTAGGGGTTCTGACAATTAATTACTGTGTGACAATGGCGTTTCTGAACTAATCCTAAATTATTTATTAACAGATAAAGAACAAATTGAAAATGATAAATGGCTGCAAGGTGTCAAAATGCTGTAAATATAAGCCTCATGTTTGATGATGATAATTAAGATATTTTAGAGCACGTAACTGTAAATTATTCATTTGAAATATATACAAATGACACATTAGAAAAAACTCAGAATATTTGGAATGGAGATAGAGAATATTCATAATATTTAAAGAAAATACTAGAACAGAATGCCAGTGTTTGCTAATGCTAAATATCGGTATTTAAATATAGTAAGATTTAAAAATGACTGATTAAAGAAAATAGAAAGTGAAGATAAAAACAATTTGCAGATGATTACGCTATTTTGTAATGCGAAATTTGAGCACAGCTCATCACCTGTTTAGCCTTTTTATTAGACTGAGGCAAATATTTCGAGCTCGACATGTATGTAACAACTTTTTTTTCACACATATTCCCACTAACAATTCTTGACTGTCATGAAGAAAGCTTTGTGGTCGTCCGAAGCTTTCACTACGGCACCTCTTTCTTTTTTCACTGCCACCTTTCTCCTTTTCTTTACAGCTCGGTTAAGAAGTGCGCGCAGAATTGTGACAGATACTGCGCCTTTTCTTTGAAGTCAACCAATTCTAAACGCCTCTGATGACGGCTGTACTGTGTATATTTCTATATGCTCTGTGGTGCAGCGTTCCAGGAAGCGCCAACTGAAAGGCGCTGTACGGAGCTTCGTATATGCATGAATTTCATGGTGACGTCTTCACCAGTGAAGATGTCATGACCAGATGTGACGTCATTACCACTTTCGGTTATTAGACATGACCCGGTCATGACGTTACGTCCGATGACGTCACCAGGTTACGGGGCCGATGGCGACGCCAACGCTAAAGCCGACGCGAAACGCAGGAGCGAGCGCCAAAGAGCTGCGCTCTAAAACAGAGAGATGCTGTCCAACGGCCATGAGATATTCATGAATCCTTCGCGCGCTACTGTACGCTTCTTCCTCGTCTGTAACGGTATTGCCGAAATAGTGGTGTTGTGTGCGAGTTTCGTCCGCTGTGGTGGCGGACCGATTACTGCGGTCCATTACTGCGTCTGTAATACTGCGCTTGGAACGGAGCCGAATGAGAGCCAGAATGTAGGGAGGGAATTCCAAAAATGAGCAGATGTAAACGTCTCGCATGGTGCCATAAGCGGTGCTCTCACGCTACTCCAGCCACGCGTTATAAACGTATAGAACTTAAAAATTAAAAGGCACTGCAGAATTTCATTGAGGTAATGCGAAAGCACGGATGCTACTGTTGGTTGCTTTTAGTTTCTTCTAGTACGTGCACTTCTTGTTTACCCTTTTAGTCTTTGCTACATTCAAATATCGCGCCAATTCCTTCCTGTGCCCTTTTTTTGCTTTTACTTCCTATTGAGTGACGTCACATTCTTGACGTCTTCACTACGGTAGCCCTTTCTCTCTTTCCTTTTACTCTCACCCTCCTCTCTTCTCTTACAGTCCTGTTCAGGTGTCCACAGAACATGTGTGACAGATACTGCGTCTTTCCTTTCATGTGAACCAGTTAATCGGATGTATTACCTAAATAATTGACCTAATTTATTCTTCGGACAGAACATTGTCACCCTCTATCAATGGACACTACTCATTAACCTCTACCACTTCTTAATTACTCATAACTGCTGCGGACACGATTTTGCAGACACGGTCTGCGGGCAGAAATTAACATAGCGAAGTAATTAATGCTTTCGCATTAATAAACGCGACGAAATTTATTGCCCATCAAAGTTCAGACCATCCGTTTGTTCAAAACCCTGCCTCTAAGTGCCTGTGGTCCACATTTTTAAGGCGAAAGCTTTTAATGCCTCATAGTGTCGTTAGAAAATGTGTCCGCGTTTCGGGTGCATTCCTTATATGGGCATATGCCAATCACCATTAAATAGATACTAAATCTATAGCAGTTGGATGATATCGGAACATGAGTTAAGGCATTTTCAAGATAGTTTCATGATAATTTACGACTAATCATAAAATAGTTAAGCAGATGCCCATAGACTCATGCATTTAGAGGTCATTGTAGCTATCACCTACCATCACTTACCAGTTAAGGGATATTTAACAAACACTAACCAGACATTAACTAGTACGCAGAAAGCGCATCATGGTCAGCTATCACTAACAAAAAGTAATGGTTAGATGTTTCGAGACGTCCATAACCGTCCCATGGCAACATCATCGGCTGTGATGTCATGACCGAATGTTACGTCGTCATGGCGTCACATCCGATCATGTCTAATAACCGTAAGTGGTCATAACGTTCCACAGTCATGACGTCATGACTGGTTTTGACATAAACAGGAAATTCACGGATATACGAAGCTGACACCGCCGGGCATTCGCGGAAGGGTGGTTGTTCCTGGCCCTACGGGGCTGGGACGGTAGGTCAACGCCGCTCGCAAGGGGGGGGGGGGGGGGGGGGGGCTAGCCAGCCACCAAATTTTTATCTGTTGTAGGCCGTCATTGCACTCTCCACCGCTTAGGTAGTGGACGACGGCTGTTGCTGCAGGCGTCTTTCTCTCCTAGTCCTTTTTGTTATCTACTTTCCACGAAGCAGCGAAGGTGGCTCAACTGCAGAGCCAGTAGCAGGCCCGTGCATTTTCTTTTCCTTCTTCCTACAGCCACAACAACGGACGTTCGATCTAGGCGTCCGTGCGATGCCATTCATTTCACGCTTCCTTGAACGCCGCACCACTGAGCATATATAGAAATAGCAGCAGTATAGCAGGTATCACTGTTTAAAATTAATATCTAAGTACCGCGGGTAGGAAGGCTTCCTTGAAGCACTTTAGTGCACCAATCGCCCCCTGAAGTTGTTGTTTTTTTAGTACCCGTTTGTTCGGGCGCGCGAAGCACGCACCAGTTGCACAGCTTTAAAACAAAGTGTGCTTCTCATATTCTTTTTCTAAGCACAATGTGCATGTGTAGGTATTGATTGTAATCACAAAAAAGGGACTGTACATCGCGATAAGCTCTGTAGCATAGCAGGTCTTAGTGACACCGATTATAGAATGCCTGTCAACTTTGATGCACTCGAAGGAACACAATAAGAAATGAACAAAATACTTAAATGGCATTCTAATGACTTATAATCACTACTAATGACCTGCATGTCTAACACTAACCTCTAACGACTCTTAGTGATTACAATTGACTACAAATGCGTAGTAATAGGTAGTAAAGACATAATGATTACAAATGACTGCTATGCCGCTACTACTACTGCTGCCCCTATTCTTCTTTCGCCCTGTAACCCTTAAGGGATATCTTAAGCGACCCTGTAAATTTCTGTGCACCAAGCATTTCGTGAGATTGCTGTTCGGGTCACCCTCCAGAGCTTCGACTAAGCAGAGACGACCATTTCCTTTCCTTTAGGACACTGTCGCAACAGCCAAGTACCTTATCAAACGGCAAATGACATGCTTGCTGTCGCAATAGGGCGGCCTGGCACTGTGCCACATCTATGTTTCCTGCAGCCTCAATATTGGGCGCAAGGGCATACCATGGCGCCAACTCTAGGAAGCTCCCGCTTGACGAAGTGGCAGAATGCACGTTGAACAGCTGCTGTAGGAAGCTTTGCTAGGCTGTTCAGTTGCGCGTCACCATTACGCTCATTCATTTATTTAATGTACACCTTGGTCTGGGCCTGTATAAGCTTATTTTGAGGTATGAGACCAAGTCATTCGGTAAAAAGCACTTCCCCGAATCAGAGTTATCAAAGTTTGCGAGGTTTACTACTACGACGACGCGAACCGGCTGCATCATTTCTGCTGTTATGAAAAAAAATAAAGCTACCGCGCAACCAGTCAGATGTAAGCAGTCAGTGCACAGGTAAAAGGATTCCTGTCCAAGATCCGATGACTGTCAGGCTGTCAGATGTTGAGCGCTTCGCATAGCACCGGCGGAAGCATCACCATTCGCCTGCTCCCTTTAACGTAGTAGGGCAAGCAAGTTTGATTGCTGTGATAACATGGATTAATTTTTTTAGCAAGTGTGAAGTCATCTGTTCTACGAAGCGAAGTGATACGCACTGACTACCGTCATCGGCACCTTGGTTAGAGCGAATATTTGTGTTCTCGCGCACAGTAGTTTTTATTCATTTGCCGATATCTCGATCAGCACATCAAAACATGCATACAATGCTCTATCTTTCGTTTATTCACGGACTCTATCATTTGAAAGTTCTACAGTAGTGCAGAAATTGCCCGAGACAACTCACCATGCACACGGCTGCCCGACGCGGAAGAATCATCTAGCTCACTTCAGTGAAACGTCTTTGTCAACGTGTTCATTTAGAATAATTTGAGACCTTCTGGCCTTCGCACGATCCTTCTTTTTTGTTTTGTAGGCTACTTCTCCATGCAGAAGCCAGCATCTTTTCCATCCTTCCAGCAAGAGTATCGTCAGAATTCACAAGTGATAATCACAAATTAAAACGCGCGCGCCGTTTCTTCTGCCGCTCACCGAACATTTAGCGCCACCTCTATGGGAAGGATCATGGGAAGGATCACACGCTGATATCGCCATTCAAATTTTAGTTAAGGAAGGAGGATTATGTGAGCTTATGTTTACGGTAGCATTGCAATGGGAGCTTGTGCCGGGTTCACTCGCTTACGTCCGGGTACAGAGCAGTAAAGGATCGTATCAACAGCTTAAATAAACTTCTGCAGCCTCAGTAACGATGCAAGACCAAAGGTGCAAGGCTGGCACTCTATATCACCCAAACTACAGAAATAAACGCAACTAGTAGCTTTTCAAATGCACAAATTCAATCAAGCGTCTGCTTCATCAGCAGTAAGAGGAGTCACGTGATCCCACTTTCTCCCCTAGGTCGACACCAGCGGCGTTCGGTTTAGTGGTGGCGCTCGCGCCCAATAGAAGCTTTGCTTGGTTCCACTATAGGCAATAATAAATGTAATAAAACAACCGAAAAATTTTTATGCTGAACTTAGTCCCTCCCACACTCCCAGTGAACTGAAAATGCGCGGCAAATGTTCAGCACTTCGTGACCAACATATACTCATGAACCAGCTCATGCGATGTCAGTAAATGTTGAGAAATTCTTTGCGAACAAATCCGTAGCCATCAACAAGGCGGTTGAAATTATCGGTAGCCTTCATTTACGACTTCCATCATAGTCTGAGCCACATTTTCCTAAACATTAAGCTAGGCTTAGTCAAACTGATGTACTTGTTGTACATAAATATAAGCCGCTTGTTGGCTTACTGTTGATGGGCACCTAAACTGCACCCTAAAGAAACCAAAGGAATATTGGGCTGGCTTTTCGCAACTTGTTGGGCTCTGATATGTATCACCTCCGTCGAGACACACACCGACTATAGAACTATACTTACTTTCCGGTGTCATGGGCCCCACTTTTGGCAGTACCATCACGGCTTATTTCGACTATACAGAATGAAAAACAATGCATTGAACAAGTAAACGGCCCATTGGTGCAGCTTTCCCTAGAGTCAAGGTAAAAATTTGGGGCCTGATAATTATTCCCATTATACTGAAATAGAAGCATAGACAATGAATTTATGGTACTAGCACCAACACGGAGACTACTGTCTGGTACATTATAAATTAGTATCTCTTCCAACCGCAGCAGGAGAAAGCGCTTCTCACGCACAGATGATCGACATAAACATTAAACATAACATTCGGCTGAAAAATCAATCAAATCTAGAGGCCGTACGTTGTTCATAATAGAGAGTTTTAGCTTACCGTGATCCGCCACCGCGCGTTCCACTGCGCATACCCAGACCCCCCTTTACGCCGATAGATGGCGCCACACACTGGATGTGGGTAATGTGGGCACACAGACCTGCCGCGTCGGGACCAATCAGCCAGAACGCCCCGCCCACGCGCGCCAGAGAGTCATGGTGGCGGATCGCGGATCGTGGTAAGCTAAATCTCTCTAATAACTGCAAAATTTTACATACTCATAAAAGTCGTTTTGAAGGATTGAATAAAGTTTGTACCTAGGCAACCTAATAATCCTATGATAATTCTTCCCTACAAGGTTGGTGTTTTCTGCTTATCCGACATGTGTACGCCGCAGCTACAAGCTGGTGTGGGAGTTCAGCGCGTGCGCCGTAATTGCAGCCGTGGTCACCGTGGTGGTCGCGGATCTCTCTCGCGGAAGAGTACACCCGGACGTGGCTCCCATCAATGGAGTGAACGTGGTCAGCGCCGCCAACACCACTCATGACAACGGCACCGCATCCCCTTTAACATTGTTTTCATCGCCGTCCAATACTACCGAGGAGTACGAACTGATGGGTGCCCACCCCAACGGCAACAAGAGGCGCAAGGGGAAGCGACGAGGCCAATGCGGTAAGCGAGAGACGTCGCTTTGGACAGGTCGGAACCCGCATCTTTGACTCAATGGGCAAGACGCCTGATTAATCAACCAGGGTACTCTGGTTCGGACTGATCCGCGACGGCAGCACTTCGATAGAAGCAATGGTTCGTTACCGAGCTGCACTCGCGTTCGACCACGACCATCAGCGGCTGTCTTTTGATGGAGGTGAAACGGAGGTCCATGAGCTGTGCAATATCAGTGCCGTTAATGATAACCAGGTAGTTGAAAATAATAATTAATAAGCAATGTATGGGTATATAGGCGTGGTTTGCATGAGCATGACCTTATCGGGGCTGCGAAAGAGGAACTATTTGATATAATTGGAAAAGAATAGCACCATCGGATAGAGTACCACAGAAACATTGCCAATAGACAAAATTGTTGATGTGGGTTATATAGTAAATACTTTAGCAAATTAAGTATATCAGAAGTTCAAATTGGCGGGAGGGGTAATATCGGAGTCCAAAGGGGGTTCCCCGGTGCTCGACATCCAGTAACCTAGGCCTAACTAAACGTGGTGGGAAACAATAGTTTGAAAAATCCTGAGCGAACTGCAGAATCTGCGGCGCAAAAATGCGAAAGCTTGGCCATTGCGGCTGCACACGATACACCGCGCGCCTCTCTTTGAACACAGCCAGCATTCCATAAACGCACCATAGTTCCTATAATCAGTTTACCGGAAAAGAAAGGGGCAGTATATGTCACTCGTGGAATCCCACTGCACATCTCGCGAAGAACACAGCAACGCTTAGCGTTGCGCATTTCTCCAGAACACATTCTGCAGTGATGTTCGGTGCACCTCCACTGCGGCACCTTTTTCTCAACGCTTTCACTCACACATTTATCCCTTCCCTTTTTGCGTGTGCTGGAGTACCCGGGTTCGAACCCGAACTCGGCGGCTGCGTTTTGATGGAGGCAAAACGAAGAGGTGTCCGTGTGATGTGCGATGTCAGCGCACGTTAAAGATTCCCAGGTGGTCGAAATCACTCTGTAGCCCTCCACTACGGCTCCTCTTTCTCTCTTTCCACTTTCACTCCCACCTTCCTCTTTTTTACAGAGCGTTTGATGTGTCCACAGAAAACAAGTGAGACAGTTACCGCGCCTTTCTCTTCCTATAATTCAATCCGTTTTTTTTTTCTTTGCCGTGGGTCAGGTGTCCGGTTGCAACTGTGACAGATACTGCGTATCTCCTTTTCTATTGTGCTGTGGAATTCCAGCGCACCGTTAAAGCTTCCGCTCAGCCCTATGGATTTGTTAAGATGCCTGACTACTGTGCCGGAGCACTGTTTTTACCCCGAGCGCCGAGCGCTGCGTTTTGATGCAGGCAAAACGGAGAGGCAATTGCAGTGCACGGTGAAGATCCCCAGGCGGTCGAAATTACTCCCTGGCTCTCCACTATGGCTCCTCTTTTTTTTCTTCGCACTTTCACTGGTTGGTTGGTTTGTGGGGTTTAACGTCCCAAAGCGACTGAGGATATGAGAGACTCCGTAGTGGAGGACTCCGGAAATTTCAACCACCTGGGGTTCTTTAACGTGCACTGACAACGCACAGCACACGGGCGCATTGCTTTTCGCCTCCATCGAAAAACGGTCGCTGAGGCCGAGATTGGATCCGGCATCCTTGGGAACAGTAGTCGAGCGTCGTAACCACTGCGCCACCCCAGCGCTTCTACCTTCCTCACCTCCATTATGTCGCTGGTCAGCTGTCCACTGAACCACTCTGAGAGCTACTGCACCTTTTATTTCCAGTGGTCTAATTAATATTGTTATTAAATCCAGGTTGCCTAAATTGCTCTGTGTTCTTATGCTGCTGCAGCCCTTTTCTGTTCTTCCGATTCCACGTGATATTTTCCCTTAAGGCGCTGTTCAGGCGTCAGGCGCAAAGTTTGACAGATTATCCCCTGAAAATGTACATTTAAGGTGAGATGGCTGCTTGCTCAGTGCTCGAATGGCCGAGAGTATGAACGCGCGGACACTATAGCCACGCATGAGCGTGCTCAGGCAGCCCAAACAATAAGCCCACCATGGTGAGTTCTCAATGTCCTGCCGGCTAGGTGGTGAAGGATGGCTGCTCCCGGCCCTACGGGGCTGGGACTAGCAGGTCAACGCCGCTTGCGGGGGGGTCTAGCCTGCCACCGAACTTTTATCTATTGTATGCCGTCATTGCACCCGCCATCGTTTCGGTGCTGGGCGACGATCGTTGCTACGCGCGTCTCTCCCTCTTCTTTTTCTTACTTTTCTATTTTATTGCCTCAGTGGAGCAATGGATTCACACTGTTCTATCCGCACGAAGCAGCGGAAGTGGCCCAGATACAGAGCAGGCCCGTGTATTTTCTTTTACTTCTTCCTACAGTCGCAAGAGCAACATGTCCGGCCATACATAGAATCCGCACGAGGCAGCGGAGATGGCTCAGATACAGAGCCAGTAGCAGGCCCGTGTATTTTCTTTTCTTCTTCTTACAGTCACAAGAACAAAATGTCCTGCCGTACACAGAAATTGTGGATTTTATAGTATTGGACCGGTAGTTTGTCTTTCCTATAAATTGACAATAAGCTCAGAGTGTTCTCACCTTTCCCTGAATGCTGTTTCTTAATTTCCCCTTGTCGTACTAGGCAAGCCGTTCTGACATGACACTCCAGACTTTGTTGATCACGCTTACAACTGCTGCAAACGACATTCGCTGCAGGAGGCGCCACATATTGTAATTGGATCCGCACAATCTCGGCCGTTTCGAAGCAGACGCAGCCAGGGATGTTCGCCAGGCACTCTTCCTCTCGACCCACATCCCAGCCAACTTCTTTGGTTGAGACTGAGTTGGAGTCGAGGACGGACTCCAAAACATGTTTCGAACTGGTGGTGCAGGTATTGCTAATGTAGCATTTTGTGTTTCAGCCATCACTTTGATCATAACCGGCGCCGAATCGCGCAACGATCACAGCGCATGCCTCCCACAGAAAAGCCACAAACCTACCTGTTATAAGTAATTACTGAATGGCATCCACCTAAGCACAGCCATACGGCATTTTAAAGAAATAAATTGTATTTGTCCGAAGTGTGAATATTTATTCAACTATTTGTTCCAAGAACTCCCAAAGTTGATATTTGTAGCCATTCGGCTCCGCATAGGGAGATGTCAATGAGTAATTACTTCCTTATTACAAATTCTCATTTACCTTAGGTGTTTGCACTGAATATTTAGACTAAATCTCAGTGGTAGCCTCATTATTCTTGGTGGATTTTTCCCCTGATGAGAACCGACCTGTCGAAGGGCGCTAGTTTATCATTTCCTGGCCGGAGCGTAATCCTGCCATTGGCTAAGAGGGAGAGGTTTGAACGCAGGCTTAGAAACATGGGCACTATTTTCAGCCGCTTTGACGAAGCAAGCAGATGAGTACACCGATTGCAAGCAACAAAACGCCGCATCATAAACACGTATCTGAACACCTTGTATACCCTTTCATTTAGGTTGCAAAATCCATACGGTCCTTTCTAAGAATGCGATGTTTAAGTCATTTTGTTGCCAGATATTGGCGCGGTCATGTGGCTTTCCGGAGTTTATAACTAGAAAGAACAGATTCATTTTGCCGTGTACAGACGCTGCGAAAGTCTGACAGCGTACGAGTTTTGATCCAGTAAGAGTGGCGGATTTGTATGCAAGGAGTCCTTTCTTACAATGCGGCTGGATTTTTTACCCGCGTTATGCAATTGCAATAGAGGGGATGTGATACCAATGTCTAGCCCTCACGAGCTCAAGCTTCCCAGAAAGTTCAGCTCGCCTATGAAAAACACCGTAAGTTGATGAAGGAGATACGAATAAAAGCGATGAATGCTTGACAAAGTTCCCGCCAATATATTCCCCTTCGAGCACGCTAAAATGAGAGGAATTTTATGACTGATGATTTAGTGAATAGTTTACACGGTAGAGATTTGCGACTTCGTGATCACATTGAGAAGTGAGGACAGTGTACGAAGTGTCGTAAAATGCGTCCCTTGTGGCGCTCATTGTTGAATCATGCTAAGCAGCTCCGGTTTCGGCGCCGTCGTATTAGATTTATTGCGCCAGCCACCACAATTATGGCGAGAGGGCATATCGGATGCAGCCAAAGAGCTCGTCATTTAGCCACAAAATTAAAGAGTGCGCACTGCACTCAGCACTTAGCAGAGCAATGTGCGCCACTGTAGCGCCGAACCCACTGTACAACGCAGCATCGCAAATTGTACTTTACGGTTTCATGGGGGCACATGAGAATCAATAGATCAATATAATGAGAGGCAATTCGTACCTGATTAACCACGGATTAGACTAAACCGAGTTAATAAAGCGCCTCCGACTTATCAGCTTTTTGGTTCCAGTAGATTAGGGCCGTCTTTCGCTACAGATGTAAAAGGGAGTACACAGACGTGCTGTACATATCGCGCATTCTTATTAAGAGGTATTAGGTGGTACAACTTTCTCATAAAAAGTGGCGTCCTGTCTTAGTCAACACTAAATTGGCTTTTGATGGCTGCAACGCTGCAGTATTAGTAGCAGTTCTCAGTGCACGCCTGAGCAGAAGTGAACGCATCTCGAGTTGCTTTCTGGCTAAAACTCTATTAAAATAAACCAAAATCAAAATTGGTGGATAAATTCATTTTCAGGCACATTGTACACTTCATTGAAAATCAACACTTTTGTGTGTGAAATTTCCGAAAGAAGAACCCCCCCCCCCCCCCCCCAGTCACTGAAACAAAAACTCTACGAAATACTGATTTTAAAAAATATATTTTAAACCTATGATTTCATAGCATAGCTAATCCTGGCTTTCCTTGAGTACCTTATTATGAACGAATCTTTTGTGCACAAAGCCCCAAAGGTTTATCAATTTCTTTTCCTTTCTTCATCGCTAACACTGCATTTCGTCCACTTCTAACAGCATATTGACATGTCGAGCGTGGAGCGACCCAAGGAATAAGCCCTTCAATGCGACAGCAATCAGGCTGACACATGTCGCCTGCTAGCAAGGGTTTTCGGCGGGTGCTGTTAGCAGGATTTCTCTTCTTCCTGTTTAAAATCATTAAATGTGCATGATACCACAAAGTTGAAAACTGCCCCGCTCGGGCGGCACCTTTGCGGAGCGATCACCTCCCAGCAATGGCAGATATGCTATGTAGAGAAATAAAAATCCCCTTCTGCACCTGTAAAGCATGACAGAGGAAGACGGGCCACCAAAGGCACAAAATGGTAACAAAAACTGGTGCAAATGGAGGTAAGATGAAAACTGGAAGAGAACTGCAATGGAATAGTGCGGGAAAGAGAATGGAACTAGGCCTGGAAACAATCGGCGCACGGAGCAATTATTTTATTTCCTACCAATTGATTTGAACATCCCTGAACCTTCTTTCTTTTCAGTCGACCTCCAGCTGAGTCGGCGACGGCGACCACGACGCGCAGCTATCCCCCGTCCTCCTGGTGCGTCATCAACCATGGCATGCTCAGTGGGAACGACGCGACATTAACACATCCAGGAGCGTCAGCCAAGCGGAGCAAGTCGTCACCGTGGCTAATGGCCAGCGCAGTAACTCGCCTCATAGTCTAGTTGCGGCCATCGTGCAGCCCTGGGACGAGGATGGCACGCGGTATGCATATATTGCAGGATCTATGGGCGCGTGCAGCGCTGAAGATATCTCAATTCGGCGGAGGGTTTACTGACCTCCTCTATTATTGTTAATCTTTAAGTGCAAATATACTGTATACAATTCTGAACCCACGCCTCCGTTCACTGACTTCGAGCAGTCTCTCAACCGCACCTTGTCGTTCCGTTTCTACTGCGAATATGTTGCGGCAATAAGTGGCGGTTCTGTTGTTTTAGTGAGGCTACGGCTGCTTAGTAGGGACCGGGCGAGGTACATGGCCTCTAGCAGAAGTGAGGTAAGGTGCAGTCGAATTATCCGTTTTCTTGTTTCCTTTCTTTTGTAATTACGGGAAAAAAGTGCTGCATTCGGCAGTCGGACACAAGAAGTTAGGCTGAGGATTGAAGGTTCTGTCTTTCTGCTGTGATCACACGAGAATGTCCGCAAACTCATCCTGACCGCTTTTGATAACCTCAAACTTCACCTGGTGTCGAAGAACTTCATTACTCCGTAGCGCAAGATAAACTCTTCAAGAACTTGAGTGGCGCTGACACTGGATAAGCGGCTTTTCAGAATTTTTGGTCTTAATTGCGATAAAATAACGCTATTAAAAATTTTGCTCAACCATTGTGCACTCAATTTAAAGATATAAATGCTAGCTCTAATGGTAGGCAGTTTCATGGTTTCATAGCAACGGGCTTGCTTGGGCTGAGAAAAATATTTATAGCTCATTAAAGCACTCTCACATGAAGTGTTTCTAGACAGCACACATATGTTAAACTTTTTTCAGGAGCAGTCATCACATTTAAGGCCAGCTCTGAAAGGTTTATCTTTGCGTATGCGAAAGATTCTGCTGTAATGGCGGGAATTTAGAACCAAAAATATTACATCACCACTTCTGTTAGATGTACAGATGCTAAAGATGTACAGATTCTATATGAACAGTTTTAGGACACAATGTATCTTTCTTAAATACCATTCATTGTACAATCATGAAAAATGTGTTTCTAGTGCTACAAACTGCATTAATGCTTCCATGAATAGAAAAACTGGCGATGGTTTGACTAATGGCCTTCCGGAGTAGAATTGCGGAAGCAAAACCTGCCGAGAACGCGGCGGCGACCGCAATTCGGTCACCGAACCGCAGAGTATGCGATAGCCTCGGCGCGCCAGCTGTGCACTGTGTGACGTCATTTCCTCCTTGCGCATGCGCAGCTGGCGCAGCGTCGGAGGCCTTTTAGAGTCACCGGCGCAGCGGAGGAGCCGGGGCCGGCTCTTATGTGGCTCTCCAGCTGCGCTTCGTGTGGCGTCACTCGCTCCTTGCTCATGCACAGCTTGGTTCATGGGGGGCTGCGCGAAATGGCTCAGCGACTAGCATAGTGCTGCGTCCGCAACAAATCTCTTATCCCCATCATGTTGTGGCTGTGTCCTTAAGGGTGTATCACCTTGTTCAGCAGCTACGCTTGCCTGGTTTCGCAGCAAATACCACCTCGTTCACCTGTTCATCAGTTTCAACTCCTCGGAATAAGCTGCAGAAAGCACACATGATTTTTGGTATCTGGACAATATCTATCAAACATGAAAGTATTCAGATGACACAAAGCTAGCGTAGTTAACGCACCATATTGTTTATGGCCCTTTGTCGAGAAAATGCAATGTCAATTTTTGTAAGTAAAATATCGCAGACAGTGCTCTGGCAGGTAGCAGGTGGCGCATGGCTTGTAAGGCACTGATATGTAGAATGTATACAGCAGTCGAGAAGCGATCATATGACAGGGACAATTTTGCAGGGGCTCCCAACTCGGACCTTTCCATTAGATGGAAGGGTAAGATGAAAATTGGCAGTGGCTTAGCTTGGTTAAGCCTCGTAATTGCGAAAGCAATAGAGATGGCTACGCCAAGGTTCAGCTGGGGGTGTAGCTGGTTGTAGTGCTTGTGGTTATGCTTATGGTTAAGCAGTGATTCACTCTGGCCACAGCATATGGTTCAAATATTGTTTATTGCGAGGTGCTACCTGGTTATTCTATGTATAACTAGTAGCGAGGCAAGGAGTGTAATGGCTGCAACGATATACTTGGTTGTGGGTGAGGCTAAGGCAAATGGTAGAACTGCCGCTCCGGCACCGGCTGCAACGGCATTCTTTACACCAGCAGAAATGAAAGCATCCCTGGAGACTGCTTTGGTTCCACCTGCCGCTAGGCCACTCCAACGTTGCACCCCCGGCGGTAGCTGCGGTAGGAGCGGGAGTTAGGCCGCGGTTGGTAGCTACCGCCTCGCGAGTTGACGGCGCGAGTTGGGAGCCCTGTTTTTTCGGCATATGGGTTGACGTCACTTCGGCTGTAGCGCTCCCTCACGGAGGAAGCGGGAGTTAGGCCGCGGTTGGTAGCAACCGCCTCGCAAGTTGACAGCGCGAGTTGGTTGGTTGCACAACTTTTAATTCCATGGGAAATGGGCGTCCTCTTCCCCACCCCCGGCACGCGTGCCGGGGAAGACGGGGAGTCGTGCGCCCGCGGATTAGAGGCTGGCGTTTACCTACCGTCTCGGCCGTCCCCCGATGGGACTGGGACAAGCAGTTCGCCGCTTACGGCAGGGGCTAGCCTGCCACAGAATATTTATCTGTTGTAGGCCGTCATTGCACCCGCCACCGTTTCGGCGGTGGACGACGGCTGTTGTTGCGGCGCCCGTCTTTCTCTCTGTCTTCTTTTTCTTTCTCTCCATTTTCTCTCCTATCTGTACGTGTAGCAGAGGTGGCTCAGCTACAAAGCCAGTAGCAGGCTCGTGCATTTTCTTTTCCTTCTTCCTACAGCCACAACAACCGTAGGGTCAGGAACTGCCACCTTTCACCTCCTCCCCAAGTTCCAGGAAAGGAACGCTCCAATATCTGTAAAGTGCTTTTACGCTTCAATCCAATTTTCATCTCCCGTTATGGCGCGGTGCAGGTGCCCGCAGAAAAACTGTGACAGATATGGCTCCTTTCTTTTACTGTGAACCAATTATTTGCGACAATTTTACGCGAGAGCATAAGGCCCCCGTGTCACCGTAAAGCCGCTGTCGGCGTTGTCCATAGTAATACGAAATTTCACAATGAATGTGACTGAAACACAGCCGCCGGCGATCCCGATGGCCGCAGCACCGTTTGGATGGAGGCAAAGCAAACAAACGTCCGTGTGCTGTGCAACCTTGAGAGTGCTCACCAGGCTTCTTTCCTTCATGTATTATAACGAGCACCCTCATTTCCCCTTCATTTATCTGCTTGTAGCTTACGGAGGTCTCGGTTCTGGCAGTCTTGTAGCGTAAGAGGGTTCTAGCACAGCTTTCGCCCTCGCTCTTGATCACGTTCTACGTGACGCTGGCGGTAACACAGGACGTTCCACGTCCGCCGCTATGGTTGAGGGTGGCGCTGGTTAACACTCTCAAGGTTCGTATACAGACAACTCAAATACACAAGAAAGTAGCAGGGGGGACAGCGGCCGATGTAGCTCAGTTGGAAGAGCACCGGACGCGATATTCGGAGGTTGTGGGTTCGGTTCCCACCATCGGCACGTTGTTTTTCTTCTACTTTGTGTTTAATTATCTTTCCCCTAAAACAGATTACGTTACTAATTTCTGTGATCATCCAAGTAAAAATTAAAAAACATAAAGTACCATCCCCAATGCTTTCCTTGGCCTCGGCAACTTTAGCTTCTTTCCTTCATGTATTATAACGAGCACCCTCATTTCCCCTTAATTTATCTGCCTATATATATTGTCACAGTATTGGCGACTAGGGCTAGGTTATCAGAGCCGGTGCAGGTGGAATTACACGGTCCAAGCTTTTGATACGTCCTGCGAGTCCGGAGCCGATTCACTTCATCCTTTTTCTCCGAGCGCCACTTCAACGTATTTCGCTTCGAGCGCCCCCTGGCCTTCCTCCCTCCTTAAGCGTGACGCACACGGCATACGTGCACACAGGTGGACAAAAGCAAACGAAAAAAAAAGTTTGCAGATGCCGTCTTTGAGTTACCACGTAAAATACGGCTTCATGCGTAGGACATGAACTGTCTCTGGACGAGGTAGCCGACGGCCTCTCTGCTCTGGGCCATCTGGGAGCACCTCATAGTTAACGTCGCTGAGGCGCCGCAAGACTTTATATGGTCCGAAGTAACGGCAAATCAGCTTTTCTGATAGGCCACGGCGTCGAACAGGAGTCCACACCCACACCTGGTCCGCGGTGTTGTAGGTAGCTTGTTTGTGGCGGAGGTTGTACCGGCGTGAATCCTTGTCCTGTTGCTGGGCGATGTGGACGCGTGCTGGTTGGCGTGCTTGCTCAGCATCTTGGGCAAAGTGTTCGGCGTCGGTAGAAAGCTCGGTATCTGCTTCGCAAGGGAGCATTGCGTCCAGCATCGTCCGAACCTCCCTGCCGTAAACTAGGCGAAACGGCGTGAAGCGTGTCGTCTCTTGGACTGCTTTATTGTACGCGAATGTCACATATGGTAAGATAGCATCCCAAGTCTTGTGCTGGGCGTCGACATACATCACCAGCATGCCCGCAATGGTCTTATTAAGCCTTTCCGTCAGCCCGTTGCTCTGTGGATGGTAAGCAGTAGCTTTTCGATGCGCCGTACCGCTGAGATGAAAAACTTCAGCCATCATTTGTGAAGTAAAGGCAGTCCCTCTGTAGTGATAATAAAAGTCGGAGCACCGTGCCGCAGCATGATCCGGTGTACAAAGCAATGGGCAAATTCAGATGCTGTACCACTAGGTAACGCTTTGGTCTCAGCATATCGAGTCAGGCAGTCTGTGGCGATGATTATCCAGCGATTGCCCCCAGAGGATCGAGGGAAAGGACCGAGAAGGTTTAGTTAGTTTAGTTTGTGGGGTTTAACGTCCCAAAGCGACTAAGGCTATGAGAGACGCTGTAGTGGAGGACTCCGGAAATTTCGACCACCTGGGGTTCTTTACGTGCACTGACATCGCACAGCACACGGACGCCACTCCGTTTCGCCTCCATCGAAACGCAGCCGCAGAGGTCGGGTTTGAACCCGGGTACTCTGGCACAGTAGTCGGGCGTCTTACCACTGCACCACCCCGGCGGGGTTCATGCCGACTTGATCAAACGGTGCGCGTTGTGGTATTATGGGCACGATGAGGCCTGCAGGCTTTGATTGCGGAACCTTCTGACGCTGACATTGCCGACAGCTCTTAACATAGCGCTTAACAACAGTGGCAAGGTTGGGCCAGTAGAATGTCTTTCGTATTCTAGCAAGTGTGCGAGTATAGCCCAAGTGGTCAGAAGTTGATTCATCGTGGCACGCGGAAAGGATTTCCTCTCGCAGAGCTGCGGGTACCACGAGGAGGTAGATTCTCGAATCGGATCTAGAGCTCTGCTTATAGAGTACACCACTTCTCAGGCAGAAAGGTGAGAGGCTCCGAGAAAAGCACTTAGGTATTGCGGCTGGCTGACCTTCTAAATAATCGATCAGGGCTCGTAACTCTGGATCAGCACGCTGCTGATGAGACATGTCTGAAGCATCAACAGCTCCGAGAAAACTGCCAGAGTCACCCGTGTGTGGTGAAGTGAGCTCGACGGCCTCACGAGAGAGCGCGTCAGCATCTTCATGCTTATGTCCGGACTTATAGACTATAGTGAGGTCAAACTCCTGTAGGCGAAGGCTCCATCGCACCAGGCGGCCGCATGGGTCACGCAGGTTGGCCAGCCAACACAAGGAATGGTGGTCAGTAACCACTTTAAATGGGCGACCATAAAGGTAGGGGCGAAATTTTGCAGCAGCCCAAATTATGGCGAGGCATTCCTTCTCAGTAGTTGAATAGTTCATCTCGGCGCGGGATAAAGTACGACTGGCATAGGCGACGACTCGTTTCACACCCTCTTGACGTTGCACGAGAACCACCCCAAGGCCAATGTTACTGGCGTCAGTGTGGTTTTCTGTCTCACCGTGCTCATCGAAATGGGCTAGAATAGGCGGCGATTGGAGACGGAGACCCAATTCGGTAAAAGCAGCTTCTTTCTCGTCACTCCAAACAAAAGGGGTGTCTCCCCGCGTGAGCCGAGTCAGCGGTTCAGCAAGATCAGCGAAGTTACCGATAAAACGGCGGTAATAACTGCGAACAGCTTTCTTGCGAAATCTGAGAACAGCCTTCTTGTCACGTGGAATCGGAAATTCCGCAACAGTAGTAAGCTTGTCAGGGTCAGGCTTCACGCCGGCAGCGCTTACGACATGACCGAGGAATTTAAGCTCTCGGTAGCCAAAGTGACATTTCTGTGGCTTAAGTGTCAAGTTAGCGGATCGAAGGGCTTCGAGTACTGGCTGAGGGCGCTTAAGATGTGAAAAAGATTCTGCGAAGACCACCACATCCTCTATGTAGACTATAGGCAACACTGTCATTTATGCCCGGCGAGGACATTGTCCATCATCCGCTGAAATGTGGCCGGCGCGGAACAAAGTCCGAAAGGTAGAAATTTAAATTCGTAAAGTCCGTCGGGTGTGACAAAGGCCGTCTTTTCACGATCTCGCTCATCTACCTCGATCTGCCAGTAGCCACTTTCCAGATCGATGGACGAAAAGTACTTCGCACGCCGAAGGCGGTCGAGAGAGTCGTCAATCCGCGGCAAGGGGTAGACATCCTTCTTGGTTACGGCGTTCAGCTTGCGGTAATCGACGCAAAAACGTAACGTGCCATCTTTCTTTTTAACTAGAACGACTGGGGAGGAACATGGGCTATTTGAAGGCTGGATAACATCATCTTCGAGCATTTGTTTAACTTGTGACTTAATAACTTCGCGCTCGGTCGAAGAGACGCGGTAGGGGTGCTGGTGAGCTGGGCGCGCATCATCGAACGTCACGATCTGGTGCTTGGCAATGGGAGTCTGATGCACTTTTGACGATGATACAAAACACTCTCTGAATTCCAGTAACAATGAAAACAGCTGTTCACGCTGGCTCACCGATAGCTCTGAGCTAATATCGGGGTTGTCGAGGGATGTGGGTGGTGGCACGGTTTCTGTGAACAAGCACTCGGAGACTTCAGATATGCGTTCCGCGAAAGCTACGGAAGTATTCCGAAAAGGTTTCGATACTCGTGCGAAAAATTGGTAACCACTACCTTGGACTGACCACAGTTAAGATGGATCAAACTGCGGGCCACGCAGACTCCCTGCGTCAACAGTAACGAGAGGTTAGTTTCGGCTATTGCATCACCATCGTGAAGAGCGTTGCATTTGACATTAACGAAGGTGCAGGTTCGGGGTGGCAGCGTGACCCTGTCCGCATAAACTCGAAGCACATTGAGTGGTCGCTGTGTACTGCTGAGGGCCACTGCTTTCTCAGTAGAAAACGAGACCTTAAAATCCCGGAGGTCAATGATTGCACCATATTCACGAAGAAAACCTACGCCCAGAATTAGGTTACGTGAGCAGCTTTTCAGAACGAGGCAGCTTACCACAAATGTCGACTTTTGAATTTGAACCCTGGCCATGCACATGCCTAGAGGAGTAACCAGATGACCACCCTCAGTGCGAACGTGTGTGCCAGCCCACGGAGTCAAAACCCTCTTGAGAATCGCGGCAAACTGGCTGCTCAAAATGGAGTAATCAGCGCCAGTATCCAACAAAGCTCGAACATGGCTACCATCCAGTATTACTGGTATGTCCAACGACAGCTGCTCGCGAATATCAGGCTTCGGAGTGTTTGAGTGCTCTGCGTCGGTGTACGCGGTATGCTTCACCTGCAATTGGTCGTTGTTGCAGGCGCGTTGTCGCGGTGTCCGTTCCACCAGCAATTCGTCATCGTTGCGGGGGCGTTGTCGCGTCATCTGTTCCACCGGCAATTCGTCGTTGTTGCGGGTGCATTGTTGCGTCGCCTGTTTTACCGGCAATTCGTCGTTGTCGCGGGAGCGTTGGTGCGTCGTCGGTTCCACCGGCAATTCGTCGTCGTTGCGGGTGCATCGTGGTGGCGTCGAGGTAGCGTTATAATCGGCAACCGCGGACTTTTCCAATGTCGATTCGTAGTCTTTCCGTGTCCGCGTCGATGGGGGGTCTCCCGCGCAGCGATGTCCAGCGAGCCTACCCCCGAAGGTCGCTGGTTTCAGTTTTCCCGCTGGGTTCTGGGCAATCGGCCCTGCTCTGCCCATGAGGACCTCGCAGCAGATGGCGAAGGGCGAGCCCTGGGCAACGGTGATCGAGATTGCCGCAGACGAGATGGAACACCATGGCGCTGGTCATTGACGAAATCTTCAACGGCTCGGGGCCGTTCGCCGTAGCGAGGCCGCGGAGAACCGGCGGAAAAACCTTCGAGGCCCAGTCGACGGTAGGGACAGCGGCGATAGACATGACCCTGTTCGCCGCAGTGAAAGCATAAAGGCCGTCGGTCGGGGGTACGCCACTCGTCTGCTTTCCGTCTAGACGGTCGGAAATCCGTTACGTACTGGATCACGGGGGCCGGTGTTGTTGGTGCAGCTACGTTAGCAAAAATAAGGGTCGGCGACTGGGGTGGAGAGTATTGTAGCACCTCGGCGTATGTGGGACGCTGGCACTCAGGTGGCGTAAGAGGAGGAGCAGGGTGAGGTTCACCGCTTGGAAACGGAGGCCGGAGCGCTTGCTGCAATTCGTCGCGGACAACACTCGCAATAGAGGTAGAAGCTGGTTGAGGTGCGCCATACAGCAGTCTGAGTTCGTCGCGTACAATCGAACGTAGGAGCTCCCGTAGCGCCGATGCGTCCATGCCATGCGATGGTAACTCGGCAGAGACGGAGGTGGCGTGAACGGTACGATTCTGTGCCGAAGCTCGCTGCTGAAGCACTTTTTCTATTGTGGATGTTTCCGCAAGGAATTCTGCGACAGTTTTCGGTGGGCTGCGCACCTGGCCAGCAAAAAGCTGCTCTTTAACGCCAGGCATGAGGTAGCGCAGCTTTTTGTCCTCGGACATTGTGAGGTCTGCCCGCTAAAAGAGGCGTGTCATGTCTTCGATATATGCCGCGAAGGTTTCGTTAGGCATTTGAACCCGAGATTGGAGAGCGCGCTCGGCCCGTTCGCGGCGATCTTAGCTACCGTAAGTAGCGCATGATGACGCTTGAGCTCACTCCAGGAAGACAGCTGGTCTCATGGTTCATGGGACGACAGCTGGTCTCATGGGAGCGCCATCATCAAGGCTGAAGTAGACGTTGCGAAGCCGGGCGGCGTCATCCCAGAGGTTGAAGGTAGCTACCCTTTCGTAGCGCTGCACCCAGTCGTCGACGTCTTCATAGGTGCCCCGTGAAAGGTCTTTGGGACGCAAGGGTGCTGAAACGTCATGTAAGTAGGGGCTGCTCCAGGCATTGCGACGACGTCGTGGCTGCCGGTAGTCATAGCCGATAGGGAAACCTCAGGTGGTAGGCCTCGTTGTCAGCGGCGGGTGCGGTGAACAGGCGTTTCCTCGAATATATGACCAGCACTCAGCACTCCTGCTTAGCGGAGGGGTACGGGACATCAGACCTGACCTCCACCAGATTTGTCAAGGTATTGGCGACTAGGGATAGGTTATCAGAGCCGGTGCAGGTGGAATTACACGGTCCAAGCTTTTGGTACGTCCTGCGAGTCCGGAGCCGATTCACTTCGTTGTTGTTGTTGTTGTTGTTGTTGTCGAAATAACTTATGGCACATACCCACAGAGGGGGATCGGCCAAGAATTGGGTTGCAAAGAATTTTTTTTAAATATACTTACATAAAAAAATGAAAAAAAAATGATTTGAGGGGTAGAAGAAAGGAAACAAAACGGGAAATAAGTGAAATATAAAATGAAAAGTGGTAACACTCACGGGAGATTGACGCTATAATTGTAGAACAAGTGATGTTTAAATATTTAGCAAGGCAAACGATTTGAGTCCAGTAAAAAATTTTCCATGGCGGTAAAAATAGACCTGTGACTGTGCCCAAGGATGGTGGCGCCAAATGATAACAATGTCGGGCTGCTTAAACTAAGGCCAAGCTGTTGCAATGGCCTTTCCATCAACTGTTTTCTCAACGTAGTAAAGCGGCGGCAAAACAATAAAAAGTGATCTAATGTTTCTTGTTCCCCGCAAAATGCGCAGACGGGAGACAGTGCCAAACCAGACCTGTAAAGATAGAAATTTAAAGGTGGGATACGGCATCGCAGCCTTGTTAGTGAAATCTCAAGTTGCCGTGAATGACATAGTTTTCTATTCTAAGAATAATTTAGATGCAGGTAGTCATCAGATCTCAAAAGATGTCCATTTTTCATATTTAATAGAACGTTTCTTCGAAACCTCGCTGCGGTGATGTACGCGGTCGCCGGAAGGATAGATAATACGGGGCCATTAAGGGACTATTTTGCCAAATTGTCAGCATATTCATTTAAAGTCACATTGCTGTGACCTGGTACCCATACCATATGTACAATTTTCAAATGTCTAGGGATCAGGGAGACAAAGGTTTTTACTATTGCAGAATCCACCGATGAAGAGAGAGATGAACACAAGGATAGAGAGTCGGAAATTACAGCCACTTCAGAAAAAGAGGAGTCTAATTTCCGTAAAGCGAGTACCACCGCCAGAAACTCCGCTTCAAAAATTGGGGTGAAGTCCGGAAGCCGGAAAGAAAAAGACCAGTCTAAATGTGGTCAATATATACCCACACCCGCCTTTTCATTACTTTGAGATGCGTCAGCAGCTACAACTAAACTAGCAGAAAAGCTTCTTAAATGATCTTCTAATAATCCGTTTAGAATAACGGATAAGATTTTAGCATTATTCGGGGATATGTCGTCAAAGACAATTTCAATAGATGAACCGATGGTTTGTATGGGTAGAATACTAGGAAGGGAAACATTTAAAGGGTCCAGCAAATTTTTTACCATAACAACCTGCGGGGTGTGAAATTTAGGCCAATGGACACCGAAAAGGAGGTCGGTTGACAGCGAAAAATAGACATAGATCGGTGAAACTCTGATTCATATATCCTTAAGTACGTCTGAACGGTTATAATTTGTAATCTATATATCGAGGGTGGAATCCGGGCTTCAAGGTAGAGCACATTGTTGGCAAAAAATTGTGGAAGTCCAAGACACAACCGAAGCGCTTCTCGCTCCAAGAGAACAAGCGGTCGAATTTTATAAGCTGCTGATCCAGAAAACAAGTCTGAACCGAACTCTAAAATTCGACGCACATAACATTTTCGTCCTTTTTCTCCGAGCGCCACTTCAACGTCTTTCGCTCCGAGCGCCCCCTGGCAATATATATACGGCCTTATCACTCTGATTCTGGATCGCGTAGCAGTTCCGTATTCTTTGTTTGTTAATGCTCGATGTCGCGAGTCACACCTTTATCAGTTTTCGTTGTAGCGCAAGATGCACCGAGATCTATCCCGAAGATTCCGGCCACTAAAGTGTGTCTTTCTACAATGTTCCAGTCTGTGCTGGTAGCTGTTTGCGACGTTATCTAGATTGTTCTGAGCAGCCTTTAAATTGAGCGTTGACGACTGTGACGGGCATTCTTCGCCGATCGACGATCACGTTTGTTGCTATCGCCGCCGCCGAGTTGCTTAGTTCTTTTGCGGGCGCAAGTCAGCCCGTAAAAAGAGTTTCTTCAGTGCAATCAACGACTCTTCATTTGTGCCATTGACCTTGTCACCACCACGTGACAATAGGACGCCCGTGAGCTCAATGTTGTTGTGGCTGTAGGAAGAAGGAAAATAAAATCTTCGGGCCTGCTACTGGCTCCGTCGCTGAGCCACCTCCGCTGCCTCGTGCAGAAAGAAGAGAAAATAGAGAAGAAAGAAAAGGAAGAGGAACACTAAGTCGCGCGCAGCCCCAGCAGCCGTCGTTCACCACCGAAGCGGTGGCGGGTGCAATGACGGCCTACAACAGATAAACATTTGGTAGCCGTTGTAATGCGAAATTCCACAAGGAATGCGATTGAAACACAGCCGCCGGTGACCCCAACCGCCACGACAGCGTTTTATTGGAGGCGAAACAAACTAGCGTCCCTGTGCTGTGCAATATCAGTGCATGTTAAAGATCCCCAGCTGCTCGAAATTACCCCATAGCCCTCCACTATTGCTTCTTTTTGTATTTTTCCACTTACACTCCCACCTTCCTCTTCCCTTACGGCGATGGTGGTAAAAAGGTCACCGGCGGCCCCGCCGGGATGGTGCAGTGGTAAGACGCCCGACTACTGTGCCGGAGTACCCGGGTTCGAACCCGACCTCGGCGGCTGCGTTTCGATGGAGGCGAAACGAAGAGGCGTCCGTGTGCTGTGCGATGTCAGCGCACGTTAAAGATCCCCAGGTGGTCGAAATTACTCCGTAGCCCTCCACTACGGCTCCTCTTTCTCTCTTTCCACTTTCACTCCCACCTTCCTCCCTTCCCTTACGGCGCGGTTGCGGTGTCCACATAAAACAAGTGAGACAGTTACCGCGCCTTTCCTTTCCTATAAATAAATCAATCAGTAAGGTCACCGGCGCTTGCGGCGAGGGCTAGCCTGCCACAGATTTTTTTCTGATGTTGGCCGTCATTGCACCCGCCACCGTTTCGCTGGTGGACGATGGCTGTTGTTGCGGCGCGCGTCTTTCTCTTCCTTTTCTTTCTTCTCTATTTTCGCTTCTGTATGCACGAGGCAGCGGAGGTGGCCCAATTACAGAGCCAGTAGCAGGCCCGTGCATTTTCTTTTCCTTCTTCCTACAGCCCGCTGGGGTGGTGCAGTGGTAAGACGCCCGACTACTGTGCTGGAGTTCCCGGGATCGAATCCCGGCCTCGGCGGCTGCGTTTCGATGGAAGGCGAAACGAAGTGGCGTCCGTGTGCTGTGCGATGTCAGCGCACGTTAAAGATCCCCAGGTGGTCTAAATTACACCGTAGCCCTCCACTACGGCCCCCCTTTCTCTCTATTCACTTTCACTCCCACCTTCATCCCTTCCCTTACGGCGCGGTTCAGGTGTCCACAGAGCAAGTGTGACAGATACTGCGCCTTTCCCTTCCTATGAACCAACCAACCACAACAACAAATATTTATTGTGAGAGCCAGGGTACATTACAAGGGTTGAGGTGGTTCCAGATCCCGGCTGGTGTCTGTCAGGCCATGCCTGGCAGCGACCGCTTCTGCAGCCAGTCAAAAAGCATCTTTTGCGCTGCTGGGTCCGAGCTGGAGACCGCGATTTCCCAACCCTCTTGGTCCGTGAGGCCCTAATGGGGCAGTGGCTTCACATATTCGCATTGAAACATGTGATTAAAGGTGGCTCAACGTGCGCCACATAAAGAGCATGTGGGTTCGTACCGGCCCGGGTGTACCAAGGCCAACCAAGCTGGGGAGGGAAAGGTTATGGCTTGTAACTGTCGCCAGATTATTTGTTGGAGTTTTGAGAAAGAAGTGTGATGGGGGGGGGGATATGAGTCGATGTTCTCGGTAGTGAAGTGTTACATCATGATAGGTGCGAAGTCTGTCCCGCGTGGTTCCCCAGTGAAACTGATTTATTTACAGGAAGGGAAATGCGCGGTAACTGTCTCACTTGTTTTTCAGTGGACACCGCAACCGCACTGTAAGGGAAGGGAGGAAGATGGGAGTGAAGGTGGAAACAGAGAATGAGGAGCCGTAGTGGAGGGCTACGGAGTAATTTCAACCACCTGGGGATCTTTAACGTGCGCTGACATCGCACAGCACACGACGCCTCTTCGTTTAGCCTCCATCGAAACGCAGCCGCCGAACCCGGGTACTCCGGCACAGTAGTCGGGCGTCTTACCACTGCACCACCCCGGCGGGCGCGTGCTTCCCCAGTATTCGGTATGCCCTGCTCGGTTGAGAGAGAGAAAAAACGTTATTTCAAAACGAAGCAGAAAAGAAAAGAAAAAAAAAACGAGGAAAAAAAGGGGGTGCAGTGAATGGATTCTTCATTTGAAGACCCTGGCCTTGAAGACCACGCCGACGCCGACGCGAAACCCAGGAACGAGCGCCAAAGAGCTGCGCTCTAAAAACTTGGAGTGAAGACGCTGCCACGTCGAGCTCTGCTGTTAATGGCCTTTTTCGGCGGCTTCTGGGTGCACCCAGCAACATCTCACTTCGGACCGATTTTCGGAAGTCCCGAGGATCAAGTGGAACCAACTCTCTAAAAGGTGGGACCACCAATTTGGTCTTTACGATACTTTGAAGTTCGGAGCAACAACGCCGCCAAGTTAAGCCTAGCGTCCGAGCCTAGCGTCCGGCCTAGCCGCCCTCGAGAGAAGACCCTCGGAGCGTGGACGGCATGGACTGGCAGAGCGAGGAAAATCAGAGCTACCAGCCGAACTCTGATACTAGTAAGGACGGAAATATGGAGGCGGTTGAGGCCTTAGAAGAAAATTCATGGTTCCGCCGACAAGGAGGCAGATATGTGAAGGAATGCGACGCAGCGTCCCAAGCGAAGAAGGAGGCACCCGTGAAGGGGAGCGAAGGGACCGAGGCCGCCAAATCGCGGCAAAAAGCGATAGGAAGGTCACTCGCCGAGAGATCCGTAGGCACGGTCAGATCGAAAATACCGAAGGAGATGTTCCGCGTAGTGCTGCGACCGCACGGCGGCGCCGATCAGCTGACAAGGAAAGCGGGACCGAAGCTGCGCCAGGTCCTGGTTACGGCTGCAGGCCTCAACCTGAACGGGGAAGACAGATTCATCTCCAACCCGAAGAATCAGTCCCTACTAATTATGACCCCGGAGCTCGGCAGGGCAAAGCGGTACGAGCAAATTACGACCATAAAAATCGGGCCAGTTGAGATAGACGCAACTGCTCACGCGGCCATGCCGGAGGGCGGCAAGGGCGTCATATACGACGTTCCGCTGGACGTCACGGAGGAGGAAATTCGGCAAGGACTCAGAGATAACCCTGGCTACATTGGAGCGAGGAGGCTCGGGAAAAAGTCTAAAACCGTGCTCATCATTTTCGAAGACCAAGAAGTCCCGCGAGAGGTGTGGTTCAACGGATTGCTATACCGGTGCAACCTGTACAAAAAGAAATTCGATGTGTGCTACGCATGCGGCAACCTAGGACATCGGTCGGACGTCTGCCCGGACCCCACCAGCCCTCGATGCCGAGGGTGCAGAATGCTTAATCCACCGGAGGGGCACGAACAAAACTGCGAGCCGCAATGCCTACTGTGCGGCGGCTGCCACCCCCTGGGGCACAACCGCTGCAGAAGCATGTACCGGACCCCACACATTCTCAAAGTCCGACAAGCAGAGAAAGAAGCCACCCAGGCTCAAAACAAGCAGCAAGAGCCAACGAAAACCCGGGGCAGATCGAGAGGAAGAGGAGACGCCGCGGGCACAACGGGCCGTGCGAGAGACTCCAGCGCATCCGTCACCAGAGATGAGCCCAGATCCAAGAGCAAGAACAGGGGGCCGCCACAACCACCGCCACCCAAGGAAGACAAGAACCACTGGCCGAAGCCCGGGGAGACGCCGGCCGGACAAGCAAAGACGAATGAAGAAGTTAACGCAGGCGGTAAGTCGGTCAGCTTCGCTAGCGGGGTCTCCAAAGAAAAAAACTTGGAACTTTCGGAATTACAACAGACTCAAGCCGAGCATAGCAAAGAAATCAGAATCATTAAAGAAGACATCAAAGAGATTAAAGAAACCCTCAAATCTCTAGTCGAGGTAATTAAAGAGTTAAAAGAGGCAAAAGCTACACCTGCACCGGCACCTCCGATGCTCAGGCCGCCCGTCATACGGGGCCCCGGTGGGGCGAGCGAGAGCAATTGTGGCAGGGACAGTGACGACTCAGATGAAATGAATATCGATCAGGCTAGACCTGCGAAACGTAAATCGGACGACACTAGTGTAATTGGACAAGCCAGAAAGCACGTGGCTTTTAGAAAATTAGTCAAGGATGAAATCATAGACTTCGAATTGAACCTGAATAAGAAACTTGAGGCGAGATTTGGAGTGCTAGAAAAGATGCTTCAAGCCCTTTGCAACGCATCGGGTATACAATATCAAAATCATAATGGATCCCAAAACATCTAAAATTTGGCAATGGAATTGCCGGTCGTTGTCAATGAAGCGATGGCTCTTGCAACAGTACGTAGCTAGCCAGAACACACAGCCTTTGGCAATGGCTCTGCAGGAAACGCGAGGTGTATGGAAGCTTTCGGGGTACAAAAGCTACGATAGCGGGAAGGGAAGTAAAACCCAGGTCGTGACGTACGTCAAAAACAACGTCGCCGTCGTCCAGCACGAAGTAGGTAACAGGGAGACCGAAACGGTCTTTGTGGAAATCCTGACCGGTAAAAAGAACAGAGGCAGCATATTTCTACTCAATGTGTACAGCTCCCCGAAGTGCACGAAGGCGAGGTTTGGCCCGATATATAAGAGAGCGATTAGCCTGGCAGGTAAGAACCCACTAATAATAGCCGGCGATTTTAATGCCAGACATCGAGAATGGGGTTACACGACCAGCAGCCCGAAGGGTCAAACGCTGTTGGAAGATATCACTGAGTCAAACCTCTACATCGCTAACGACATTAGATGCCCGACGAGGGTGGGCAACAGTGTGTACACGGACACAAACCCGGACTTGACTCTCTGCCATAGAACTGGCATAGTCAAGTGGACGAACAAGCATCAGGATCTGGGTAGCGACCACTACGTGCTAGAGGTAGAACTAAGTAGGAAAGTGAGCGTTAAGCGCGCTGTGTGTCGGACGGAAACCCAAGTGGATTGGGATAAATTCAGACAGATCAGAGAACGGGAAGAAATTGGAGATATAGAGTGCATTCAAACTTGGGCCGCCCAATTAATTACCCATGTCAACGAGGCCACCGAAGAAATTAAAGGCGAAGCTCTGCCTGAGGCGATGGATAGCAGGTTATTCGGCATGTTCAAAAAGAAAGAAGAGCTAACGAAGAAGCTCAAAAAGCAAAAGTGGAACCGCAATCTCAGGAGAGAGATAGCCAGACACAACGTCGAAATAGAAAAATACGCCCGGAAACTCGAGTCGCAACGTTGGGATAACAAATGCGACGAGATGGAGGGCACCATGAATGGGGCCAAGACGTGGCAACTGCTCAGGTTCCTGATAGACCCGACTAAGTCCAAAACGGTCGCCAATATAGAACAGGTCAAGGCGAGGTATAACTTTAAGGGTACGGACAAACAGCTCATTGACAAGCTCAAGTCAATGTACGTAGCTCCCCCCGCCACAGCGCATTACAGAGATTACAACGGACCGGCGAACAGCGAGCTTGACGCGTCCATAACAGTGGCAGAAGTCAGAGCGGAGCTGCACGGCCTAAAAAGACGCTCGGCCCCCGGGCCGGACCTCGTTAATAACAAGATGCTCGCAAATCTGGACGACGAATCGATCAATGCCCTAACCAAATATTTAAATCAGGTGTGGGAGAGTGGTCAAGTACCCCAAGAGTGGAAGAGGGCTAAGATCACCCTAATCCACAAGCAGGGAAAACCACCGGGCTTGGAGAATCTCCGCCCAATATCGCTAACATCCTGCGTAGGCAAACTGCTTGAGAAAGTTATTCAGAGGAGGCTAACCAAATACACCGAAGAGAATGATGCGTGGCCGGCTGAATTGGTCGGATTCAGGCCCGGCCTTTGTACGCAAGATACCATGCTCAGACTACATAACGATGTTGTCAGAGACTTCAGGAAAAAAAATACGAAAGCTATTCTAGGCTTAGACCTTAAGAAAGCTTTTGACAACGTCAGTCACGACGCCATTCTCGACGGGCTCGCTGAGCTTAGAGTAGGCGAAAGAACCTACAACTATATTAGATCATTCCTGCGAGACAGGACGGCGATCATCAGCTTTCAGGGCTTATGTTCGGAGGAGTTCCCGCTGGGTAACAGAGGCACTCCGCAGGGGGCTGTGCTCTCACCTTTCCTTTTTAACATCGTAATGAGGAACCTCCCCAGTAAGCTTGGCCATCTCGATGACTTAAAACTAAGCATCTACGCGGACGATGTGACCGTCTGGATGTGCGAAGGGAACGACTCGTACATCACATCCAGGCTCCAAGAGGCAGCAAATATAATCAGCTATCACGCAGAGGACGTAGGTCTATGCTGTTCGCCAGAAAAATCGGAGCTTCTGGTAATGACCAGCAGTAGTGGGAAGATAACTCCAGATATCAAAATTAAAGTCAACGGAAACGAAGTCCGGAAAGTAGATGAAATTAGAATATTAGGTATGATTATCAACCGCAGGGGTAGTAACAAAAGCCTGATGAAGAAATTAAAAGATCAGGCGGAGCTCGTAGTCAGAGTATTTAAGAAGACGTCCAACAGAAGGAGTGGTCTCACGGAGGCTAGTAGACTCAGACTCGTACAAGCTTTTGTCACGAGCAGAATGTGCTACGCGACTCCATTCCTAAATATCAACAAGACCGAAGAACACAAATTAAACACCATAATTAGGAGATGCACGAAGTGCGCTCTAGGACTCCCCATAACTACTTCTAACGACATTCTAGAAAAAATGGGGTTGCATAATGAGTGGAAAGAGCTGGCTGCGGCGGTCAGGCTGTCCCAGAGAGAGCGACTCGCAGGAACGGCGGCGGGTAGGGAAATCCTCGATTGGGTAAACCTACTAGCGCCCGGGGAAGGCGAAAGTGTCAGAGAAAGCATAGATCGAGAAATCAGAAAGCATCTATACGTCTCGCCCATACCGAAGAACATGCACCCCGTACACGACGAGGGGAGGAGAAAAAGCAGAGCTAAGCACCTCGCTAACAAATTGGACAAACTCCCGCCGGGATCGGTCGCCTACACCGATGCAGCGATCGGGAAAGAAGGCGACGTAACCTCGGTCGCCCTATTGGACACTGGGATCGCCATAGGAATAGAAAGAAATCGAGATCTACCGCCGGTAGAGGCGGAGGAGATTGCAATAGCCATTGCCATTGCACGACCAGGCGTGAAACACGTCATCAGCGATAGCAAAGCGGCGGTTAGAAATTTTAGCAAGGGTAGAGTCAGCAATCGTGCTGCAAAACTTCTGAACGAGTCGTCTCTCGCCGAAAGCGTGACCATAATCTGGACCCCAGCACACGCCGGTCTCGCCGGCAACGAGGCTGCCCACATGCTCGCCCGCTCCTCGCTACCTCGGGGTGCTGCGGACGCCTCCACAACATCTAAAACCAAAGAATGTATAGGCACCTTTAGGGATGTAACGGACAACTTGAAGAAAGACCGGAGGATATATCCGCCACCGGTTAGATCCCTGAGTAAAAAGGAATCGTATGACTGGAGAAGACTCCAAGCTCGAAATTTCTTTTCGCCCCTGTGGAGGAGTTGGACGGGTGCCAGAGGGCGGAAGAGGGACGGTGCAGAAACCGAAATTTGTAAATTTTGCGGCCACGTGGCAACATTAGATCATATAATATGGAGATGCGTTCGTGCCCCAGGGCGCAACGCGATTAAAACTAGCGATGAATGGGAGACCACGCTAAGAAGCTCCGACGAAAAAACACAGCGATTCGCCGTCCGCCTGGCGGCCGAGGCTGAAGACCTCTTCTCCTAGACGAGGCCGGGTGTCCTCTGGCCGCGCTGTGACAGACTGCCTCCCCGGACGCCTGCGTGCGGACTCGTAGGTGGCTGCTGCACCATATTCGGCGGAAATAAATGTTCTTCCTCCTCCTCCTCCTCCTGGCCTGGGCGGCCGCTTTTGACTGAGTTGCCAGCCTACGCTGGGTCTCTAGATCATAGCATAGCAGAGTGGCCTCCCACTGCGCCTCGGAATGGTGCATGTTTATGTGTGGAGGTTTGGGGCCTGTGCACCCCCATGTGACATAGTATGCGGTCGGCTGGTCGTTGCACCAAGGGCATATGTCTGTGTAGTGTTCTGGGAACATAATTATGTTGTATTGATGTAGGTTGGGGTAAGTGTTGGTTTGGAGCGGTCTTCATTCCCGCGTTTCTTGTGCATTTAGCCCCTTTTGTGTAGGGGGATAAATCCTGCGTTGTTCTCGTAGGTACTTAAGTCACACGCCGTATGTCGCTGGGACAGGAATGCTGGTTGTGAGATCGGGATTGGTGGCCGCTCAGCTTGTGTGACCTCGAGCTAGCCTATCCACGACCTCATTACCTTTCAATCCAGAGTGCCCCGAAAACCAAGTGACCTGATGTTTGAGCTGTGAGTTTGCAGCCAATGGGTTAGTTGTGAAGCGAGCTAATTTTGTAGGTATTCTGCCTGCAAGAAGTAGCCAACACGCCGCTTGTGAGTAGGTAATGGTCAGCACTTCCGCTTCTGTGACTGTACAGTGCGGGATGGACATGGTGGAGACCTTTCTACGAAGAGCCCACCCCCACGGCTGCTGCTGCGTTCGATGTATGCTAGTATGGAGCGGCATCCACATAGACAGTTTCGGACTGCGTTCCACTGCGCGCCTAGTTCCCTCGGGCGTGTCTTCTGCCTTCGTTATGGACTGCAGACATGTTCTTTGGGAACGAGGCCACATGCTCTTGCCTAAAATACGCTACCGGGCAAGAGTATGCTGCCCGGTACGGAATAGGAATGTTAGTCGTTGACTGGATAGCTTGTACGTCCGAAGGATAGCCAACGCGCTCGAGATTGAGCCGGCCTGTCTCGGTTGACAGAAGGCATTCCCTTTGGGACAGGAGGACAGGCTCTTGAATCTCTTCAAATGTGTTGTGCAGTCCAAGAGCTTCCACTTTGACGTTGGAGGTGTATGGTGGGAGGCCTAACGCGTTCCTGTAAACTGCACGTATCATTGCATTTACTTTGTTGAGATCTATTCGGAGCAGCTTGAGGTAATGTAGCCCATAGGACAGGCGACTGATGACCAGCGCCTGCACCAGACGGATCGTGTCTTCTTCCCACATGCCTTTTCTGTTTCTTGCCGCCCGGCGGATCAGTTTAGAGATCTGCTGTGTTGTATTCTTGAGGAGGTGGAGCACATGGTCTACTTTTCTATCGCTTTGGAGCCAGAGACCCAGGATTCGTATGAGTGGCACTTCCCGGGTTGGGACCCCATGCAGGAGGATGCTAATATTGCCTGGTGATATATAGTGGTACCCACTTATGCGGATGACTTCACATTTATCTGGGGATCATTGGAGCCCGCATCGAAAGGCCTCTGTTTCCACGCAGGTTGCTGCTGCTTGAAGTTGCTGCTGGACTACCACCTAGAGAGCCGGTGGTAGTCCAGATCGTAATGCCATCAGCATACAGGGTGTATCCAATGTTCGGAACCTGTTGCAAAGCCCTTGCGACTCTAATCATGGCGATGTTGAAGAGGAGCGGGGAGACGACCGATCCCTGTGGCGCGCCCTTGTTTGGCATGTCTTGAAAATCCGATTTCATGTTATCCATTCTTATCGTTGCCGTTCGGTTGGACAGAACATTCTTGACGTATAAGAAGGTGCGTTCGCTACAGTTAAAGTTATTGAGCTCGGAGAGGTTTGCTTCGTGAGACACGTTATCAAACGCATCTTTTAGATCTAGCGCCATATGAGGGGCTCGCCTCCTCTCGGAATGTTGGAAAGTACATCCTTCTTGAGGAGAAGAACAACGTATTGAGTGGAACGCCCCGATCTGAAGCCGATCATGGAGGGAAGGAAGAGGCCGTTCTCGTCTATGTAGTGTTGAAGTCGCGTCTGGATGACTCGCTCGTAGAGCTTGCCCAGGCACGAGGTGAGTGATATGGGTCATACCTCGGCTGACGTGCGCTCGAGCAGATGAGTGGGCTCCCCGTTACCGGGGTTGCCTGCATTGCCTGGTACCCAGACAATGTGAATTGATCGGGCAGCTGTGGAACCAGAGGTCAAGATTTGATGTTCTTCTGGGTGTATTTTCCTTCTTGCGAAACTTTGAATAGCCGTTTTAGAATCGCTGAAAATGAGTGTGGCAGTGGTAGATGGGATGGCTAGCGCTATGGCTGCCTCTTCAGCTTCTGTAGACGTTTTATGCGGAGCATATTAACGTAGGTTTCGGGCCTTCGCGCGACGCCCGGTGGTGGCCACCATTGACCCTGAAGTGGGGTCACGCGACATGACGTCACGTGAGGACGTCACACCGGCTGCAGATGGGGCCTCATATCGCGCCGTCGGTCGCCTCCCGGCGGTGGCCACCATTGACCTTGAAGTGAGATCACGTAATGTGACGTCACGTGATGACGTCACACCTTCTGCAGATGGGGCCTCATATCGCGCCGTCGGACGTCGCCCGGCTGAGGCCTCCACGCTACAGTTCGCGCCGTCGCGCGCGACGCGCGCGACGCGGCGCCACCATCGCTGCATCACGTGATATGTGACATCACGCCAGGGATGAAGCGGCGACTGAGGAAAGTGGAAAACTTGAAATTCAGTACGTACGCGGACGACGTCAACCTGTGGGCTACCCAGGGGAGTGACGCGAGCATCGAGGAGCGCTTGCAAGCGGCGGCGGACACCGTCGTGTCCTACGCGGCCGAAAGGGGCCTCTCGTGCTCTCCACAAAAATCGGAACTGTTTATATACAACCCGAAGGCGCTCAGGTGTAAACGCCAGATAAACATCAGCGTAACAGTAGACGGCCAAATAGTGCCAAAAGTCGAACAAATTAGGATCTTGGGGCTGTTTCTACAAGCAGATGGGTACAACGATACAACGGTAAAGAAACTGAACGCGTACGCCACGCAAGTCACGGGTCTGTTCAGGAGAATCGCACTAAAGGGTCGGGGCCTTAAGGAACGAAGCCTCCTGAAACTAATGCAGGCTTACATCACTAGCCGCATATGTTACGCCACACCATTCCTAAACATTAGATCAGACGAAAGGCAGAGAATAGACGCACTCATCAGACGATGCGCGAAGAGGGCTCTGGGACTACCCATCTCGACCTCGACTGAACGCCTCCTCGAAATGGGGGTGCACAACAACTGGACGGAACTAGCGGAGGCTGTGCGCATGGCGCAACTAGAAAGATTAAGCAGAACCACCACGGGCAGAACCATCCTCGGCTGGGTGGGACTGCAGTCAGATAGAGGAACAAGCCACAAAGTAGACATTCCACGAGAGTGTCGCGAATATATAATAGTGCCCCCCCTACCTAAAAACATGCACCCTACGTACAACAAGGAGAGGAGACAAAAGAGGGCCGAGACGCTCGCAAAGAAAGCGGGGAAAATGAAGCCGGGGGAGGTCGCCTACGTGGACGCGGCTAGCGGGAAGTCGGGGGCGGCGGTGGCTGTGGTCGTCAACGGCCGCGGCGTGCCCGCCGCCGCCGCGTCCGTTAGAAGCCGAAATGTAGACACGGCTGAAGAAGTTGCAATAGCGCTCGCTTGCGTTGGAACGGAAGCCAGCATAGTTATTAGTGACAGCAAAACAGCTGTCTGGAACTTTGGAAAAGGGAGGGTCTCGACGGAGGCAGCCAAAATTTTAGAGAAAAGAAAACTTGAAAGAAAGATTCGAATTATTTGGACCCCCGCGCACGAGTCCGTCCCCGGCAACGAGGCGGCGCACGAGCTAGCCCGAGCTCTCTACTTCCGGGCAGCCGTAGAGCCGCCTGATTGCGATGGGATGGACGAGAGGCTGCAAACTTATAAGGAAATTTTAGAACACTACAGACTTAGCAGAAGGTCCCTGCCACCACCGGACCGAACGCTAACTAACAAGGAGGCCGTCGCTTGGCGGCGCCTGCAAGCTGGGAATTTCCCAAGTCCCGTCTGGCTTTTCCACACGCAAGTGGAGGAAAAGGCGGACGATAGATGCGAAACCTGCGGAGAAAGGGGTACTCTTGATCACATAATCTGGCAATGCCTTGATTCCCCTGGCGCCAAGGAAAACATAAACAGTAGAGAAGCCTGGGAACTGCTACTGCGGAGCGAGTCCCCCGTCAACCAGCAGCAAGCTGTCCGCCTGGCGGCTGAAGCCGCGAAGAAACACTGTCACTTCGCCTGTCTTTAGTCGCGGAGGCCCCGGCCTCCGTCCCATAGGCCTGCGTGCCGGGGGCGGGGAGTAGGGGGCCTCCTACATCGGTGGAAAAATAAAGTTCGTAACAACAACAACAAGCGGCGCGCGCCCGCCGTCGCGTCAGTCTCTGTGCCCGCAACCGCGCCAGCGTCCTTGCGCCGGGCGTGTATGCGGTCAAGATGCCTCCAAACGCTAAGGACGTTAATAATAGGAATGCAAAACGAAGGCTCCTGCGTGCTACGGAAATCGATGAAGAACGCGAAGACCGCCTAGCCAAGCGGCGCGCTCAATATGCGGCTCGGCGACAACGCTCCGAGGGTGTAAGTGAAGCCTCAACCAGTGGTTCAACTAGCGGAATCGGCGACTCCGTCAGCATTTCTACCAGTTCGGAAGAGCGGATTCGCAGCAAGAAGACGAAGGACGAAATGGACAGGGAACACCTCGAAGCGACCAGTACCGACATTTGGTGGAAGAGCGCTATCGACAAGTACGAAGAACGCCCTCCCGAGCTACAGTTTAGACTTGGTGTTGGGTAGAAATGCTCAAAGACAATACAGAATAAGTGACGTGCAAACCAAGAGTCATGCATTTACGGACCATAAGAGTGTGTTTGTCGGGCTGCAAAAAATAAAGTACGACAATTAACCTAAATCTACGTCTCCGTTACTTAGCCCCATCCACACTGAGGCAGCTGCTTAACATGCTTCGCATCCACTGGGCTTAACCTTGATAAGCCTCCATTTTTTTTTTGCTTAGGCAGAGGCAGAAACTATGTGAGTGAAGTTATAAGAAATCACACTGATCACATGTGCCGTGGGGTGACTGTATTCTGCCTCGTCTACATAGGCCACTTTGGTATCAGTCGCGTGTGATGCGCATTTCGTTTCTTATTATTCGATTATAGAACGCCGGTGATTGACTGATTGATTGATTTGTAAGGGAAAGGCGCAGTAACTGTCTGACTTGTTTTCTGTGGACACCTTAACCGCGCCGTAAGTGAAGTAATGAAGGAAGGTGAGAGTGAAAGTGGAAAGCGAGAAATGGGAGCGGTAGTGGAGGACTTCGGAGTAATTTCGACCACCTGTGGATCTTTAACGTGCGCTGACATCGCACAGCACAAGGACGCCTCTTCGTTTCCCCTCCATCGAAACGCAGCCGCCGAGGTCGGGTTCTGCATTTCAATGGAGGCTAAACGAAGAGGCGGCCGTGTGCTGTGCGAATGCCGGTGAACTGAATGTAGCGTGGTACGAATGCTGTAAAATGACACAACAAGGCGGCCGAAAGACGTTATGTAATACCGCTACGGATGTTATTACTCGTGAAACTCTCGTAATCCACAGGCTGCAAGCTGTCAGGGACATTTTTTACTCAAAGGATCTGTGCAGTGGAATCAATGAAGAGTATTTCAAGGAAAAAGAAAAGATAGCCAGTGCGTATAGGCGTGTGCGCGCTTCTCCTCCTCCACGAGACCTTTTGTCACATGATCTTTCTAGTGTATATAAGTAGCCAGTGTGAGGAATGAAGGCTGTGATTGGCGAAGAAGAAGCGTGAAGGCTGGTGTGTAGTAGACTTGAGATGGCTGTCGTCCTTTATTAAAACCCGTCTCGTTTATACTGTTTTCCCTCTCAAGGGAACCATGCTATATTTAGTTTACTGTGCATATGTAACCTATAGTCTTTTGTATAGTGCTTTAGTTTTGTGACTAGTGTTTGTTTTTGTGTGTATGTATGTATCCAATAAATTCTCTTTATGTTTAATTGGTGAAGATGATAGATGGATGTAGGATTTACAACCTCAATTCTTCAATAAGCCCAGAGGGACGCGTAGTCCTGGGCCCCGTCGGCCGAGGCACAACAGCGTGGCGAGCCAGCCATTTAGATACTGATGGATTAGGCAAATATGCAGAAAGTGTTAATTTATGCGCTTTTGATCTTTAGTTTTAACTGGCCCACAGGCGGACAGACCTCTGTCTTTTTACCGCGAATTTGCCAAGATAAACTCGACTCTCGATGCAGACCTGCCAGAATGTAGGCGGCCTACCATCCATACGCATCAAGCGAATTAGTAGCCGTTTGCAGGCTTTCAGCTGATGGGAAACGAGAGCCTGCTGTACCCAAATGCGAGCGTGGGCAGCTTGTCGACTGCCAAATGAAATGCGAGATTTTGACTGGCTTAGGCGCTGGGGCGTCCTCCCCACGAGAATGTGCCTTGCCAGATGGGATATTGTACCCAATGACCAGTGTGCCAACTGCCGTGCTCCCGAGAGCCTTGCACATGTTTTTTTTTCGAATGTGTAGTCGAAACAATGTGGCAAATCGTATATAGGATGTTTAACCTCCGCGTGAACCCCGGCGTCAGGCGACGGCGCAACCCTTTCGAGCACCTTGTGTTATATCTGGTTCTGTTTGTGTTGTGGCGAAGCAGGTGCCTCGCTTAGGCGCGCCGAACTCCCGCCCGAGCAATGTATCCAGCGTTGCATAGGCTGCGCCTCGTCGTCTGGAAGTATCTGTCTGGACAGTTAGAAACGGACGGCGAGACGCAGTTTCTGCGGTGCTAGCACACGCGCATTTATGTTGTACGAGGCAGCAGACTGGAGATGCCTGTCGTCCTTTATTAGAACCCTCCTCGTTAATACTGTTTTCCCCTCTCTGGGGAATCATGTTATCGTAAGTTTATTATGGATATGTAACCTATACTGTTTTGTATAGTGCTTTTTTTATGAGTAAGGTGCATTTTTATGTATGTATGGACCCAATTAACTCTCTTTATGGTGAAGACGATAGATGGCTGCAGTCATTCGTGATTACATTATAACTTATTTTGCTTCAGAGGACGATGACAAAATATCCTTATTTTATTCAGTCAGCGGTGGGACCTTTATTCCAGGGTCCCGTTGGTCGGGGCAGCACTAACAGCACGGTGAACCAGCCATTGCTGCGCTCCAGGAAGGGGTCCTGCAGGGCGGCCTCTAAATCCTCAGTGCAGGCGTGAGGCAGTGCCAAAAAGAAGGGATAACCCGGCACGCCCAAACATTGTGATAGAGCATTACCCGCTCACCGGAATCGGGGCAGTCAGAGGTATAAAAGGAAGTTTACCAGAGGTTTAGAAGAGCCATGATGAATTGCAAGCGCTAAAGACTAGGAGGAAGAGCAAGCAGCAAACAGGATGGGCACTGACTCGCATCTGAAGTTTATTGAAAAGGGATAACAGCTTTCATAACGCTTACGATGCGCAACCAGATTAGAGCATCTACCAATCTCTAATGATCTCTCGTGCTCTCGTAACCGAACATTAATACAACTGCGCGTTTGACCCACATAACCTTTAGCACCGGATCACGGAATCCTGTATGTGTATGTGGGTCAAGCGGGCAGGTGTATTAATGCTCAGTTACGAGAGCACGAGAGATCATTAGAGATTAGTAGAGGCTCTAATCTGTTTGCGCGTTGTAAGGAGTGTGTTATCTGTCATCCTTTTCTAACACAGAAAGATATTTTGGATCCCCACCCGGCACAGATTAACCGGGAAAATATTGAGGCCCGCCATACCATGCGAAAAATGATTTAGTTAACCGTCAATCGCTTTAATAGATGATGAGGTTGGGTTTCTTGAATGTGATATGTGTGCCGGATTATCATAACTCAGTTTTTGTTCAATGTGTGCTTTAGTGCGGTTTGGAATGGGTTTATATTAAAGTATTTTCAATATACTTCAGTTGCGTGTCAGCGCCCATTCTGTTTGCTGCTTGCTCTTCGTCTTAGTTTTTAGCGCAGGTAATTGATCATGTTACCGTACCAACTTGCCCGGATGTCTCTTCTATTATAACAGTTGATGGTGAAAGAAAGGTAATAGTTTTTAGGCAGCGGTAAGTTCCTTCATCCTGAGTAGACAGGGTGAAAAAGGGGTGGTTGTGTGCTGTGAGAGAGCCCGTAGTGTTCCCCCAGTGCTGTGTATGGAAGGACCGGGCAGTCATACGTGTGATCCGGGAAAGGGGAGGCCCGGGGAAGAAGCATGAGTTTGTCAGTGGTAAGGTTTCTGGCAGGGCATTTATTAGTGTCCCGGAATCCAGATTACACTGATCACTTGCTGAGGGCTAGTTATGAGGATCCGAAGACTGGCGGAACCCAGACTTCGGTATGCCCCGCTCGGTTGACGTGCGCTCGAGAAGTTGAGTCGGCTGTCTCGTTATCGGGGTTGCCTACATGGCGTGGTACCCAGACGATGTGAATGGATCGGTGAGCTGTGGAACCAGTGGTTAAGATTTGATGGGCGACTGGGTGTATTTTCTCTCTTGCGAAATTTTGAATGGCCGTTTTATAATCGCTGAAGATCGAGTGGCAGTGGTAGAGGAGATGGCTAGCACTATGGCTGCCTCTTCGGCTTCTGTCGACGTTTTTGCTTTAACAGAGGCAGAAACTATGTGCTTGAAGTTATAAGAGGTCACACTGATCCCATATGCCGTGAGGTGACTGTATTCTGCCGCGTCTACGTAGGCCGTTTTAGTGTCAGTCGCGTGTGGTGCGCATTGTATTTCTTGTAATTCGATTATTCCGGACAGTAGTCGGGCGTCTTACCACTGTGCCACCCCTGCGGGGCAGTAGCCCTCCACTGATTTATTTAAAAAAAACTGATTTATTTATACGAAGGGAAAGGCGCGGTAACTGCCTCACTTGTTTTTGTGGACACCTCAACCGCATCGTAAGGAAAGGAAGGAAGGAAGGTAGGAGTGAAAGTGGAAATAGAGAAAGAGGAGCGGTAGTGGAGGGCTACGGAGTAATTTCAACCACCGTGGTACCTTTAACGTGCGCTGACATCACACAGCACACGGACGCATCTTCGTTTCGCCTCCATAGAAACGCAGCCGCCGAGGTCGGGTTCTGAGTTTCGATGGAGGCGAAACGAAGAGGCGTCCGTGTGCTGTGCGAACGCCGGTGAACTGAATGTAGCTTGGTAAGAATGTTGTAAAACTACGCATTGAGGCGGCTGAAAGAGGTTAGCCCCGCTGGGGTGGTGTAGTGGTTAGAAGATAGACTACTGTGCCGGAGTACCCGCATTCGAACCCGACCTCGGCGGCTGCGTTTCTATGGAGGCAAAACGAAGAGGCGTCCGTGTGCTGTGCAATGTCAGCGCACGTTAAAGATCCCCAGGTGGTCGAAATTAATCCGTAGCCCTCCCCTATGGCTCCTCTTTCTCTCTTTCCACTTTCACTGCCACCTTCCTCTCTTCCCTTTCTGCGCGGTGGGGTGTCCACAGGAACCAAGTGTGACAGTTGCCGTGTCTTTCCCTTCCTATAAATGAATCAGACGTTATGTATTGCCGCTACGAATGTTATTATTTGTGAAGCTTTCGTAATCCACAAGCTGCAAGTGGTTGGGGACATCTGCTTGCTCAAATGATCTGTGCTGCGGAATCAATGAAGGGTCTTTCAAGGAAAAAGAAAAGATAGGCAGTGCGTAGAGGCGTGTGCGCGCTGATCTTCCTCCACGACACCTTTTGCCACATGGTCTTTCTGGGGTATATAAGTAGCCAGTGCGAGGGATGAAAGTTGTGATTGGTGAAGAAGAAGCGTGAAGGCTGGGGTGTTGTAATTGGTCAAGAAGATGGATGGTCTGTAGCATTTACAACCTCGTTTTCTTCAAAAAGCCCGGAGGGACGCGTAGTCCTCAGCCCCGTGTCGGCCGAGGCACAACAGCGTGGCGAGCCAGCCATTTAGCTACTGATGGTATAGGCAAAAATGCAGAAAGTGCTAATTGATGCACTTTTGTTCTTTAGTATTAACTGGTCCACAGGCGGACAGACGTCTCTCTGCCTTTTTTCCGCGAAGTTGCCGAGATAAACTCGACTCTCGATGCAGACTTGTCAGATGTTTGTGTAGGCGACCTTCCAGCCATACGCATCAGCGAATTAGTTGCCGATCGCAGGCTTTCAGCTGATGAGCAACGAGAGACCGCTGTACCCAAATGGGGAGCGTGGGCAGCTTGTCGGCTGCCAAATGAAGTGCGAGATTTTGACTGGCTTAGGTGCTTGGGCGTCCTCCCCACGAGAATGTGCCTTGCCAGATGGGATATTGTACCCAGTAGAGGTGAAGAAAAACAGCGCGAAAACGAAGACGAGACCACACAACACAGGCGCTCGTCTTCGTTTTCGCGCTGTTTTAGAGCGCAGCTCTTTGGCGTCCGTTCCTGGGTTTCGCGTCGGCGTCGGCGTCGTCGTCGGCCTCGTAACCAGCTCCGCCCCCCTTTCATCCCCCCAGCGCTAGCAGCGACCGACTGATACCGCTGGATGCCGCTGACGCCGCTAGAGAGTCAAGATAACGTGACTGCATAGAACACCGTCGCCGCCATGCAGAAAGAGGAGGGGAGGGTCCCCCCCCCCCTGTTCCTGTGTGGCGGATAGGGTGCTCTTCAGTTGCCGACGCGCCGGTTTTTTCACGTAGGCCCCGGCACGTCGACGAATACGTGACCACCTTCCCACGGCTAGACCTGGTTCTTGGCGCTGCGGAAGCGAGGGTATCATATTGTTTGCGTCGGCATCGGCGGCGTTGTCCCTGAAACCAACTCCGCAGCTGGGGTTCACTCACTATCGGCGTCAGCAGCATCAGTCAGTCGCTGCAAAGTTTAAACACCACAGATTCATTAACGCGCGTAATATGGCTTCAGTCGTACAACGTGTACAATTTCTGGGCGTTCGCGTCGCCGTTGTGATGCTGACGGTCCGTCGGGAATGACTTCATAGTCCAGTGGTCCGACGCGGCGAATGATTTTGTACGGCCCAAAGTATCGACGCAACAACTTTTCACTTAATCCGCGACGGCGAATTGGTGTCCAAACCCACACTTGGTCTCCTGGATTGTACTCTGCGTGGCGTCGTCGTAAATTGTATCGTCGGCTGTCGGTGCGCTGTTGGTCTTTAATACGCAGCCGTGAGAGTCGTCGGGCTTCGTCTGCACGCTGCAGGTAGGCGGCGACGTCTAGGTTGTCCTCGCTGGTTACGTGCGGCAGCATTGCGTCGAGCGTGGGCTCCCTGCCGTACACAAGCTTAAACGGGGTCGCTCTGGTCGTCTCCTGGACTGCCGTGTTATACGCGAAGATCACGTACGGCAATATGGCGTCCCAGGTCTTGTGTTCAGCGTCGACGTACATGGCGATTATGTCCGCGATAGTTTTATTCAGGCGCTCCGTAAGGCCATTGGTCTGGGGATGGTACGCAGGTGTTCGTCGATGGCTTGTATGACTATTCCAGGATGGCTTGCGTCAACTCTGCCGTAAACGCCGTTCCTCTGTCCGTGATGAGCATTTCTGGGGCGCCATGTCGCAAGAGAATTTGTTCGACAAAAAATTTGGCGACTTCTGCCGCGGTACCATTTGGTAGTGCGCTTGCTTCGGCGTAACGGATAAGGTAGTCAGTGGCCACGATGATCCACTTGTTACCCATAGACGAAGATGCAAAGGGGCCGAGGAGATCCATCCCAATTTGTTGAAAGGGCAGGATTGATAGCGGGTTTAGTAGTCCTGCTGGTCTGATCGGCGGCGTCTTGCGTCGTTGGCACTCACGGCACGTCTTCACGTAGTGGGCAACTTCGGCAGGCAGTCGCGGCCAGTAATACTTCTCCTGGATTGGACACAACGTGCGCGGAAATCCGAGATGGCCTGCTGTGGGCTCATCGTGCAACGCCTGCAGAATTTCCTGCCGGAGGTTTTTAGGCACTACAAGAAGCTGCGCGGTCTTGTTGGTTGCAAAGTTCTTTTTCACTAGGAGGCCATTGCTTAACGCGAACGATGATAAATGTCGCCTGAACACACCAGGAAGAGAAGTGGTCTTTCCTTCTAAGTAATCGGCTAGCGCTTTCAGCTGACGGTCTGATCGCTGTTGTTCTGCGAAACTGCTGGCGCTTACCGGTCCCGAAAAGGCGTCGTCGTAACCTTCTTTCGGGGGAGCGTCGACGGGGGCGCGTGATAGGCAGTCTGCGTCGGAGTGCTTCCGGCCCGAATTATAGACTACAGTAAAGTCAAATTCTTGAAGTCGTAGGCTCCATCTGGCAAGGCGGCCGGAGGGATCTTTCAAATTAGCCAGCCAGCAGAGCGCATGATGGTCGCTAACAACCTTGAATGGTCGGCCGTATAGGTATGGACGAAACTTAGAAGTAGCCCAGATGATCGCAAGGCACTCCTTCTCGTTCTCGAGTAATTGACTTCGGCTTTTGTGAGGGACCTGCTAGCGTAGGCGATTACATGTTCCTGTCCGGCACTCTTCTGGACGAGGATGGCTCCTAGGCCCACACTGCTCGCGTCGGTGTGAATTTCGGTCTCGGCGTTTTCATCAAAGTGGCCAAGTATAGGAGGGCATTGCAGGCGGCGCTTGAGTTCGTTGAAGGCTTATCCTTGCGGTGCTTCCCATTTAAAAGGTACGTCAGCCTTTGTAAGCTGCGTCAACGGTTTGGCGATCCGCGAAAAGTTTCTGACAAATCGTCTATAATAAGCGCACAGCCCAAGGAATCGGCGCACAGCTTTCTTGTCGGCAGGCGGTGGGAATTGTGCGATTGCAGCTGTTTTCTCCGGATCTGGGCGAATACCGTCCTTGCTAACGATGTGACCTAGGAACCGGAGTTCTTCGTAGGCGAAGTGACACTTCTCTGCTTTTAGCGTTAGTCCCGATGACTTGATGGCTTCCAGCACTGTCTGTAGTCGTTTTAGGTTGTCTTCAAAGTTTGACGAGAAGACAACAACTTCGTCCAAATATACCAAACAAATTTGCCACTTCAAGCCTGCCAGGACTGTGTCCATTACTAGTTGGAATGTGGCTGGTGCGGAACAGAGGCCAAATGGCATCACCTTGAACTCAAAAAGACCGTCCCGTGTGATGAATGCGGTCTTCTCGCGATCTCTTTCTTCGACTTTAATTTGCCAATATCCGCTTTTCAGGTCCATCGATGAGAAGTACCTTGCATTGCAGAGCCGGTCGAGAGTGTCGTCGATGGGGGGAAGCGGGTAGACATCCTTCTTCGTTATGCTATTCAAGCGGCGGTAATCAACGCAGAAGCGAAGTGTGCCGTCTTTCTTCACCAAAACAACTGGTGCTGCCCAGGGGCAGCCGCCGAGGTCGGGTTCTGCGTATCAATGGAGGTGAAACGAAGAGGCGTCCGTGTGCTGTACGAACGCCGGTGAACTGAATGTAGCGTGGTACGAATGTTGTAATACGACGCAACAAGGCGGCCGAAAGACGTTATGTATTGCCGCTACGGATGTTATTATTCGTGAAACTCTCGTAATCCACAAGCTGCAAGCTGTGAGGGACATTTTTTACTGAAAGGATATGTGCTCTGGAATCAATGAAGAGTTTGGAAAAAGAAAAGATAGCCAGTACGTACAGGCGTGTGCGCGCTGATCCTCCTCCATGAGACCTTTTGTCACATGGTCTTTCTGGTGTATATAAGTAGCCAGTGTGAGGAATGAAGGCTGTGATTGGTGAAGAAGCGTGAAAGCTGGGGTGTTGTAATTGGTGAAGAAGACAGATGGCTGTGGAACAGACTTGAGATGGCTGTCATCCTTTATTAAAACCCTCTTCGTTTATACCGTTTTCCCCTCTCATGGGAACCATGTTATATTTAGTTTATTATGCATATGGTAACCTATAGTGTTTTGTATAGCGTTTTGTTTTATGAGTAATGTGTGTTTTTGTATATATGTATGTATCGAATAAATTCTCTTTATGTGTAATTGGTGAAGATGATAAATGGCTGTAGCATTTACAACCTCTTTTTTTTTCAATAAGCCCAGAGTGACAAGTAGTCTTGGGCCCCGTCGGCCGAGGCACAACAGCGTGGCAAGCCAGCCATTTAGATACTGATGGAATAGGCACATATGCAGAAAGTGTTAATTTATGCGCTTTTGTTCTTTAGTGTTAACTGCTCCACAGGCGGACAGACCTCTGCCTTTTTACCGCGAGGTTGCCGAGATAAACTCGACTCTCGATGCAGACCTGTCACAATGTAGGCGACCTACCAGCCATAAGCATCAGCGAATTAGTAGCCGTTTGCAGGCTTTCAGCTGATGATCAACGAGAGCCAGCTGCACCCAAATTGCGAGCCTGGGCAGCTTGTCGGCTGCTAAATGAAGTGCGAGATTTTGACGGGCTTAGACGCTGGGGCGTCCTCCCCACAAAAATGTGCCTTGCCAGATGGGGTATTGTACTCAATGACCAGTGTGCCAACTGCAGTGCTCCCGAAAGCTTCGTGCATGTTTTTTTTGTTGCAAAAGCAATACTACTTACACTTTTCAGCCCTTCGCGTAGCAAGGCGATAGCTACCATTGACCTTTAGCGCGAGCTTCCGCGCCATACAGCTGCTCAAAAGCAGGGGTCGTAACTCGCGCCGCCAACTCGCGAGGCGGTAGCAACCAAACGCGGCCTAACTGCCGCTCCCGCCGTGAAGGAGCGCACAGACGGGGTGACGTCATCCCATCTGCCGCAAACACAGGGGCCCCAACTCGCGCCGTCAACTTGCGAGGCGGTAGCTACCACTTCCATTGTCGGAAGTCACAGAAATGGAAACTACTGTGACCTCCTCAGTCGAAACCCCAGTAAGCGTAGTTAGCAAGGAAGAAACACCTCGCAAAAAACGAGCAGTAGCAGCTGACGTAAGAAATACTTCAGTGGAGGATAGAGTCCCAAAACTCGAGCAAAAAGTGGAGGAGCACAGCCAGAAACTCGATAGTCTAACCCAAAGAGTTGATAATTTAACACAAAGACTCGAACACATACAGGATGTAAATCACAAGTTCGGAGTAATTGACACCGTTTTACAGGAAATTTTACACCGGCTTCCCTCTTCAGCTCAAGGGGCGCCAATCCATCTATCCCAGCAAAATGGCCAATTTTAAAACCGTAACAATTTGGCAGTGGAACTGCAGGTCTATGTGCAACAAAAAAACTAATCTGCAGTTACACGTTCAATAGCAATCCGAAAAACCTGACGTTATAGCGATTCAAGAACCCAGAATGTATCGACTAAAACTGCCAGGGTACCGGGCGGTTCTGCCATGTCACATCAAAGAACAGCCTTTAACCACTAGTTTGGTACATAGAAATCTTACCGTGGTTAACCACGAGATTGAAAACGTAGAGCTCGATTGTATAATAATTGAAATTCTACCTAGCAGAAGAAACTCCTCTTCTCTGTTCGTACTAAACGCATACAGCCACCCCAGGGCACCGGCTGGACCAGCGAAAGCCGTTATACTTAAAACCCTCCAAATCGCAGGCCAAAAGCCAACCCTAATTGTGGGCGACTTCAACGCTCAACACGTGCAATGGGGACATGCAACCATTACCAGGAAAGGAACGGCCCTAATGGATTTTATCCAGCAAAGAGGGCTCACCCAATACACGGACCCCATGCAACCTACTAGGATAGGCAACAGCGTGACCAGGGACACGTGCCCGGACCTAACGATGGGCAAAAATCTCCCAGACTTAAGCTGGAGCAACACAAGACAAAATCTGGGAAGTGACCATTATATCATAATGTCTAAAATCACCATTGCCAATCTCAAACCCCAACCCAGAAAAAACAAAATCACCGACTGGGACAAACTTAGGACTATCCGCGACCAAAATAACGAACCAATCATAGACTTAGAACACTGGACACAGAACCTCCTATCGGATGTGGAAAAGGCCACTAAGGAACTAGTACATGACTTAGGCGTGAATACGGTTGACAGCCGACTTACGCACATGTGGTAGTCAAGGCAGAGCCTAGAAAAAAGATGGCTTAAGCAAAAATATAACAAAAAGCTTAGAAAAAGGATCGTCACACTCACGAAAGAAATTCAACACCACACCGCAGAACTACGAGACAGCACTGGAACCATATCTGTGAAAATGTGAATGGCAATCTAGGCACGAGGGAGACGTCGAATCTTCTGCGGCATCTCCTTGATACGGAATCCAACAAAGCTACCACTCAAAAGGAAATCACCAAAATTTTAAACATAGACCCAGGCACGGATCAAGATATTATACACACGCTACAGCAGAAATACTTCTGCACAACCCGTGAGACGAAGTCCCTGCCCGATTATAAAGGAGAGCCTAACTCCATCCTGGATGCTGACATAACAATGGCGGAAATAAGAGCAGCCCTCTTAAAGGTACGTACAACATCCGCCTCAGGAGAGGACGGCATTAACAATAAGACACTCAGAAATCTAGACGACGCTTCTATCACAGCCCTCGCGGACTTTGCGAACGAGTGTTGGAGGGAGGGAAAACTCCCAGTGTCTTGGAAACATGCCATCGTTAAATTCATCCCAAAACCTGGCAAAAAGCTCGCGCTCGAAAACCTCAGACCTATTTCGCTTACTTCTTGCATAGGAAAACTGATAGAGCACGTCATACTAGACAGGCTCCAGTCCCACATGCAAAAAGAGAATTTATATCCAAACACTATGGTCGGCTTTAAACCACATTTATCAACACAAGATACGATGCTAAGACTAGCAAACGAAGTCCTATCTCATGAGCAATAAATGGGTACCAGGGCAATCCTAGCCCTAGATTTAACCAAAGCCTCTGATAATGTTAAACACAAAGCAATCCTAGAATCTCTTTCACTGCTGAATGTAGGCGCAAGAACGTTTAACTACATCAAGGACTTCCTCTCCGATAGGACGGCTAAAATTCACATTGGCACTATCAAATCCGACACCTTCACTTTAGGAGATAGAGGAACTCCGCAAGGATTGGTCCTCTCCCCCTTTTTATTCAATATAACCCTAATCAAAATGGCACACGAACTCGCAAGAATCCCAGACCTAGAACACTCTTTGTACGCGGACGATATCACCCTTTGGACCACCAAGGGGAGTATTGGCACGATACAAGATACGCTACAACAAGCTGTAGACGTAGTCGTAGAGGGGGCGCAAGCCGCGGGACTCGAGTGTTCCCCCCAGAAATCTGAACTACTCATTCTACACCCAAAGCGTCAAAGAAAGAATAAAACGCCTGCGATCAAAATCTACGCGGAAGGTGCAGCCATCCAAGAAGTGGAAACACTAAGAATCTTGGGAATGCTCATACAGTCAAACCAAAAAAACGACACACTAATTAAGAAACTGAAAAACACCGTCAACCAAATTTTCCTCCTCAGACGAATCGCGAATAGGCGTGGAGGAGTTAAAGAAGCTGAGACCAGGAAACTAGTAGAAGCCTTCGTTCTTAGCAGAGTTATCTACTCCACACCATACGTCACCCTCACAGTTAGAGAAAGAGACGACCTGGATTCACTAATTAGGCAGTCCTATAAAATTGCGCTTAACCTCCCTCGTCATACCCCAAATGAAACACTACTAAAGTTAGGAATTCATAACACCTTAGCGGAAATGATGGAAGCACATCTCACCGCACAATACGAACGATTATCAACGGGACGTTTCATCCTAAAAAAAGCGGGAATACAATATGAAGGGACCTGGGCCCACACTTTGCCGATTCCAAGACATGTGCGCGAGCAATTAATAGTCCATCCTCTGCCTAAAAACATGCATGCAGAATACGATACGGACAGAAGAACGGCTAGGGCACAAAAATTACACGAAAGATTTTCAGTACAGAAAGACACGGCGCATGTGGACGTGGCAGAACATGCGGACAGAGATGCCTTTTCCCTGGCTGCTGTCGATCATCGAGGTTCTCCCCTCGCATCGGCGACAATCAATAAAACAAAATTTCCGGAGGAGGCCGAAGAGGCTGCCATAGCTTTAGCCATTACCTCCATCACTGCCAAATACATCCTTAGCGACTCTAAAACCGCAATTCGAAATTTTGCAAAAGGAAGGGCCCACTCCGCAGCCATCAAAATCTTACAAAAAATCTCCCATACCCGCCTTATCACATTGATCTGGGTCCCTGCCCATTCCGACCGTCCTGGGAACGAGGCAGCGCACCAATTTGCCCGAGGATTCGTAGTTAACCGGGAGGTGCGCTGCCCTGAGCTCAGGTCGGCCAGGGAGCGGATGACAACCTACAAAGAAATTACTACCCACTTCAAGAAAGAAAGACAAATCTTCCCAGAACCACATCGATCTCTAAGTAAAACACAAGTCACCTGGCGGCAGCTTCAAACAGACACTTTCTTTAATCCGTACATGTACTCCATATGGTTCCCAGAGCAGTTCAGCCCTGTCTGTTCTCTCTGTGGACATCAAAAGGCAGACACACCACACATCCTATACTCATGTAATCAAGACAAGCCATCACAGAGTCTGCAGCTCCCTACCCAATCTCAGAGAGAGGCCGCGCTGCTCAGCTCCGACCCGGAGGTTCAACTCCGAGTCACGGAGCGGGCTGAAGAGGTCGCCGAACGACATCGTCGGTCGGCCACCTGGCGTCCGGCCTAGAAGAGTAGCCCATCGCGGGGACGGGAACGTCAACCCAATCCGCGCCTACGACCTCTTCTTTAAATAAAGTTTACCTCCTCCTCCGCGACCTAACTGCCGCTCCTACCGCAGCTACCGCCGGGGGTGCAACGTGGGATACTATAGGAGGTGGCCTAGTGGCAGGTGGAACCAACGCAGTCTCCAGGGATGCTTTCATTTCTGCTGGCGTAAAGAATGCCATTGCAGCCGGTTCCGGAGTGGCAGTTGTACATTCTGCCTTAACCTCACCCATAACCAGGTATATCGTTGCCGCAACGGCACTCCTTGCCTCGCTACTAGTTATACATAGAATAACCAGGTAGCACCCCGCAATAAACAATGGTTGAACCATATGCCATGGCCAGAGTGAATCATTGCATAACCATAAGCACGACCACAAGCACCACAACCAGCTTCATCACCAGCTGAACGTAGGCGTAGCCATAGCTATTGCTTTCGCAATTACCAGGCTTAACCAAGCTAAGCCACTGCCAATTTTCGAATGTGTAGTTGCGAGACAATATGGCGGCTCGCATATAGGATGTTTACCGCCCGCATGAACCCCGCCGTCAGGCGCCGGCGCAACCGTTTTGAACACCTTGTGTTCAGTGTGCTTCTGTTTGTGTTGTGGCGTCGCAGGTGCCTCGCTGAGGCGCGCCGAACTCCCGCCCGAGCAATGTATCCAGCGTTGCATAGGCTGCGCCTCGTCGTGTGGAAGTATCTGTCTGGACAGTTAGAAACGGACGGCGAGACGGGGTTTCTGCGGCGCTCGCACACGCGCTTCTATGTTGTACGAGGCAGCAGACTTGAGATGCCTTTATTAAAACCCTCCTCGTTTATACTGTTTTCCCCTCTCTGGGAAATCATGTTATATTTAGTTTATTATGCACATGTAACCTATACTGTTTTGTATAGTGCTTCTTTTGTGAGTAATGTGCATTTTTTATGTATGTATGTACCCAGTTTACTCTCTTTATGGAGAAGACGATAGATGGCTGCAGTCATTCGTGATTACATTATAACGTATGTTGCTTCAAGACGAGGAGGATAAAATATCCTTATTTTATTTTATTTATTTATTCCTCAAAGGTCTCTGATGAGACATTACATGAGGGAGTGGGCGTTACAGGGCATATAAGTATAACAAAAATCTTAATGAGATGTTTTCGATGATGCGCTTGAAAATGTTGAGGTCGATGATCAATATAAGATGTTTTCAATGAGCCGTCTGAATATTTTGGGGTCGATGGCTGTAGCGACTTCGGTGGGCAGGCCATTCCAGTCCTGTGCGGTGCGCAAGAAAAAAGACTGCTGAAAAGTAGTAGTGTGAGCTTGAGGGGGATACACTGCATTAATGTGGCTGGAGCGGGAGATACGGTGGGCTCTCTTTATGTACGTGTTATCAGATGGCAAAGAATAAAAAAAATTATGAAAAAGGTTAAGACGCGCGATTCTACGCCGTGAGGCTAGGGAGGGTAAGTTTAATTGTGCTTTTAGTGCCGAAATACTCGAGTAGTAGGAATAATTTGACAAAATGAATCTTTTTGCTCTGTTCTGAACTGATTCGAGGGCATTAGTAAGGTTATTTTGGTATGGGTCAAAAATAGCATTAGCATACTCTAGTTTAGGACGCACAAACGTTTGGAAAGCAAGTTGTTTAATAGGGGGAGAAGCGATAGAAAGGTTACGTCGTATATAACCTAGAGCGCGGTTAGCAGAATTTATTATCTCGTTAGTATGCTGTATCCATGTTAGGTCACATGAAATATGTACACCGAGGTATTTCACTGATTCAGTTTTTGCAATCTGGATGTTATTGATGCAGTAATCGGGAGCAATGTAGTTACGACGGCGGTGAATGGGCAAGTGGACAGTTTTAGAGACATTTAAAGACATGAGCCAAGTGTTACACCAGTCCTGTATGCGAGAAAGATCCCTTTGTAACGAGAGAGAGTCAGCGGAACTTGTTATTGCTCGGTAAACGACGCAGTCATCAGCGAAAATGCGAATATGAGAAGAAATATTGTTAGGCAGGTCATTAATGTATATCAAAAAAGAAGAGGCCCAAGCACCGTACCTTGCGGTACGCCTGAAAGCACTGGGGTTAAGGAGGAAGAATGTGAGTTAGCATACACGAACTGTTGACGGTTAGCCAAAAATCCTCGAATCCAGCTCAGAACGCACGGATAAATGTTAAGACGTGATAATTTCAACAAAAGACGACAATGGGGAACCTTATCAAACGCTTTTTCAAAATCTAAAAATACCGCGTCAGTCGGGATGTTGCTTTCCAGGTTTAAATGTAGGTCGTGCAGGAAAAGAGCAAGCTGAGTGTCACAAGAATGATTTTTGCGGAACCATGCTGATTAGGATTAAAGAAATTTACGGACGTTAAAAATTGGGCAATCTGAGAATATAAAATATGTTCCATTATTTTACAAGAAACGCTTGTTATTGAAATTGGGCGGTAGTTACTCGGTGATGAACGGCTTCCTTTCTTGAAGACTGGGATGACCTTGCCCGCCTGCCAGTCACGTGGGATTGAACCGGTTTCGAGTGAATCCTGAAAGATGAGTGACAAAAACAGGCTACATGGATGTTTAGCATTTTTTAAAACTTTGGCGTTAATACCGTCTATACCAGTAGATGACGAGTTCTTCAAGGTCACGTGGGATTGAACCGGTTTCGAGTGAATCCTGAAAAATGAGTGACAAAAACAGGCTACATGGATGTTTAGCATTTTTTAAAACTTTGGCGTTAATACCGTCTATACCAGTAGATGACGAGTTCTTCAAGGATTCAATGACTTTAACAATGCCCATGGGATGAAATGTGACCTTTTGCATCAGTGGGTGCGTAAGGTATGGTGTATCTGGAAAAGTGTCATGCGGCTCGTTAGTGAAGACTGAACTAAATGTTTTATTCAAAATATCTGCGACCTCGTTCTCAGGTATAGGAAGCTCGGAGCTGTTAAGAAGTGAAATCTGAGTAATTTGATTAGGGTTAATGGTCTTCCAAAAGCGTTTAGGGTTATTTTGCAACATAGAGGGTAAAGTGGTAGAAAAAAACTGACGTTTAGCTTGAGCAGTTGACTTGTCGTATTCTTTTAGGACTGCGTAATATTTCTGCAATGCGTTTGGGGTGTTAGATCGTTTAGCTGAACGGAAAAGGCGTTTTTTCTTGTTGTTTAGACGTTTGAGGGATGCGGTAAAACATGGTGATGTTACTTTTTCTGCTATTGTAATTGTGGGAATGTAAAGATGCATAACCCGATGCATCTCTGCTTTGAAAAGTAGCCAGTTTGTCTCGACAGAATTCAGAGGAAAGTTAGCGGCGAAGGTGACGAAATAGTCAGATAATGCTCTGTTCATGCTGGCATAGTCCCCTCTATCATATAAAGTAAGTGTGTTTTTGTTTTTTTGTTTCTTTTGTATGTTGCAATGAAAGGAAGTGTGTACAGCTAAATGATCACTCAGACCACGCAGCAGGGTGATAGCAGTAAAGTTATCCGGGTGAGTTGTTAATACAAGATCTAGAATGTTGGACGAGCTATCGGTAACGCGTGTGGGTTCAGTTACAAGTTGTGTTAGGCCAAATGTTATACACGTGTTCAAGAAATCGCTGGCAGCGTTGCTTTTAGATAATGAGGAGGCAGGGTTAGACCAATTTATGGAAGGAAAATTAAAGTCACCAAAGAGAAGGACAGGACTATTTGGATACGTTTGTGTTAATGTTGTTAAGGTTTCATGAAGTAAAGGCGTGAAACAACTGTCAGCGTTAGGGGGCCGATAGCAAATACCTATGAGTGTGTGCGGGTGCGAAGAAATGCAGCGAAGCCAGATCATTTCCAGTTGGGATGAGATGTTGATAAGTGAACAATTCAGACCCTTGTTAGTAGCGATAAGTACACTCCCGCCCCGGGAATTATCAGGCCTATCTTTTCGGAATATGTCAAAATCTGAAAGGAAAGGAAGAGTCTCGGCATCATGAATAGATGTGTTAAGCCAGGTTTCAGTTAGTACCAAGACATCGCATGAAGATGAGCCTAACATACTGCACAAGGAATCGCGCTTTGGAATGACACTTCGAATGTTAGCTAGTAAAAATGATAGAAGGTGACGTTTATGTGAATTCGGTTTTTGACATTGAGTTTGTGATGGCTACGAGCATTCCTCAACGACTTTATTTGAAGTTTGGTCAAAGCGGTAGGTCTTTCCATTTGCAACAAGTTTGTCAAGCCGCAGTTTGTACCGGAGATTTCTGGCCTTTCCAAACCCGGTAAGGCGTTTCTGAGCTAGGCGCGTGCTTGGGGCGACATCTTGTGAAACAGCATAACCTGTATCCTTAAATTTCCTGGCTGAAGATAGTACTTGCTTTTTGTCCTTAAAGTGAGCAAACTTCACAATAATAGGTCTGCATTTCTCAGCTTGGAAAGCCCCAATACGTTGCGCACGCTCAATGTCACGCGGTTCAAGGTGAAAGCCTAAGTACTGATCACAGTGAGCAATGATGATACTTTCTGATTCGAGCCATGTTTCGTTTTCTTTATCCTCAATGCCATAGAAAACAAGGTTGTTTCTTCTGGATCGGTTTTCTGCATCAATGATCTGGGCAGACAGTACTTTTATCTGAGCAGTGTGTTCACTGGTTGTCTCATGCAGGCTTTTTATTTCGGTCTGCATGTCATCGATACAAGCACAGGCGGTCTCTATTTTTTCCAGCCTTGTTTTAATTTCGCCAAATGTTTTATCATGATCAACCAGTTTCAGCTCTATACACTTTAGCTGCTCTTGTATTACGGTCTGCCCGCATTGCAGCCCTTTCAGAACACTAAGTATCTGTTCAGTGCCAGGGCCGGGATCGGATTCAACATCCCCAGATAGCATAAGAAGTTTTAACAACATATGAGCACAGTCACATCCAATATACCAAAAACGGCGTGGGCTCGGCAGCACTAAGAAGGCACGGTGGCTAGTTGGCTTAGCATAAATGCATAAATTTTATTCAGTAAGCCGTGGGACCTTTATTCCAGGGTCCCGTTGGCCGGGGCAGCACTCACAGCACGGTGAACCAGCCATTGCTGGCGCTCTGGGAAGGCGTCCTGCAGGGAGGCCTCCAAATCCTCAGTGCTGGCGTGACGCAGTGACAAAAAGAAGGGGTAACCTGACACGCCCAAAAAATGTGATAAAGCATTACCCGCTCACCTGAATCGGTGCAGTCAGAGGTATAAACGGAAGTTTACCCGAGGTTTAGAAGAGACATGATGAATGAGAAGCGCTAAAGACTAGGAGGAAGAGCAAGGAGCAAACAGGATGGGCACTGACTCGCAACTGAAGTTTATTGAAAAAACACACACTAACCGAAGCTAAGCCGCACTAAACCACACATTGAACAAACACAAAGTCATGATAAACAGCACAAATAGAACGTTCAAGAAACCCAACGTCATTATCTAGTGGAGAGATTGACGGTTCAGTGACACATTTTTCACGTTATCGCATGATATGCGATTCCTCAACGATTTCTCGCTTAATCTGTGCCGGATGGGCATCCAAAATATCTCTGTTAGAAAAGGATGACAGCTATCACAACCCTTACGATGAGCAACCAGATTAGAGCATCTAACAATCTCTAATGATGTCTCGTGCTCTCGTAACCGAGCATTAATACACCTGCCCTTTTGACCCACATAACCTTTAGCACAAGATCACGGAATCCTGTATGTGTATGTGGGTCAAACGGGCAGGTGTATTAATGCTCGGTTACGAGAGCACGAGACATCATTAGAGATCAGTAGATATTTAATCTGGTTGCGCATTGTAAAGGGTGTGATATCTGTCATCCTTTTCTAACACAGACAGATATTTTGGAGCCCCATCCGGCATAAATTAACCGAGAAATCATTGAGGCCCGTCATATCATGCGACAAGTTATTTAGTGAACCGTCAGTCGCTCTAATAGATAATGGGGTTGGTTTTCTTGATTATGATATGTCTGCTGGATTATCATAACTTGGTTTTAGTTCAATGTGTGCTTTAGTGCGGTTTGGAATGAGTTTATATTACAGTATTTTCAATACTCTTCAGTGTCGCGTCAGTGCCCGTTCTGTTTGCTTCTTGCTCTTCGTCTTAGTTTTTATCGCAGGTAATTGATCATGTTACCGTACCAAGTTGCCCAAAATTCTCTTCTATTACAACAGTTGGGGGCGAAAGAAAGTTGGTGAAAGAAAGGTAATAGTTTTTAGGCAGCGGTAAGTTCCTGCCTCCTGAGTAGACAGGGTGAAAAATGGGTGGTTGTGTACGGTGAGAGAGCCCGTAGTGTTCACGCAGTGCTGTGTATGTAAGGATCGGAGAGTTATACGTGTGATCCGGGAAAGAGGAGGCGCGGGGAAGAAGCGCGAGTTTGTCAATGGTAAGGTTTCGGGCAGGGCATTGACTAGTGTCCCGGAATCCAGATTACATTGATCACTTGCTGAGGGTTAGCGAGGAGTATCCGAAGGATGGCGGAACCCAGTCTTCGGCATGCTGCGCTCGGTTGACGCACGCTCGAGATGTTGAGTGGGCTGCCTCGTTATCGGGGTTGCCTACATGGCCTGGTACCCAGACGATGTGAATGGATCAGAAAGCTGTGGAACCATAGGTTACAATTTGATGGGTAACTGGGTGTATTTTCGCTCTTGCGAAATTTTGAATGCCCGCTTTAGGATCACTGAAATTGAGTGTGACAGTGGAAGTGGAGATGGCTAGCGCTATGGCTGGCTCTTCAGCTTCTGTCGACGTTTTTGCTTTTACAGAGGCAGAAACTATGTCCTTGCACACTGATGACATATGCCGTGGTGTGAATGTATTCTGCCGCGTCTACGCAGGCCGCTTCGGTGTCAGTCGCGAGAACTGCGCCTTTTCTTACTTGTAATTCGGCCATACAACGCCGGTGAACTCAATGTAGGTTGCACGAATATTGTAGAACGACGCAATGAGGCGGCTAAAAAATGTCAAATAATGCCACAACGGATGTTATTATTCTTGAAACTCTCATAATCCATAACCTCCTAGATGATGGGGAAATGGCTTACTCAAAGGATCTGGGTTCTGAAATCAATGAAGAGTCTTCCAAGGCAATAGAAAAAATGAAATAGAAAATATAGCCAGCGCATATAGGCGTTCGGGAGTTGATCCTTCTCCACGTGACCTTTTCTCACATGGCCATTCTTGGGGTATATAAGGAGGCAGCGGTAGGTATATAGCTCGTAATTTGTGAAGAAGCTGAAGGCTGAGGCCGATTCGTGGAAGAAGCTGGATAGCTGCAGCCATCCGCGCATGAAAAGTTATGTTAGTACTCAATCATTGGGTAGACCCTGAGTCCAGGGTCCCGTTAGCCGAGGCTGCAGTAACAAAGTTGTGAGCCAGGCATTGTTGGCGCTCCCGGAAGCGGTCCTGCAGAACGGCCTCGCAATCTTCTATGCAGGGGTTGAGGGAGTGAACAAATAGAAGTTGTAACATGACACACCCAAACCATGTGATAGAGCGTTGCCCGCTCGCCGCAAATGATCAGGATTATAAAGGGAGATGTATCAAGGGTGTAGAAGAAAAGGTGAAAGAAATGCATTAGTCTGTATTCGGCAGTAAGTTGCTGCCTCTTGGTTAGACAGGGTGAGTAAGGGGTGGTTGTGTATCGTGAGGCAGCCTGTAGTGTTCAAGCAGTACTGTGTATCTACGAATCGGGTTGTCATACGTGGGTTACACTAAAAGGGGAGGCCCGGGGAAGGAGTGCGAGCACGGCAATGGGTAGCTTTATTGCAAGAAATTGACGAGTGTCCCGGAATCCAGATCACGCTGATCACTTGCTGAAGGTTAGCGAGGAGGATCCTAAGGATGGCGAAACCGATGCGTCCGCAAAAGATAGTTGGTAGGGAGGGCGGTAGTGTTACATGATGGTGGCTTGTGCATTAGTGGCGGCAGCCAGAGCGATGGTGGCTTTTCCCGCAATACTCGATTCAGTGGTTGGCAGAGGGGCCCTGTTGAGGCGAGTGTCCGCTGCGGTTTGTGACAGTAATGGCCATGTGATCATTAACAAGGCGATCAGCGTCCAGGTATGATGTATCCGGCTGTCTGTCCTATATTCAAGAGAAGTGGGTAGCTTTTACCTTTCGATGGGCTTTGTTAAATCCAGCATGCATGTGCTCGGGGAGAAGTTTAACGGTATTGCATGGCGGATATTCTGTGGCAAATCTTTGCGCTTTTGGGTAGTATGGGGAGTAGTAACGGCATAAAGGGCAGTGGAAGCAGAAAGAATGAAAGGTCGGGGCTGTGGCACCTCATTCTTACTTTCTGCACATCGACGATCCCCAAATGGTGGAAATTATTCTGAGGCTCTCCGCTACTACTCTTTCTCTCTCCGCTTTTACTCCTACCATCCTTCCCCTTATGTCACTTTTCAGCTGTCCAACGACCGTATGTGATAGGTGGTGCGCATTTCCTTTGTTATAATCCACTTTACATTTCGATTTGAGCACACTCAATTCAGAAGGAAATATTTTATAAAAGTCATTTGACAACAATACAAGCTGTGACTATGCTTGAATTACAAAAATTTTTCCAACTGGAAAAACGATTTTAATGGCTCTATCGTGTCTACGCTTAGGGCGAATCTTTAATGTCGGTACTAATTTTAACATTTTTTTTCACTAGACTTGGCATTGGTCACAAGAAGGTGATGATGGATACCTTTATTTACTCCCATCAAGGAATCTTGCTCCCCTTTCAGCAGGGCGAAATCTCTTGTGATTTAGAGGTATGCAGGGCCATATGGATGGCTTTCTACTGGACATCTTTGCTTTGGCTGATCATTAAAGCATCCCAGGACTATATATTCCTGTCTGGTTCGTTGTAGCTAGGGCTACATAATGGAGGATAAAATCACGCCATTAGGCATTAAGAAATTAGAAGTCATGCCACGAACAAATATGATCGAGGAGATTTGGCCAAGAAGATCCATAAACATTGTCGCTTTCAAACTTGACCTTCCGCTTGTCCTTAACGTCACTACGTCATTCCTTCCCCACTCTATCGTAGGTTCAGAACCTATAAAATCATTTAAATCTTAAAGTATGTCCTCTTGTCTCTAACTCTCCTTGTAGTTTGCAATGGTGGTCGTACGGGTCAGTCGGTGATTCATATTGAGAACTGGAAAGCAGGGCACCATTACGACCCCGACTGAGAAAGATAGGGTGGCAAAGCGCTGACTACATAGAGTTCTTTGTTGCAAAGCGACACGATAAAAGAAAGAGTAGTCGTGGTGGAGGGCTACGGAGTAATTTCGACCACCTGGGGATCTCTAACGTGCGCTAACATCGCACAGCACATGGACGCCTCTTCGCATCGCCTCCATCCGCCTCTTCGTACGCCTGGGTGCATGCATCTAAACATAACCGCCGGCTGTTGGGAGCGAACCCGGGTACTCCTACATAGTTGTCGGGAAGAGGACTGCGTGTGCTGTGCTATGTCAGCACACATTAAAGATCCCCAGGTGGTCGAAATTACTTCGAAGTCTAACCACTATGGTTCCTCTTTCTCTATTTATTTTCACTCCCGCCTTCCTCCCTTCTCTTGCGGCGCTGTTCATGGACCCTGAACTGAGGGTCTCCCCACTGAATGAATAAAATAAAGGCGTTCTGCCCTCCTTTTCTTGCAATGGATGGCTGCGGCCATCCAGGCGCTTCGACAAACCCACTGCACCTTTACCTTCTTCTTCACGAATTACGAGTATCAACAACACGCCGCCTCCTTATATACCATAAGAATGGCCACATCAGAAAAGGTCACGTGGAGAAAGATCAACGCGCGAACGCCTGTACTCGCTAGCTATATTTTCTTTTTCTTTGGAAGACTCTTCATTGATTCCAGAGCACAGATCCTTTGAGCAAGCAAATTCCCTAACATCTTGCAGCTTATGGAATATGAGATTTCCACGAATAATAACATCCGTTGCGTCAATATTTGACGTCTTTCAGCACCCTGATTGCGCCGTTCCACGACATTTGTATCAACCTATATCGAATTCACGGGCGTTCTACATTCTATATATATATGTATATGTATAGCCTTAGTTGCTTAGTTGCTTTGGGACGTTAAACCCCACGAATTTAACCAAACCAAGCCTTGAGCTATCGCCTAAAATTGTAGTAAATAATCGGTTCACACAAAAGGAAAGGCGCCGTATCTGTCACACTTTTTCCGTGCAGCTAACCGCGCTGTAAGGGAAGGGAGGAGGATGGGCGTTAAAGCGTAGAAGCACTTGACAGATCGGTATTGCGACTTTCCTTTAATGTAAATGACATTGACCTTCGCATACCCCGCCGCGGTGGTACAGTGTTTTAGAATAATATTTATAATAATTGGTTCACAGAAGAGGAAAGGCGCAGTATCTGTCGAGTGCTTTTACGCTTTTTACTCCCATCATCCTCCCTTCCCTTACAGCGCGTCAGGTGTCCACAGAAAAAGTGTGACAGCTACCGCGCCTTTCTTTCCTGTGAACGAATTATTTACTACAATTTTGTGGGAGAGATTAAGGGCCCGCCCCGCCGGGGTGGTACAGTGATAAAAGGCCTGACTACTGTCCAGAATACCCGGGTTCGACCCCGACCTCGGCGGCTGCGTTTCGATAGAGGCGAAACGAAGAGGCGTCCGTGTGCTGTGCGATGTCTACCATGTCACACAGGGCTGCACAGGCCCCAAACCTCCACACATAAACCTGCGCCATTCGAAGGCGCAGTGGGAGGCCACTCTACTATGCTATGATCTAGAGACCCAGCGTAAGCGAAAAGAAAAAAAAAGATAAAAAGCTGTCGCCAGAATATTTGTTGGGGTTTTGAGAAAGAAGTGTGAGGTGGGGGATATGAGTCATTGTTTTCGGTAGTGAAGTGTTACGTCACGATAGGTATGAAGTCTGTCCCGCGTGCTTCCCCAGTTGGTTGGTTCATAGGAAGGGAAAGGCGCGTGTTCGCAATACACCGCTCGGTTGAGAGAGAGAGAGAGAAAACTTTATTTCAAAAAGAAAAAGAAAAGAAAAAAAAAAGAGAAAAAAAGGGGGAGGGGGCGGTGAATGGAGTCTTCATTTCAAGACCCCAGTGGCCTGGGCTGCCGCTCTTGCCTGAGTTACCAGCCTACGCTGGGTCTCTAGATCATAGCATAGCAGAGTGGCCTCCCACTGTGCCTCCGAATGGTGCACATTTATGTGTGGAGGTTTGGGGCCTGTGCACCCCCATGTGACATGGTAGGGTGGTAGTCGTTGTTCTCGGTAATGACGTGTTACGTCATGATAGGTGCAAAGCCTGTCTCGCGTGCTTCCCCTTACTGATTTATTTATAGGAAGGGAAAGGCGCGGTAACTGTCTCACTTGTTTTCTGTGGACACCGCAACCGCGCCGTAAGGGAAGGGAGGAAGATGGGAGTGAAAGTGGAAAGAGAGAAAGGGGAGCCGTATTGGAGGGCTACGGAGTAATTTTGACCACCCGGGGATCTTTAACGTGCGGTGACATCGCACAGCAGACGGACGCCTCTTCGTTTCGCCTCCATCGAAACGCAGCCGCCGAGGTCGGGTTCTGCGTTTCAATGGAGGCGAAACGAAGAGGCGTCGTGTGCTGTGCGATGTCAGCGCACGTTAAAGATCCCCAGGTGGTCACAATTACTCCGTAGCCCTCCACTACGGCTCCTCTCTCTCTATCCACTTTCACTCCCATCTTCCTCCCTTCCCTTACGGCGCGGCTGCACTGTCCACACAAATCAAGTGAGAGAGTTACCGCGCCTTTCCCTTCCTATAAATAATCAGTTTTTTTTTCCCCTCTCAGGGGAACCACGTTATATTTAGTTTATTATGCATATGTAAGCTATAGCCTTTTGTATAGTGCTTTGTTTCGCGAGTAGTGTGTGTTTTCGTATGTATGTATCTATCCAATAAATTCTCTTTATGTGTAATTGGTGAAGATGATAGATGGATGTAGCATTTACAACCTCTTTTTCTTCAACAAGCCCAGAGGGACGAGTATTCCTGCTCCCCGTCGGCCGAGGCACAACAGCGTGGCGAAACAGCCATTTAGATACTGATGGAATTGGCAAATATGCAGAAAGTGTTAATTTATGCGCCTTTGTTCTTTAGTGTTAACTGGCCCACATGCGGACAGAACCCTGCCTTTTTACCGCGAGGGGAACTACCAGCCATACGCATCAGCGAATTAGTAGCCGTTCGCAAGCTTTCAGCTCATGAGCAACGAGAGACCGATGTACGTAAATAGCGAGCGTGGGCAGCTTGTCGGTTGAAAATTAAGTGCGAGATTTTGACTGGCTTAGGCGCTGGGGCGTCCTCCTCACGAGAATATGCCTTGCCAGATGGGATATTGTACCCAATGACCAGTGTGCTAACTGCCGTGCTCCCGAGAGCCTTGCGCATGTTTTTTTTCGGTTATGTAGTCGAAACAATCTGCCGGCTCGTATATAGGATGTTTAACTTCCGCGTGAACCCCGGCGTCAGGCGCCGGCGCAACCCTTTTGAACACATTGTGTTCAATGTGGTTCTGTTTGTGTTGTGGCGAAGCAGGTGCCTGGATGAGGCGCGCCGAACTCCCGCCCGAGCAATATATCCAGCCTTGCAGAGGCTGCGCCTCGTCGTCTGGAAGTATCTGTCTGGACAGTTAGAAACGGACGGCGAGACGCAGTTTCTGCGGCGCTGGCACACGCGCTTCTAGGTTGTACGAGGCAGCAGACTTGAGATGCCTGTCGTCCTTTATTAGAACCATCCTCGTTTATACTGTTTTCCCTTCTCTGGAGAATAATGGTATCTTTAGTTTATTATGCATATATAACCTATACTGTTTTGTATAGTGCTTGTTTTGTGAGTAATGTGCATGTTTTTTATGTATGTATGTACCCAATTTAATCTCTTTATGGTGAAGATGATAGATGAATACAGTCATTCGTGATTACATTACAATGTATTTTGCTTCAAAATGACGAGTATAAAATATCCTTATTTTATTCAGTAAGCGGTAGGCAATTTATTGCAGGGTCCCACTGGCCGGGGCAGCACTAACAGCACGGCGAACGAGCCATTGCTGGCGCTCCGGGAAGGCGTCCTGCAGCAAGGCCTCCAAATCCTCGCTGCAGGCGTGACACAGTAACAACAAGAAGGGGTAACCTCGCACGCCCAAAAAATGTGGTAGAGCATTACCCGCTCACCTAAATCGGGGCAGTAGAGGTATAAACGGAAGTTTACCAGAGGTTTAGAAGAGACATGATGAATAACAAGCGCTAACGACTAGGAGGAAGAGCAAGCAGCAAACAGGACGGGCGCTGACTCGCAACAGAAAGTTGTTGAAAAACCACACAATAACCGAAGCCAAGCCGCACTAAACCACACATTGAACAAACACCAAGTCATGATAACTCAGCACACATAGCACGTTCAAAAAACCCAGCGTCATTAAGTGTAGAGATTGACGGTTCACTGACACATTTTTCACGTAATCGCATCATATGCCATTCCTCAACGACTTCTCGCTTAAATTGTGCCGGATGGGCATCCAAAATATCTCTGTTAGAAAAGGATTTCAGCTATCACAACCCTTATGATGAGCAACCAGATTTGAGCGTCTACCAATCTCTAATGATCTCTCGTGCTCTCGTAGCCGAACATTAATACAACTGCTCGTTTGACTCACATAACCTTTAGCACAAGATCACGGAATCCTGTATGTGTATGTTGGTCAAACGGGCACGTGTATTAATGCTCGGTTACGAGAGCACGAGAGGTCATTAGAGATTAGTAGAGACTTTAATCTGGTTTCGCATTGTAAGGGTGTGATATCTGTCATCCTTTTCAAACACAGACAGTTATTGTGGAGCCCCATCCTGCACACATTACCCTAGAAATCATTGAGGCCCGTCATATCATGCGACAAGTGATTTAGTGAACCGTCAATCGCTTTAATAGATGTTGACGTTGGGTTTCTTGAATGTGATATATGTGCTGCATTACCATAACTGGGGTTTTATTCAACGTGTGCTTTTAGTGCAGTTTGGAATGGGTTCATATTACATTATTTTTATTATACTTCAGTTGCGCGTCAGCGCACGTTCGGTTTGCTTCTAGCTCTTCGGCCTAGTTTTTAGCGCAGGTTACTGTACCAACTTGCCCAGATGTCTCTTCTATTGTAACAGTTGGTTATAACAGTTCCTGCCTCCTGAGTAGACAGGGTGAAAAATGGGTGGTTGTGTACGGTGAGAGAGCCCGTAGTGTTCACGCAGTGCTGTGTATGTAAGGATCGGGGTGCCATAAGTGTGATCCGGGAAAGAGGAGGCTCGGGGAAGAAGCGCGAGATTGTCAATGGTAGGTTTTGGGCAGGGAATGACTAGTGTCCCGGAATCCAGATTACATTGATCACTTGCTGAGGGTTAGCGAGGAGGCTCCGAAGGCTGGCGGAACCCAGTCTTCGGCATGCTCCGCTGAGTTCACGTACGCTCGAGATTTTGAGTGGGCTGCCTCGTTACCGGAGTTGCCTACACGGCCTGGTACCCAGACGATGTGAATGTATCGGCGAGCTGTGGAACCAGTGGTTAAGATTTGATGGGCGATTGGGTGTATTTTCGCTCTTGCGAAATTTTGAATGCCCGTTTTAGGATCACTGAAATTGAGTGTGGCAGTGGAAGTGGATATGGGTAGAGTTATGGCTGCCTCCAGCTTCTGTCGATGTTTTTTGCTTTTACAGAGGCAGAAACTATGTGCTTGAAGATAGGAAATCACACTGATGACATATGCCGTGGGGTGACTGTATTCTGCCGCATCTACGAAGGCCGCTTCGGTGTCAGTCGCGAGAGCTGCGCCTTTTCTTACTTGTAATTCGGCCATAAAACGCCGGTGAACTGAATGTAGGTTGCTACGAATGTTGTGGAACGACGCAATGAGGCGGCTGAAAGACGTGAAATATTGCCACAACGAATGTGATTATTCTTGAAACTCTCATAATCCATAAGCTGCAAGATGTTGGGGATTTTGTTTGTTCAAAAGATCTGTGCTCTGGAATCAATGAAGAGTTTTCCAATGAAATATAAAATAGAGCTGCGCATATAGGCGTTCGCGGGTTGATCATTCTCCACGCGACCTTTCCTCACATGGCCATTGTTGGGGTATATAAGGAGGCCGCGTTCAGTATGAAACTCGTAATTCGTGAAGAAGAAGCTGAAGGCTGGGGCCGATTCGTGCAAGAAGCTGAATGGCTGCAGCCATCCGCGCAAGAAAGGGGCATTATCTTTATTTTTATTCAATCACTAGATAGACCCTCCGTCCGGGGTCCCGTAGGCCGAGACTGCAGTAACTAAGTGGTGAGCCAGCCATTGCTGGCTCTCCGGGAAGCGGTCCTGCAGGGCGGCCTTACAATCTTCTATGCAGGGGTTTAGGGAGTGAGCAAATAGAAATTGTAACATGACACATCCAAACCATGTGATAGAGCGTCGCCCACTCGCCGCGACTGATCAGGATTATAAAGGAAAATTTATCAGCGGTGTAGAAGAGATTGTGAAAGAAATGCATTAGTCTGTAGTCGGTGGTTAGTTGCTGCCTCTTGGTTAGGCAGGGTGAGAAAGGGATGGTTGTGTATGGGAAGGCAGCATGTAGTTTTAAAGCAGTGCTGTGTATCTACGAATCGGGTTGTCATACGTGGGATACACGAAAAGGGGAGGCCCGGGAAGGAATGCGAGCGCATCATTGGGTAGCTTTATTGCAAGGAATTGACGTGTGTCCCGGAATCCAGATCACGCTGATCACTTGCTAAAGGTTAGCGAGGAGGATCCGAAGGATGGTGAAACCGATGCGTTCGCAAAAGATAGTTCGGGTAGAAAGGCGGTAGTGTTACATGATGGTGGCTTGTGCATTAGTGGCGGCAGCCAGAACGATGGTGGCTTTTTCCGCAATACTCGGTTCAGTGGTGGCAGAGGGGCCCTGTTGAGGCCAGTGTCCGCTAGGGTTGTCCCAGTAATGACCATGCGATCATTAACAAGGCGAGCAGCATCCACGTATGATGTATCCGGTTGTCTGTTCTATAATGAAGAGAGATGGATAGCTTTTGCCTTTCGATGGGCTTGGTTATATCCAGCATGTATGTGTTCGGGGAGAAGTTTAACGGTAATTGCATGGCGGATGTTCTGGGGCAAATCTTTGCGCTTTTAGGTAGTATGGGGAGTAGTAACGGAGGAAAGAGCAATGGAAGCAGAAAGAATGAAAGGTCGGGGCTGTGGCACTTCATTCTTACTTTCTGCACATTGACGATCCCCTGATGGTTGAAATTATGCTGAGGCTCTCCGCTACTGCTCTTTCTCCGATTTCACTACAACCATCATTTCCCTTATGTCGCTTTTCAGCTGTCCAACGACTACAAGTGATTGGTGGTGCGCATTTCCTTTGTTATAATCCATTTTACATTTCGATTTGAGCAGACTCAATCCAGAAGGAAATATTTTATAAAAGTCATTTGAAAACAATACAAGCTGTGACTATCCTTCAATTGCAAAAATATTTCCAACTGGAAAAACGATTTTAATGGCTCTATCAAGTCTACGCTTAGGGCGAATCTTTAATGTCGGTACTGATTTTAACACTTTTTTCACAAGACTTGCCATTGGTCACCAGAAGATGATGATGGATACCTTTATTTACTCCCATCAAGGAAAATTCCAGGGCCAGATGGATGGTTTTCTACTGAACATCTTTGCTTTAGCTGATCATTAAAGCATCCCAGGACTCCATATTCCTGTCTGGTTCGTTGTAGCTAGGCCTACACAATGGAGGATAAAATCACGCCATTAGGCATTAGGAAAGTAGAAGTTATGCCACGAACAAATATCGCCGAGGAGATTTGGCCAAGAAGAACCATAAAAATTGTCGCTTTCAAACTTGACCGTCCGCTTGTCCTCAACGTCAATAGGTTATTCCTTCCCCACTCTATCGTAGGTTCAGAACCTAGAAAAATCATTTAAATCTTAAAGTATGTCCGCTTGTCTCTAACTCTCCTTCTAGTTTGCAATGGTGTTCGTACGGATCAGTCGGGTATTCATATTGATAACTGGAAAGCAGCGCACCATTAAGACACCGACTGAGAAAGATAGGGCGGCAAAGCGCTGACTACGTTGAGTTCTTTGTTGCAAAGCGAAACGATAAAAAAAAGAAAGAGGAGCCGTAGTGGAGGGCTACGGTGTTATTTCGACCTTCTGGGGATCTTTAACGTGCACTGACCACGCACAGCACACGGATGCCTATTCGTATCCTCTCCATCCGCCTCTCCGTACGCCTGTACGCCTGCATCTAAACATAACCGCCGGCTGTCGGGAGCGACCCCGGGTTCTCCTACATAGTAGTCGGGAAGAGGAGTGCGTGTGCTGTGCTATGTCAGCACGAATAAAAGATCCCCAGGTGGTAGAAATTACATCGAAGTCATCCACTATGGTTCCTCTTTCTCTATTTTCACTCCCACCTTCCTCCCTTCTCTTGCGCCGCGGTTCATGGACCCTGAACTGAGGGTCTCCCCACTGAAAGAATAAAATAAGGACGTTGTGCCCTCATTTTCTTGCACGGATGGCTGCGGCCATCCAGGCGCTTCGACAAATCCACTACACCTTTTAGCTACTTCTACACGAATTACGAGTATCAACATCACGCCGCTTCCTTATATACCATAAGAATGGCCACATCAGAAAAGGTCACGCGGAGAAAGATCAGCGCGCGAACGCCTGTACTTGCTAGCTATATTTTCTTTTTTTTTGAAAGTCACTTCATTGATTCCAGAGCACAGATCCTTTGAGCAAGCAAATTCCCCAACATCTTGAAGCGTGTGGATTATGAGAGTTTCACGAATAATAACATCCGTTGCGGCAATATCTGACGTCTTTCAGCCGCCTGATTGCGTCGTTCCACAACATTGGTATCAACCTACATTCAGTTCACCGGCGTTCTATATTCAATATATATATATATATATAGCCTTAGTTTCTTTGGGACGTTAAACCCCACAAACCAAACCAAACCTTAAGCTATCGCGTAAAATTGTTGTAAATAATTGGTTCACAGGAAAGGAAAGGCGACTTATCTGTCAAACTCTCTGTGCACTTGACCACGCTGTAAGGGAAGGGAGGAAGATGGGAGTTAAAGCGTAAAAGCACTTGACAGATATTGCAACTTTCCTTTCCTGTAAATAACATGGACCTTTGCATACCCCGCCGCGGTGGTGCAGTGTTTAAGAATAATATTAATAATAATTGGTTCACAAGAAGGGAAACGCGCAGTATCTGTCGAGCGATTTTACGATTTAACTCCCATCATCCTCCCTTCCCTTACAGCGCGGTCAGGTGTCCACAGAAAACGTGTGACAGATACCGCGCCTTTCTTTCCTGTGAACCAATTGTTTACTACAATTTTGTGGGATAGCTTAAGGACCCCAGTGTCGGCGTTGTTGTCCGTTGTAATGCGAAAATCCGTAATGAACAGGATTGAAACGCAGCCGCCGACGATCCCGACCGCCGGCGACAACGTTTCGATGGAGGCGAAACAAAGTAGGTTTGGTTTGTGGTTTGTGGGGTTTCACGTCCCAAAACGACTAAGGCTATGGGAGACGCCGTAGTGAAGGTCTCCGTAAATTTCGACCACCTTGGGTTCTTTAACGTGCACTAACATCGCACAGCACACGGACGTCAATGCGTTTCGCCTCCATCGACACGGAGCCGCCGAGGTCGGGTTCGAACAAGGGTACTCCGGCACAGTATTCAGGTGTCTTACCACTGCACCGCCCCGGCGGGGCGAAACAAAGTAGCGTCCGTGTGCTGTGCACTGTGTGTACGTTATAGATACCCAGCTTGCCGAAATTGCCACGTAGCCCTCCACTACGGCTCCTCCTTATCTCCTTCCACTTTCACTCCCACCTTCCTCCCTCCCTTTATGGCATGTCTCAGGTGCCAAAAGAAATTCTACAGTTACGGCGTCCTTGCCTTGTATGTTGCATATATATATATATATATATATATATATATATATATATATATATATATATATATATATATATATATATATATATATATATATATATATCGCGGCGGCTGCGTTTCGATGGAGGCGAAACGAAGAGGCGTCGTGTGCTGTGCGATGTCAGCGCACGTTAAAGATCCCCAGGTGGTCGAAATTACTCCGTAGCCCTCCACTACGGCTCCTCTTTCTCTCTTTCCACTTTCATTCCCACCCTCCTCCCTTCCCTTACGGCGCGGTTCATATATATAGGCCAAGGAAAGCATTGGGATGGTGGTTTATGTCTCTTTTTTTTCATTTTTACTTGGATGATCACAGAAATTATGTATGTAATCTGTTTAGGAAGATAATTAAACACAAAGTAAAAGCAAAAAAACAACGTGCCGATGGTGGGAACCGAATCCACGACCTCCGAATATGGCGTCCGGTGCTCTTCCAACTGAGCTACATCGGCCGCTGTCCCCCCTGCTACTTTCTTGGGTATTTATGTTGTCTGTATAAGAACCTCGAAAGTGTTCACCAGCGCCACCCTCAACCATAGCGGCGGACGTGGAACGTCCTGTGTTACCGCCAGCGTCGCGTAGAACGTGATCAAGAGCGAGGGCGAAAGCTGTGCTAGAACCCTCTCACGCTACCTACGGCTTTAAGACTGCCAGAACCGAGACCCCCGTAAGCTACAAGCAGATAAATTAAGGGGAAATGAGGGTGCTCGTTATAATACATGAAGGAAAGAAGCCAACAGTCGGCGAGGCCAAGGAAAGCATTGGGGATTGTACATTATGTCTTTTTTTTTTAATTTTTACTTGGATGATCACAGAAATTAGTAATGTAATCTGTTTTAGGGGAAAGATAATTAAACACAAAGTAGAAGACAAAACAACGTGCCGATGGTGGGAATCGAACCCACGACCTCCGAATCTCTTGCGTCAGTCTCTTGCGTCTTCTTTGTCAGCCGTCTTCTTTGTAGCCCGCGCCTTTTCGACATACGCTTGTCGTCTTTGTCACCGTCGACAGTCACCGAACGTTGGTGTGACACTACAATATTTATAGGTGTGTTTGCTTCAGCGGGCATCCACGAGTGCCATATAGTGCGCCTTTCCTTCCTTGTAAATTGATTATAGGTCGTAGGATTATTATAGGATTATTATTATGAGCTCGATGTTGTTGTGGCTGTAGGAAGAAGGAAAAGAAAATGTTCGGGCCTGCTACTGGCTCCGTCGCTGAGCCACCTCCGCTGCCTCGTGCAGACAGCAGAGAAAATAGAGAAGAAAGAATAGGAAGAGGAACACTAAGTCGCGCGCAGCCCCAGCAGCCGTCGTTCACCACCGAAGCGGTGGCGGGTGCAATGACGGCCTAAAACAGAAAAAATTCGGTGGCCGTTGTAATGCGAAACTCCACAAGGAATGTGATTGAAACCCAGCCGCCGGTGATCCCGACCGCCACGGCAGCGTTTTGATGGAGGCGAAACAAACTAGCGTCCCTGTGCTGTGCAATATCAGTGCATGTTAAATATCCCCAGCTGCTCGAAATTACCCCATAGCTCTCCACTATTGCTTCTCTTTGTATCTTTCCACTTACACTCCAAACTTCCTCTTCCCTTACGGCGATGGTGGTAAAAGGTCACTGGCGCTTGCGGCGGGGGCTAGCCTTCCACAGAATTTCGGCTGTCATTGCACCCGCCACCGTTTCGGTGGACGACGATGGCTGTTGTTGCGGCGCGCGTCTTTCTCGTCCTTTTCTTTCTTCTCTATTTTCTCTTCTATCTGCACGAGGCAGCGGAGGTGCGCTCAACTACAGAGCCAGTAGCAAGCCCGTGCATTTTCTTTTCCTTCTTCCTACAGCCACAACAACAAACATTTATTGTGAGAACAAGGGTACATTGCAAGGGTTGAGGTAGTTCCTGATCCCGGCTGGTGTCTGTCAGGCCATGCCTGGCAGCGACCGCATCTGCAGCTCAGTCAACCAGCATCTTTTGCGCTGCTGGGTCCGGGCTTTAGACCGCGATCTCCCAACCCCTTGGTCCGTGAGGCCACATTGGGGCAGTGGCTTCAAATCTTCGCATAGAAACATGTGATTGAAGGTGGCTCAAGGTGCGCCACATAAAGAGCATGTGGGTTCGTACCGGCCCGGGTGTACCAAGGCCAACAAAGCTGGGGAGGGAAAGGTTTTGGCTTGTAGCTGTCGCAAGAATATTTGTTGGGGTTTTGAGAAAGAGGTGTGAGAGGGGGGATATAAGAGTCGTTGCTCTCGGTAGTTAAGTGTTACGTCATGATAGGTGCGAAGCCTGTCCCGCGTGCTTCCCTAGTGTTCGGTATTCACCGCTCGGTTGAGAGAGAGAGAGAAAACTTTATTTCAAAAAGAAAAAGGAAAGGAAAAGAAAAAGAGAAAAAAGGTGGGGGGGGGCAGTGAATGGAGTCTTCATTTCAAGACCCAAGTGCCCTGGGCTGCCGCTCTTGGATGAGTTACCAGCCTACGATGGGTCTCTACATCATAGCATAGCAGAGTGGCCTCCCACTGCGCATCCGAATGGTGCATGTTTATGTGTGGAGGTTTGGGGCCTGTGCACCCCCATCTGACATGGTAGGCGGTGGGCTGGTCGTTGCACCAAGGGCATATGTCTGTGTAGTGTTCCGGGAACATTATGTTGTATTGATGTAGATTAGGGTAAGTGGTGGTTTTAAGCTGTCTCCATTCCCGCGTTTCTTGTGCAGTTAGTCCCTTGTGTTGAGGGAGATAAATCCTACGTTGTTCTCGTACGTACTTATGTCGCGCGCCGTGAGTCGCTGGGATAGGAATGCTGGTTGTGAGATCGGGATGGGAGGCCGCTTGGTTTGAGTGACCTCGAGCTAGCCTATCCACGAGCTAATAATCTTCCAATACAGAGTAACCCAGAACCCAAATGATCTGTTGTTTGAGCTGTGAGTATGCAGCCAATGGGTTAGTTGTGAAGCGAGCTAATTTTGTAGGTATTCTGCCTGCAAGAAGGAGCCAACACGCCTCTTGTGAGACGGTGATTGAGTGAAGCTCTCGATTGGTCGCATCTCCGTAGGTAATGGCCAGCACGATCGCCGACACTTCCGCTTCTGTGACAGTACAGTTCGGGGTGGACATGCTGGAGACTTCTGTGTATGAAGCGCCCACCACCACGGCTGCTGCTGCATTCGATGTATGCTCGTATGGAGCGGCATCCACATAGACAGTTTCCACTGCACGCTTAATTCACTTGGGCGTGTCTTCTGCCTTCGTTGTGGACTGGAGACATGTTCTTTGGGAGCGAGGCCAAATACTCTTGCCCGATACGGAATAGGAATGTAAGTCGTTCACTGGATAGCTTGTACGTCTGAAGGATAGCCAACGCGCTTGAGAATGAGCCGGCCTCTCTCAGTTAATAGAAGGCGTTCCCTTTGGGACAGGAGGACAGCCTCTTGAATCTCTTCAAATATGTTGTTCAGTCCACAAGCTTCCAATTTGACGCTGGAGGTGTAAGGTGGGAGGCCTAAGGCGTTCCTGTAAGCTGCACGTATCATTGCATTTACTTTGTTGAGATCTCTTCGGAGCAGCTTGAGGTAATGTAGTCCATAGTAGAGGCGACTGATGACCAGCGCATGCAAGACGGATCGTGTCTTTTTCCCGCATGCCTTTTCTGTTTCCGGCCACCCGGCGGATCGTTTTAGAGATCTGCTGTGTTGTATTCTTGAGGAGGTGAAGCGCGTGGTCTACTTTTCTATCGCTTTGGAGCCAGAGACCCAGGATTCGTATGAGTGGCACTTCCCGTATTGGGACCCCATGCAGGAGGATGCTAAGATTGCCTTGATGTATAGTGGTACCCACGTATGCGGATGACTTCAGATTTATCTGGGGAGCATTGGAGCCCGCATCGGAAGGCCTCTGTTTCCACGCAGGTTGCTGCTGCTTGAAGTGTTTCTTCTTTCTGACCTCGAGAGCCGCTGGTTGTCCAAATCGTAACGCCATCAGCATACAGGATGCATCCAATGTTCGGAATCTGTTGCAAAGCCCTTGCGACTCTAATCATGGCGATGTTGAGGAGGAGCGGGTAGATGGCCGATCCCTGTGGCGTGCCCTTATTTGGCATGTCTTGAAGATCCGATTTCATGGCACCCATTCCTATCCTTGCCGTTCGGTTGGACAAAAAATTCTTGACGTATCGGAAGGTGTGTTCCCTGCAGTTTAGGTTATTGAGCTTGGAGAGGTTTGCCTCATGAGACACGTTTTCAAACGCGTCTTTTAGATATATGGCCATAATGAGGTGCCGCCTCCTTCGGAATGTATGAAAGTACCTCCTCCTTAAGGAGAAGCAAAACGTATTAAGTGTACAGGCCCGATCTGAAGCCGATCATGGAGGGATGAAGAGGCCGTTATCTTCTATGTAGTTTTGAAGTCGCGTCTGGATGCCTCGCTCGTAGAGCTTGCCCAGGCACGAGGTAAGTGATATGGGTCGTAGCTCGGTTGACGTGCGCTCGAGCAGATGAGTGGGCTCCCCGTTACCGGGGTTGCCTGCATAGCCTGTTACAAAGACAATGTGAATGGATGGGGGAGCTGTGGAACCAGAGGTCAAGGTTTGATGTTCGACTGGGTGTATTTTCCATCTTGCGAAGTTTTGAATGGCCGTTTTAGAATCGCTGAAAATGAGTGTGGCAGTTGTAGAGGAGATGGCTGGCGCTATGGCTGCCTCTTCGGCTACTATCGGCGTTTTTGCTTTGGCAGAGGCAGAAAATATATGAGTGAAGTTATAAGAAATCCCATTGATCGCATATGCCGTGGGGTGACTATTCTGCCGCGTCTACATGGGCCGCTTTGGTGTCAGTCGCGTGTGATGCGCATTTCGTTTCTTGTAATTCGATGATAGAACGCCGGTGATTGATTGATTGATTGATTGATTGATTGATTGATCTATAAGAAGGGTAAAGGCGCTGTAACTGTCTCACTTGTTTTCTGCGGATACCTCACCCGCGATGTTGGGAAAGTAAGAAAGGAAGGTGAGAGCGAAAGTGGAAAGAGAGAAAGAGGGGCGGTAGTGGAGGACTTCGGAGTAATTTTGACCACCTGGGGATCTTTAATGTGTGCTGACATCGCACAGCACATGGACGCCGGTGAATCGAATGTAGCGTGGTACGAATATTGTAAAACGACGCATTAAGGCCGCCGAAAGACGTTATGTAGTGTCGCTACGGATGTTATTATTCGTGAAACTCTCGTAATCCACAAGCTGCGAGCTGTCAGGGACATTTGTTTGCTCAAAGGATCTGTGCTGTGCAATGAATGAAGAGACTTTCAAGGAAAAAGAAAAGATAGCCAGCGCGTATAGGCGTGTGCGCGCTGATCCTCCTCCACGAGACCTTCTGTCACATGGTCTCTCTGGGGTATATAAGTAGCCAGTGTGAGGAATGAAAGCTGTGATTGGTGAAGAAGAAGCGTGAAGGCTGGGGTGCTGTAATTGGTGAAGAAGAAGATGGCTGTCGTCTTTTATTACAACTCCCCTCTCAGGGGAACCGTTATATATTTAGTTTATTATGCATACGTAACCTATGGTGTTTTGGTATAGTGCTTTGTTTATTTAGTAATGTGTATGTATGTATGTATGTATGCAATAAATTCCCTTTATGTATAACTAGCGAAGATGATAGATGGCTGTAGCATTTACCTCTTTTTCTTCAACAAGCCCAGAGGGACGCTTAGTCCTTGGCCCCGTCGGCCGAGGCACAACAGCGTGGCGAGCTAGCCATTTAGATACTGATGGAATAGGCAAATATGCAGAAAGTGTTAATTTATGCGCTTTTGTTCTTTAGTGTTGACTGGTCCACAGGTTGACAGAGTTCTGCCTTTTTACCGCGAGGATGCCGAGATAAACACGATTCTCGATACAGACCTGTCACAATGTAGGCGACCGACCAGCCATACGCATCAGCGAATTAGTAGCCGTTCTTAAGCTTTCAGCTGATGAGCAACGAGAGGCCGGTGTACGCAAATAGCGAGCGTGGGCAGCTTATCGGTTGCCAAATGAAGTGCGAGATTTTGACTGGCTTAGGCGCTGGGGCGTCCTTCCCACGAGAATGTGCATTGCCAGATGGGATATTGTACCCAATGACCAGTGTGCCAACTGCCGTGCTCCCGAGAGCCTTGCGCATGTTTTTTTTTTTTTTTTTTTTTTCGAACGTGTTGTCGAAACAATGTGGCGGCTCGTATATAGGATGTTTAACGTTCGCGTGAACCTCAGCGTCAGGAGCCGGCGCAACCCTTTTGAACACCTTGTGTTCAATGTGGTTCTGTTTGTGTTGTGGCGAAGCATGTGCCTCGCTGAGACACGCCGAACTCTCGCCCGGGCAATGTATCTAGCCTTGCAGAGGCTGCGCCTCGTCGTCTTGAAGTATCTGTCTGGACAGTTAGAAACGGACGGCGAGACGGGGTTTATGCGGCGCTGGCACACGCGCTTCTATATTGTACGAGGCAGAGACTTGAGATGCCTGTCGTCCTTATTAGAACCCTCGTCATGTTATCTTTAGTTTATTGTGCATATGTATCTTTAGTTATCTTTAGTTTATTATGCATATGTAACCTATAGTGTTTTGTATTTTGCTTTGTTTTGTGAGTGATGTGCATTTTTGTATGCATGTATGCACGCAATGAATTCTCTTTTTGGTGAAGAAGATAGATGACTGCAGTCATTCGTGATTACATTACAACTTATTTTGCTCAAAGACGACGAGGAAAAAAAGATCATTTTATTCAGTCTGCGGGGGGGGCCTTTAGACCAGGGTCCCGTTGGCCGGGGCAGCACTAATATCATAGCGAGCCAGCCACGGCTGGCACTCTGGGATGGGTTCCTGCAGGGCGGCCTCCCAATCCTCAGTGCAGGCGTGACGCAGTGAGAAAAAGAAGGGGTAGCTTGGCACGCACAAACAGTGTGATAGAGCATTGCCCGCTCACCGCAATCGGGGCAGTCAGAAGTATGAAGGGAAGTTTTCCAGAGGTTTAGAAGAGACATGATGAATCATCATCATCATCAGCCTGATTATACCCACTGCAGGGCGAAGGCCTCTCCCATATTTCTCCACTTAACTCGGTTCTGTGCTAGCTGCATCCACTTGACCCCTGCGAACTTCTTAATCTCATCCGCCCACCTAACTTTCTGCCTCCCCCTGCTACGCTTTCCTTCCCTTGGAATCCAGTTTGTTACCCTCAGCGACCATCGGTTATCCTCTCTTCGCACTACATGTCCTGCCCATGTCCATTTCTTCTTCTTAATTTCCACTAGAATGTCATTAACTTGAGTTATTTCTCTGACCCACTCTGCACGCTTTATATCTCTTAATGTTACCCCTACCATTTTTCGTTCCATAGCCCTCCGGGTTATCCTCAACTTAAGTAGAACTCTCTTGGTTAGCCTCCACGTTTCAGCCCCATAGGTGAGTACAGGCAAGATGCAACTGTTGTACACTTTCCTCTTGAGCGATACCGGTAAGCTGCTAGTCATAATCTGCGAGTGCTTGCCAAATGCGCTCCATCCCAATCTTATTCTTCTTGATATTTCCTTTTCATGGTCTGGATCTGCGGTTACTACCTGTCCTAAGTAGACATATTCGCCTACTTTTTCCAGTATTTCGCTACCTAATGTAAACTGCTGTTCCTTCCCGAGGCTGTTGAACATTACCTTAGTCTTCTGCATATTGATTTTCAAGCCTACCATTCTACTTTTTCTGTCTAGGTCATCAATCATTATTTGCAGTTCATCCCCCGAGTTGCTTAGCAAGACATGATGAATAACAGGCGCTAAAGACTAGGAGGAAGAGCAAGAAGCAAATAGGACGGGCGCTGACTCGCAACTGAAGTTTATTGAAAAAATACCCAATACCCCAAGCCAAGCCTGACTAAAGCACACATTCAACAAAAACCAAGTCATGATAACCCAGCACACATAGCACGTTCGAGAAACCCAACGTGATTATCTATTGAAGAGATTGACGGTTCACTGACACATTTTTAACCTAATTGCATGGTATACCATTTATCAATGATTTCTCGCTTAATCTGTGCCTGATGGGCATCCAAAATATCTGTGTTAAAATAGGATAGCAGCTATCATAAGCCTTGCGATGCGCAACCAGATTAGAGCATCTACCAATCTATAATGATCTCTCGTGTCCGAACATTATTATACCTGCCCGTTTGACCCATAAAACCTTTAGCACAAGATCACGGAATCCTGTATGTGTATGTGGGTCAAACGGGCAGGTATATTAATGCTCAGTTACGAGAGCACAAGAGATCATTAAAGATTAATAGAGGCTCTAATCTGGTTGCGCATTGTAAGGGGTGTGTTATCTGTCATCCTTTTCTAACGCACAAAGATATTTTGGATCCCCACTCGGCACTGATTAACCGGGAAACTATTGAGGCCCGCCATATCATGTGAAAACTGATTTAGTGAACCTTCAATCACATTAATAGATAATGAAGTTGGGATTCTTTAATGTGATATGTGTGCTGGTTTATCATAACTGGGTTTTTGTTCAACGTGTGGTTTTAGTGCGGTTTGGAATGGGTTCATATTGCATTATTTTCATTGTACTTCAGTTGCGCAGCAGCGCATGCTCTGTTTGCTTCTTCTCTTCGGCCTAGTTTTTACCGCAGGTAATTCATCATGTTACCGTACCAACTTGCCCAGATGTCTCTTTTATTACAGTTGGTGGTGAAAGAAAGTTGGTGAAAGAATGGTAATAGTTTTTAGGCAGCTTTAAGTTGCTGCATTTTGGGTACACAGGGTGAGAAAGGGGTGGTTGTGTGTGATGAGAGAGCCCGTAGTGTTCACGCAGTGCTGTGTATATAAGGATCGGAGAGTTATACATGTGATCCGGGAAAGAGAAGGCTCGGAGAAGAAGCGCGAGCTTGTCAATGGGTATGTTTTTGGCAGGGCAATTACTAGTGACCCAGAATCCAGATTACATTGATCACTTGCTGAGGGTAAGCGAGGAGGATCCGAAGGCCGGCGTGCCTCGCTCGGTTGACGTGCGCTCGAGGTCTTGAGTGGGCTGCCTCGTTACCGGGGTTGCCTACATGGCCTAGTACACAGACAATGTGAATGGATCGGGTAGCTGTGGAACGAGAGGTCGCGATTTGATGGGCGACTGGGTGTATTTTCGCTCTTGCGAAATTTCGAATGCCCGTTTTAGGATCACTGAAATTCAGTCTGGCAGTGGAAGCGAAGATAGCTAGCGTTATGGCTGCTTCTTCAGCTTCTGTCGACGTTTTTGCTTTTACAGAGGCAGAAACTATGAGCTTAAAGTTATGATGACATATGCCATGGGGTGACTGTATTCTTCCGCGTCTACGTAGGCCGCTTCGGTGTCAGTCGCGAGGGCTGCGCCTTTTCTTTTTTGTAATTCAGTCATACAACGCCGGTGAACTGAATGTAGGTTCCTACGAATGTTGTGGAACGACGTAATGAGGCGGCTGAAAAACGTCAAATATTGCTTCAACGGATGTAGTTATTCTTGAAACTCTCATAATCCATAAGCTGCAAGATAGTGGGAAACTGGCTTTCTCATAGGATCTGTGATCTGGAATCAATGAAGAGTCTTCCAAGGCAATAGAAAAAAGGAAATAGAAAATATAGCCAGAGCACATAGGCGTTCGGGAGTTGATCCGTCTCCACGTGACCTTTTCTGACATGGCCATCTTTGGGGTATATAAGGAGGCCGCGTGCGGTATGAAACTGGTAATTCGTGAAGAAGAAGCTGAAGGCTGGGGCCGATTCGTGGACATAACTGGATGGCTGCAGCCATCCGCACAAGAAAAGGGCAACATCTTTATTTTATTCAATCGGTAGGTAGACCCTCAGTCCAGGATGTCGCTGACCGAGGCTGCAGTAACAAAGTGGTGAGCCAGCCATTGCTGGCTCTCCGGGAAGCGGTCCTGTAGGGCGGCCTCACAATCATCTATGCAGGGGTTGAGGGAGTGAACAAATAGAAGTTGTAACATGACACACCCAAACCATGTGGTAGAGCGTTGCCCGCCCGCCGCAACTGATCAAGAATATAAAGGGAAATTTATCAGCGGTGTAGAAGATATGGTAAAAGAAATTTATTCTGTAGTCGGCGCTAAGTTGATACCTCTTAGTTAGGCAGGGTGAGAAAGGGGTGGTTGTGTATGGTGAGGCAGCCTGTAGTGATCAAGCAGTACTGTGTATCTACGAATCGGGATGTCATACGTGGGATACACGAAAAGTGGAGGCCCGGGGAAGGAGCGCGAGCGCGTCAATGAGTAGATTTATATCAAGGAATTGACGAGTGTCCCGGAATCCTGATCACGTTGATCACTTGCTGAAGGTTAGCGAGGAGGATCCTAAGGATTGCGAAACCGATGCGTCCGCAAAAGATAGTTCGGGTAGGGAGGGCGGTAGTGTTTCATGATGGTGTCGTGTGCAGTTGTGGCGGCAGCTAGAACGATGGTTGCTTTTTCCGCACTACTCGGTTCAGTGGTGGGCAGAGGGTCCTTGTTGAGGCGAGTGTCCGTTGGGGTTGTCACAGTAATGGCCATGTGATAATTAACAAGGCAAGCAGCGTCCACGTATGATATTCCGCTTGTCTGTCCTATGTTCAAGAGAAGTGGGTAGCTTTTACCTTTCGATGGGCTTGGTTATATCCAGCATGCATGTGCTCGGGGAGAAGTTTAACGGTAATTGCATGGCGGATATTCTGTGGCAAATCTTTGCGCTTTTGTGTAGTATGGGGAGTAGTAACGGAGTAAAGGGCAATGGAAGCAGAAAGAATGAAAGGTCGGGGCTGTGGCACTTCATTCTTACTTTTTGCACATTGACGATCCCCTGATGGTTGAAATTATGCTGAGGCTCTCCGCTACTGCTCTTTCTCTCTCCTCTTTCACTCCTGCCATCATTTCCCTTATGTCGCTTTTCAGCTGTCCAACGACCATATGTGATAGGTGGTGCGCATTTCCTTTTTTATAATCCATTTTACATTTCCATTTGAGCAGACTCCATCAAGAAGGAAATATTTTATAGAAGTCATTTGACAACAATTCAAGTTGTGACTATCCTTCAATTGCAAAATTTGCCAACTGGAAAAACGATTTTAATGGCTGTGTCGTGTCTACGCTTAGGGCGAATCTTTATTGTCGGTACCGATTTTAACATTTTTTTTTTCACAAGACTTCCCATTGGTCACAAGAAGATGATGATGGATACCTTTTTTTACACCCATCAAGGAATCTTCCTCCCCTTTCAGCAGGCCGGAATCTCTTGTGATTTAGAGGCATCCAGGACCAGATGGATGAATTTTTATTGGGCATCTTTGCTTTTGCTGATCATTAAAGCATCCCAGCACTCCATATACCTTTTGGTTCGTTGTAGCTAGGGCCAGGTAATGGAGGATAAAATCACGGCATAAGGAATTAGGAAAGTATAAGTTATGTCACGAACAAATATCATCGAGGAGATTTGGCCAAGAAGAGCCACAAACATTGTCGCTTTCAAACTTGACCGTCCGCTTGCCCTCAACGTCACTTCGTCATTCCTTCTCCACTCTTCCGTAGGTTCAGAACCTAGAAAAATCATTTAAATCCTAAAGTATGTCCACTTGTCTCGAACTCTCCTTCTAGTTTGCAATGGTGGTCGTACGGGTCAGTCGGTTATTCATATTTAGAACTGGAAAGCAGCGCACCATTACGACATCGACTGATAAAGATAGGGCGGCAAAGCGCTGACTATGTTGAGTTGTTTGTTGCAAAGCGACACGATAAAAGAAAGAAAGAGGAGCCGTAGTGGAGGGCTACGGAGTAATTTCGACCACCTGGGGATCTTAACGTGCGCTAACATCGCACAGCACACGGACGCCTGTTCGTATAGCCTCCATCCGCGTCTCCGTATGCCTGTACGTCTGTACGCCTTCATCTAAACATAACCACCGGCTGTCGGGAGCGACCCCTGGTACTCCTACATAGTAGCCGGGAAGAGGAGTGCGTGTGCTGTGCTATGTCAGCACAAATTAAATGTCCCCAGGTGGTAGATATTACTTCGAGGTCTTCCACTATGGTTCCTCTTTCTCTATCTATTTTCACTCCCACCTTCCTCCCTTTTCTTGCGCCGCGGTTCAAGGACCCTGAAGTGAGTGTCTCCCTATTGAATAAAATAAAGACGCTGTGCGCTCCTTTACCTGCACGGATGGCTGCGGCCATCCAGGCGCTTCACTGCAGCTTTTCGCTTCTTCCTCACGAATTACGGGTGCCAACCTCACGCCGCTTCCTTATATACCCTAAGAATGGCCACATCAGACAAGGTCACGCGGAGAAAGATCAACGCGCGAACGCCTGTACTCGATAGCTATATTTTTTTTTCTTTGGAAGATTCTTCATTGATTCCAGAGCACAGATCCTTTGAGCAAGCAAATTCCCCAACATCTTGCAGCTTGTGGATTATGAGATATTCACGAATAATAACATCCGTAGCGGCAATATTTGACGTCTTTCAGTCGCCTGATTGCGTCTTTCCACAACATTCGTATCAACCTATATCGAATTCACTGGCGTTATATGTTCAATTTATATATATATATATATATATATATATATATATATATATATATATATATATATATATATATATATAGCCTTAATTGCTTTGGTGCGTTAAACATCACCTACCAAACCATAAGCTATCGCGTAAAATTGTAGTAAATAGTTGGTTCACAGGAAAGGAAAGGTGCCTTATCGGTCACATTTTTTTCTGTGCACCTGACCGCGCTGTAAGGGAAGGAAGAAAGATGGGAGTTAAAGCGTAAAAGCACTTGACAGATATTGCAACTTTCCTTTCCTGTAAATAACATTGACCTTGGTATACCCCGCCGCGGTGGTGTAGTGTTTAAGAATAATATTAATAATAATTGGATCACAGGAAGGGAAAGGTACCGTATCTGTCGAGCGCTTTTACGCTTAACTCCCATCATCCTCCCTTCCCTTACAGCGCGTTCAGGTGTCCACAGAAAACGTGTGACAGATACCGCGCCTTGCTTTCCTGTGAACCAATTGTTTACTACAATTTTGCGGGATAGCTTAAGGGCCCCATGTTGAAGGAGGAAAGAACTTTATTAAACGAGCGAGTTTGGACCCTTCAAGGGTCCAGGGCCACCGCACGGCCCTCACATTACGCGCATGTGTCCAGGTCACGTAGGGCCATGGCACTGGCACCCCGGTCCACACAGCGAAGTTGTATGTCCAGGTCCTGCGACGTAAGAAGGGCCTCCCATTCCTCCCATGATCCGATGGCGGGCTGTCCCTGCGGGGGAGGATCGGCAGGGCAGCCGAAAAGAATGTGATCCAAGGTGGCGTGCAACTCTCCACAGAGAGTGCACTCAGGGGAAACAGGTCGGTAGTAGGATAGGCGTTGAGGGGTGAGAAGCGTTCGGGTTTGAAGACTTCTCCAGAGGATTTGTTGGGAGTGAGACAGCTGGGGGTGGGGAGGGGGGTAGAGTCGACGGGCAAGGCGTGCTTGCTGTGTGAGCTCAGAAAATGTATGTGCCCGCTCCCTCGAGAAATCCCGGCATGGGTCGCCATTTGCCCGGCTAATAAGTCCTCGGGCTATGTTATCGGCGGCCTCATTTCCGGGATTGCCAGAGTGAGCCGGCACCCATATAAGCTGCACTGCGGCTTGCCCATGCTTTTGTAACGAGCAGAATACTCTACTCGACACCCTACTTGTACCTGCGTAAACACGATGAGGATCAATTGGAGGCCATCCACCGGAAAGTCATCAAGCGGGCTCTCGACCTTCCGGTCAGCACGTCCAACCAGAGACTTCTGGCTCTGGGCGTGGTGAACACGTTCCGGGAGCTACGAGAAGCCCACTTACTAAGCCAATACACGCGTCTTACACAGACCACGTCCGGTCGCCGCCTCTTGGACCGGCTACACATCAAACACGATTACCACATTGAGGAAAGGGTGAGAGTGCCAGAACTCTGGAGACGCGCCCTCCGGGTCCGACCCCTTCCCCGCAACATGTCCAAAGAAGACCATAACGGTCGTCGCCAGGCGCGCGCGGAAGCGTTGGAGCGATACTATGGTCACCAGCAACACGTGTATTATGTGGATGTTGCCGGCCCTTACCATGGGGGGTGGTATACGGCTGCAGTCGTACACAACACAAACACGGTTAACGGGCTAACTTTCAAAGCCTACAGCACAACTCACGCGGAGGAGATTGCTATCGCTCTGGCTCTCAGTATTCCCAATTCGAAACACATCATCACCGACTCGCGAGGGGCCTGTCGGAATTATAGGCTGGGATGGGCTCCCCCGCTTGCCCGGCGTATATTGCAATCTAGCTGCCGATACATAGACCCAACTCCGCATAATCTTATTTGGGCACCCGGTCACCAGGGGCTCAGGGGAAACGAACAGGCCGATCAGGCCGCCCGCGCACTCTCTCCCCGGGCTATCTCCTTGTCCTTGGAAGCCTACTCCCAATCAGACAATCTGGCCCTTACATTCAAAGACATCACCGATTACTACAAGGAGGAGCACAGGCGCTACCCGGCCCCTTGTAAGGGACTGGATCGCGCTGACGAGCGCCTCCTCATCAAAATTTTTACCAATACAGTACTGTGCCCGGCGGTGCTTAAACATTTCAACCCGTCCTTTGATGGTGCGTGCCAGTACTGTGGGAAGGTGGCCGACACCTTTCACATGGTCTGGGCGTGCCAGTCAAACCCATCCATTCCCCCCAACCCCAATCCAACTAGAGAGGACTGGGAGGCGGCCCTGCTCGGCTGTCAAGAACTCAAGGCTCAAAAAGCCTTGGTTCAACGGACGCGGGCGGCGTTGCTGGCCAATGGGGCCCCGGAATAGGGGCTCCACCTAGTATTGTGAGGGGGAGACCGATACGTCTCTAACCCAAACACCTCTGTAATCATTTAATTGTTATTTATAAATGTTTTAACCACCGGGAGGATGGACGCGTCCGCGGGCAAAGTTAAGTATGGCTGTTTTGGAGTCGCTAAGTATGTAAGCCGCATCTGTTTGGGCGATTGCTAAGGCTATAGCCTCTTCCTCTGCTTCTTCCGAGTTACAGGGAGGGTCTATGAAGTGAGTGAGTGGGGGGGCTGCTGGATTGTAGGCCACAGCTACCGAACGGTCTGAACCACATGCGGCGTTCACCCAGCGGACATCCTCTGCAGTCCCATAGTGTTTATGGAGAGCTTTGGCTCGCGCGACGCGGCGGGATTGATGGTGTTCTGGGTGGACGTTCTTAGGAAGAGGTTTGAGGATAAGCGCTGAATGCACGGCCTGAGGGAGAGGGTTTAACTCTTCAGCATGTGCGGGTATGCGAATGCCGAGAGTATTCAGTATATGTCGTCCTGTTTGCGTGCCAGCCAACCGAAGGTACTGTGTGTACCGATGCGCCTCTATAAGTTCTTGTATATTGTTGTGCATTCCTAGTTTTAAGAGCCTGTCCGTGCTAGTGGTCTTCGGTAGGTTGAGCACTGCTTTGGTAGCCAGGCGGATTAAGGCGTTTCTTTTTATCTTTGTCTGCACAGGAGAGGTTCAGGTAAGGGGAGGTGTAAAGAATGTGACTGAGCACTAAGGCATGTAGTACCTTTAAATTGTCAGCTTCATCTAGGCCGGCTCGCGAGTGTGAAATCCTTCTCAAAAGACGGATGACGGAGTAAGTAGACTGTTTTAGTGCCTTCAGGGTAAGGTCGTTTTTCCCCGTGTCCTGTAAATTCAGACCAAGAATGCGGAGGTTGGGAGTTTGTGGTACGGGAGTATCGTGCAGATAAATTGTTATGGGGGCGGTAGGAACACGCCGCGGCCGGAGTAGAAAGAGTGCTGACTTTGTCGGGGAGCATTCTCATTTATCGGCGCACGACGCCCTACTACAGATTTCAAAGGCTATCCTCAATGATATGCCACACCACACCAGAGCAATACTGGCAGTTGACCTCGCCAAAGCATTTGATAAGGTCTCGCACAGTGCTATCCTGCAAGGCATTCAAGAGCTGCAGCTAGGGCCTAGGGCCTATAACTATATCAGGGCCTTCCTGAACGGACGCACCGCCTCCCTGCATATAGATGATATACAGACCCCCTCTTTCACACTTGGTAACATTGGCACCCCGCAAGGCGCAGTGTTGTCGCCATTCCTTTTTATTATTACCATGATCCCGCTGGCAAAGGCTTTAAGCAGTATCCCACACTTGGGACACACCATTTACGCGGATGATATCACGGTTTGGACCACATACGGCTCGGATGGAGACATAGAATCTACACTTCAAGAAGCGGCCACAGCTATATCTACCCCATGTTGAAGTAAAGCCAGTGTCGGCGTTGTTGTTCGTTGTATTGGGAAAATCCTAAATGACCAGGATTGAACCGCAGCCGCCGGCGCTCCCGACCGCCGGCGACAGCGTTTCGATGGAGGCGAAACAAAGTAGGTTTGGTTTGTGGTTTGTGGGGTTTAACGTCCCAAAGCGACTCAGGCTATGAGAGACGCCGTAGGGAAGGGCTCCGGAAATTTCGACCACCTGGGGTTCTTTACCAAGCACTGGCATCGCACAGCACACGGACGTCAATCCGTTTCGCCTCCATCGAAACGCAGCCGCCGAGGTCGGGTTCGAACCCTTGTACTCCGGGTTCGAACCCAACACATCCGCATCTTTCTGAGCGCATTGCCGCGCATCGCCGACACATCCGCTTCTGTGATGGACATGCTAGAGACTCCTGTGTAGGAAGAGCCCACCACCATGGCTGCTGCTGCATTCCATGTATGCCGTAAAGAGCGGCATCCACATTAACAGTTTTCGGACTGCGTTCCACTGCACGCTTAATACACTCGGGCGTGTCTTCTGCCTTCGTTGTGGACTGGAGGCATGTTCTTTGGGAGCGAGGCTACATACTCTTGCCCGGTGCGGAATAGGAATGTTTGTCGTTGACTGGATAGCTTGTACGTCCGAAGGAGAGCCAACGCGCTCGAAAATGAGCCGGCCTGTTTCGGTTGAAAGAAGGCATTCCCTTAGGGACAGGAGGACAGCCTTTGAATCTCTTCAAATGTGTTGTGCAGTCCAAGAGCTTCCACTTTGACGTTGGAGGTGTATGGTGGGAAGCCTAACGCGTTCCTGTAAGCTGCACGTATCATTGCATTTGCTTTGTTGAGATCTATTCGGAGCAGCTTGAGGTAATGTCGTCCATAGTAGAGCCGACTGATGACCAGCGCCTGCACCAGACGGATCGTGTCTTCTTCTCACATGCCTTTTCTGTTTCTGGCCACCCGGCGGATCATTTTAGAGATCTGCTGTGTTGTATTCTTGAGGAGGTGGAGCACGTGGTCTACTTTTCTATCGCTTTGGAGCCAGAGACCCAGGATTCGTATGAGTGGCATTTGCTGGATTATGACCCCATGCAGGAGGATGCTAACATTGCCTGGTGATGTATAGTGGTACCCACGTATGCGGATGACCTGATTTATCTTGGGAGCATTGGAGCCCGCATCGAAAGGCATCTGTTTCCACGCAGGTTGCTACTGCTTGAAGTGTTTCTTCTTTCTTATCTAGAGAGCCGGTCATTGTCCAGATCGTAATGCCATTTGCATACCAGGTGCATCCAATGTTCGGAACCTGTTGCAAAGCCCTTGCGAATCTAATTATGGCGATGTTGAAGAGGAGCGGGTAGAAGACCGATCCCTGTGACGTGCCCTTGTTTGGCATGTCTTGAAGATCCGATTTCATGTCACCCATTCCTAACGTTGCCGTTCGTAGGACAAAAAATTCTTGACGTATCGGAAGATGCGTTCGCCGCAGTTTAGGTTATTGAGCTCGGAGATGTTTGCCTCGTGAGACACGTTATCAAATGCGTCTTTTATATCTAGCGCCATAATGAGGTGCTCGCCTCCTCTCGGAACGTTGGAAAGTACCTCCTCCTTGAGGAGAAGAAAAAGTATTGAGTGGACAGGCCCGATCTGAAGCCGATCATGGAGGGATCGAAGCGGACGTTAACATCTAAGTAGTGTTGAAGTCGCGTCTGGATAACTCGCTCGTAGAGCTTGCACAGGCACGAGGTGAGTGATATGGGTCGTAGCTCGGTTGACGTGCGCTCGAGCAGATGAGTGGGCTCCCCGTTACCGGGGTTGCCTGCATGACCTGGTACCCAGACAATGTGAATGGATCGGGGATCTGTGGAACCAGAGGTCAAGACATGATGTTCGACTGGGTGTATTTTCCTTCTTGCGAAATTTTGAATGGCCGTTTTAGAATCGCTATAAATGGGTGTGGCAGCGGTAGAGGGGATGGCTAGCGCTATGGCTGCCTCTTCGGCTTCTGTCGACGTTTTTGCTTTGGCAGAGGCAGAAACTATGTGAGTGAAGTTATAAGAAATCACACTGATCACATATGCCGTGGGGTGACTGTATTCTGCCGCGTTTACATAGCCCGCTTTGGTGTCAGTCGCGTGTGATGCACATTTCCTTTCTTGTAATTCGACTATAGGACGCCGGTGATTGATTGATTTATAAGAAGGGAAAGACGCGGTAACTGTCTCACTTGTTTTCCGTGGACACCTCAACCGCGCCGTAAAGAAAGGAAGGAAGGAAGGTGAGAGTAAAGCTGGAAAGAGAGAAAGAGGAGCGGTAGTGAGGACTTCGGAGTAATTTTGACAACCTGGGGATCTTTAACGTGCGCTGACATCGCACAGCACACGGACGCCTCTTCGTTTCGCCTCCATCGAAACGCAGCCGCGAGGTCGGGTTCTGCGTTTCAATGGAGGGGAAACGAAGAGGCGTGCGTGTGCTGTGCGAACGCCGGTGAACTGAATGTAGCGTGGTACGAATGATGTAAAACGACGCATTGAGGCGGCCGAAAGACGTTATGCATTGCCGCTACAGATGTTATTATTCGTGAAACTCTCGGAATTCACAAGCTGCAAGCTGTCAGGGACATTTTTTACTCAAAGGATCTGTGCTGTGGAATCAATGAAGAGTCCTTCAAGGAAAAAGAAAAAATAGCCAGTGCGTATAGGCGTGTGCGCGCTTCTCCTCCTATACGAGACCTTTTGTCGCATGGTCTTTCTGCGGTATATAAGTAGCCAGTGTGAGGAATGAAGGCTGTGATTAGTGAAGAAGAAGCTTGGAGGCTGGGGTGTTGTAATTGGTGAAGAGGATGATTGCTGTGGAGCAGACCAGAGATGGTTGTCGTCCTTTATTAAAACCCTTCTCGTTTATACTGTTTTCCCCTCTCATGGCAACCATGTTATATTTAGTTTATTATGCATATGTAACCTATAGTGTTTGTATAGTGCTTTGTTTTGTGAGCAATGTGTGTTTTTGTAGATATGTATGTATCCAATAAATTCTCTTTATGTGTAATTGGTGAAGATGATAGATGGCTGTAGCATTAACAACCTCTTTTTCTTCAACAAGCCCAGAGGGACGTGCAGTCCTCGTCCCCGTCGGCCTACGCACAACAGCGTGGCGAGCCAGCCATTTAGATACTGATGGAATAGGCAAATATGCAAAAAGTGTTAATTTATGCGCTTTTGTTCTTTACCGTTAACTGGGCCATAGGCGGACAAACCTTTGCCTTTTTACCGCGAGGTTACCGAGATAAACTCAACTCTCGATGCAGACCTGTCAGAATGTATGTGACCTACCAGCCATACGCATTAGCGAATTCGTTCGCAGGCTTTCAGCTGATGAGCAACGAGAGACCGCTGTGCCCAAATGGCGAACGTGGGCAACTTGTCAACTGCCAAATGAAGTGCGAGATTTTGACTGGCTTAGGCGCTGGGGCGTCTTCGCCAAGAGAATGTGCCTTGCCAAATGGGATATTGTACCCAATGACCAGTGTGCCAACTGCCGTGCTCCCGAGAGCCTTGTGCATGTTTTTTTCGGATGTGTACTCGAAACAATGTGGCGGCTCGCATATAGAAAGTTTAACGCCCGCGTGAACCCCGGCGTCAGGCGCCGGCGCAGTCCTTTCGAACACCTTGTGTTCAATCTGGTTCTGCTGTGGCGAAGGAGGTTCCTCGCTGAGGCGCGCCTAACTTCCGCCCGAGCAATGTATCCAGCTTTGCAGATGCACCTCGTCGTCTTGAAGTATCTGTCTGGACAGTTAGAAACGGACGGCGAGACGCGGTTTCTGTGGCTCTGGCACACGCGCTTCTATGTTGTGCGAGGCTGCAGACTTGAGATGCCTGTCGTCCTTAATCTGTGCCGTAAGGGCATCCAAAATATCTCTGTTAGAAAAGGATGACAGCTATCATAACCCTTACGATGCGCAACCAGATAAGAGCATCTACCAATGTCTTATGATCTCTCATGCTCTCGTAACCGAACAATAATACAACTGTCCGTTTGACCCACATAACCTTTAGCACAAGATCACGGAATCATGTATGTGTATGTGGGCATAGCCTCCTTTATACTCTCTGTGCCCGTCAGCTCAACGCGATAACGATAGCGCGGCATCGTCGCGGATGTTGCGCGACGCCGCCGTTCTCACTGCTGGGGGCGCTACTGAAAGAGGGTCAGGGAGCAGACAGCGGGGGGAGTACCGCGTCGTTGCTATTTGCCACAAGCGGAACGTTTGCAATTAAATCTGTGTTACACCTTTCTATTCTACTTGAAAGGCGGATTTATCTACGAGTAACGGCCATTTAACGCCTTTTGTTGCCGAGACGTGAAAATTTCAACATTGCATGCAATTTGCGCACTGCACGTAACACTACAAGATTCATCAACAGTGTTCTGCTTTTTCTGCAGTTGCAGCTCGAATAAATGAAGATTAATAATACACTCATATAAAACAAAATTCAGCAGCACAGGTACCAGCGTTTATTTGCAGGTTTAAAAAAAAGCTGCTGAGAAAGCTAGAAATAATAAATGATTCAAATTGCACTCATCTAAAACAAAAATGAGGAGCATGCATAGCAGTATTTATTGACAGGTTTCAAGTCAAAAACAGCTGCTCTACAGTTTCATGCATTTCCGCGAAAGAGGCTTCTGGCTGAATGGTTTGTACAAGTCATGTTTGTCCGTTATTGTACTTGCATAGTTGATTAGCAGTGGCCTGATGAACCTGGTGGTCATGAGTTCAGCCAAAGTTTCACGGTGCCCTCTGTCATTTACAGGACACTTCAGGAGGTGTGATTTGCAGATAGCTGGCACGGCTGCCTCTGTCAGGGTCTTCAGTGGCTTTTGAAGTTGTGGTTTCACTTTCAAAGCTGCTTCCACAAACAGTCGCAGTGTTTCTAAAATGTAGAGCAGCTGATCTGAGGGATAAAGTAGTCCCCCTCTGTCCTGCAGCCGAGTAAACTGCTGAAGTGGCTGATTAGTAGGCGGCTTTGTAGTGAGCGCACAACACCTATCACAATCTATATGCTCACTTACAATGCGAGCTGTGTAGCCGCCTATATAAACTGTTGCAGACAACTGCAAAGTGGGGAGAGCTGCAGGGACACTCTGCACATTTAAACGCCTTAATACGTGCACAGCTGACGCTGGCAGCTCGTCAGTGCTCTCAGATGCCTTTGGCATTGCAGCCGTAAGTGCTTTGCTGTGCTCTTCATCTTCACGACGTAGCACATTGCTGTATTCTGAGGCAGCTGCGATACCAGTCTTCAAGATTTTTTGTAATCCTGACAGTACTGAGCGCACATCCAGTTGGTCATTGCAGCCCAGTGACCACCTCAAAGTTCCAAATAAAGACTCAATAGGGTCGCTGCTGAATTTCCTAGTGAGAACAAAGAAGAACTGCTCCTCAACTAATAAGTAGCGAATGCAGGCAGCATTCGAGTATGTTGTCAGCAGGAGAGCTTCATATGTCTCAGTTGTTAGAAAGCCGCGTGCATAAGTGGCACTTTTCTTTAATTTATCCATGTACAGTGGAAATGTCACCTCGAGCCATTCAAGCCTCTCATCGTTTGCATCATCGAAGTGCCTGACATCAGGGCACCTTTTCTCAATATGTTGCTGCTTGTTGCTCGTGTCATGCAGCAGAAACCAACGATAGACATTTTTCATGAACACTACCGTTGGTCCAGCATAGGCAACCTGCAGTGGCCAGGCGGCGCTAGTGGAGCGCAGCGTTCAGCGCCGCCAACGGCGGCGCCGAGTAATCTGAGTAGGCTGGCACGGTCGGGTTGCGTTCGCGTTGTACGGCTAGAAGCATCTCGGCTCTCATTTTCTGCAGTTTTAAGGCAATCGAATGTCTTGAGAGCTACTTCCGAAAACCGATACTGACGAAAGGACACTGCCTGTTCGAGAATGCTCATGTTTAAAACGTGAACGGTGTCGACGTCACCGCGAAGTGCGCGCCGCTCGCGACGGAACACCCGCGCGCACAGTTTTGAATGTCGCGTGAGTAGACGGGAATTTTTTTTAACGAAATTTATTCTCTCAGGGCATTAGTCGGATATGTGATGATGAATTAAGAAATAATTAAATGAATGAAAAATGTTGTAAACGTAGCTTTTCATTCACCTATTGCGTTCACACCTCATACCCAAACATTGAAAGTGCAGAGAGAACCTGAGAAGAGATTGATCGCCGTTTCTTCTTTTTTTGTTCTTGCTGTTTGATTACAGCAGCATAATAATTTCCTCGCGGTTATGCTTTAAAGTTTAATACCATGATTTACACTTTTGTTCGTGGTGCACCTTTCGACAGTGCCGCGGAAGTTAAGGAGGCATGGTGCGGTACCCGCTACGGATGTCGTGGCGATTGCAAGCACTGTGCGGTTGTAGCGTGCGTCATCAACGAAAACTGTGCGTGCCGGGGGCGGGGAGTAGGGGGCCTCCTACACCGTTGGAAAAATAAAGCCCTTAACAACAACAATAACTGGCATGCATTTTGTATCTCCGTACCTCAAGCTTGGGGAAGGCCGGCGGGAAATGCTGGCACTCAACGGCGAAGCTTTCGTAACGGAGGTCGTTAAGAGTTAGAATTTTTTACTGTTGTTACTAATGATGAAATATTCTATCGTCTGAGACAAGAGACTCTTGAGTAGCTTGAGCAGCCGGTGAAAGAAATATTTGGCGTGGAACAGTAGAACGAAGTTCCATTCTCAGCGTACACAGTATCACGGGCCTCTACACTCCGCCACTTCAACTTTTTCAGCACCTTAAGAACTAATTTACAGATAAATATGCTTATTGAAATCTGTAATTGGAAGTTTTGAAGATATTTTGGCTTTGTGGTTCCGAATAGACACCGCATTAGAAATCCGATTCACAGATCCACGAACATTTTTTTTTTTTTATTTCGCCTCCGTTGAAATGCGGCTGGAATACGATGCTGCGGCTGCACGGCTTTGTTGATTTTCTGGACGTATGCCACTCGATCTTGCACAGCATATACCAGTACACGCCAAATTTTACAGCGCGTACTGAGTAGTGTGCCCCAACCAGCGTGCGACTCCCCGAGTCAGAAGTTTATACCGTTTCCTCCGCTCACGGGCAATCGTCTTATTTTAGCTTCTTGGCGTCTGTAGGCCAATGGCCCCATAACAAAACAAATTTCAGTTACATTACTCTCTCGCAGCCAATATCTCCTTCTCTCATCATTCTCCCAGCAAGCGGTACGCTTAGGTCTCCTTCGTGATTGTGGTAATCTTTCTCGCCGCCCTTGCGCTTATTTTTATTCTTGTTCACATCCGTAGTAGTCGAAGCATCGCACGAGACCACTGAAGTCACTAAATGAGTAAATCACACTCACTGGGATAACAAAACGCGAGCGCAGAAGGAACACAGCGGCCGCAACATATACGGCGTCAGCTTCTGCGCCGACTCAGTATTAGCTCCCGTCGGCCGCCAGGTGGCGCCACATGTCTCAGCAAACTCCATTGCAGGTTGCCTATAACCAAACGATGGATGGCAACTGTGTCCTGCTTGTTCTTTTAAAAACTCGAGGGCAGATGTAACGTCAGGTGAAAGCACCTCCACGGCTCGCCTCACGTTCATTTTCTCAATGTTGTTGGGAAACACATGTTTCCTAGTTAAATTTCTCACTGGCTTCACTATCCATTCCATTTCATATAACTTCTTCAAGTGAGATGATGATACCTCTCCCTTCTCTCCTAGGTCCCGAAACTGCGAGCAAATGTTCTTCAGTATGTGGCAATTGTCGAAGCTTAAAAAAAGCAGCCTTTCTGGATCACATGGATGCTCTATCCTGTAGGTCAGGAATCCCCCGCAGAGTTCTTGCATCGCACTGACGTTTACTTTGTGATTGTCACTGACAAGACGCACCACGCCGGCCTCCTCAACCTTGTCCAGAACAAAGAGCATCAGTTTTGACAGTTGCTTGCCGTTGAGGCCTTTTGTAAAAAAATATGACACGGGTATCCTGTATGAGGTGGACAGCCCATTAATAACAAAACAAAGCAAAGAATTTGCCAGTACAGATTTGCTGTCAGGGTCATTGGCTACACCCATGTCTACATGGCCAACAAAGCAATCTTGTTGCTTATTATATTGCAACTTTGCTTTAATCCTCATTTCGTCCACAATCAGGGAACAAACTCTGGACTGTGGAGAGTTAAGCTTCTCCAGCTCAGATTTTAGTCGAGCTTCTACAAGGCCACTAAAACCTGTCTCTCCAGAGGTATTCCCAATGAAGTTTTGAAGCGTGTTCCTGCTTGGCAGCTTCACAAGTCTTTCCTTCCTGATGTGCTCATACGCCTTGGTAGAAAGGTGCCTAAGCACAATGCAATGACGTACTACATCTTCCGACCACGTTGGCATTTTTCGCTTGTAGTTCACAATTTGGTTTAATAGGAATATTGCAGCAATGTCCTTCTGATTTGCCTGTTCCTTAATATATGTAATATCGCCAAATCCAGAGTCTTCATTAAGTCTTTTGAGCTCTCTTTTGTAATGGTCTACTGTGGTGCGGAGCCTCTCTATTTGCTTCTTCAGATCTCTTTCCTTCCTCTTCCATTTTATTCTTTCCACGGCCAGGCTGGCAGGTCTGAGGTCAGCTTGTGTTGTTTTGTCAGCAAGAATTGGTGCTTCATGTTGTTTTGCGCTAATGCAGCTTGAATGCTCTTGTGACACATCAAAAAGGTTGTCGCTTGGCATTGGGGAGCCCTCAGGTATATGACTAACTAATGTTTTGTCAGGAAGAATCGGTGCTTCAAGTTGATTTGCACTAATGCAGCTTTGCTCTTGTGCTACGTCAAAAAAGTTGTCACTTGGCATTGGGGAGCACCTAGATAACACTTCAGGAATTGTATTTTCGTTATTCCTCTTGCGCTTTTTCGTGGGCTCATCTTGGCTGTGCTGGCTCTCCAAAGCTGATCTTTTCCTGATGGTTTCACTATTTCTTTCTTTCAAGGTACGGGGTTGCATGTACGTCGGGTAGTCGGCAAACACAGAGGGCACAATGCCCTTTTTCAGACGGCGCCGTTTGCCCTTTAAGAAGTCCGAGTCTGTGAAATGTTTACTACAGACCTTCGAATAGCTCGAGGTACAGTTCGGGACCCAGCCATCTCTTCTCATCTTTTTAATCCACTGCTCGCGTAGCGAAGCTTCGGCAGGAATCTCGTGGAAGGAGACGCCAGGTTCCTTCTTTTTCCCGTCTGATCGGCACAGTGGCACACAGCAGTATGCCATCGGGATGTGTAAATTGAATATTCCGACTCTTAGCAAAATATTCTAAGTTTCTGCACTTCGTGCACAAAATAACTTTCTAATCACACTTGACAAACAAATGAAACTGAAATACATATTACAGTATTCGATTTCGCGGACATGGTAACGTATGCTTACAACTCTAACGTATGTAACGTTGAACACACAGTCGCTTAATTAAATAGCTGATAATGCGATGCGCCGCAAAGAAAACTTGCATAGAAACACGTGCATCATGCTGCGCACACGTGCTTACCAAAAAAACAAACAATTGGATATGCAAATTCACGCGCAAAGTTATCGAAACTGCAATACTGACGCATATGGCTCTTCCAAATGATAATATCAATTTTTATCGAGTCTTAATGAAGCAAAGTATGAGTTATTACTTCATTTAGTTCACCGAAAAAACACGGCCCGATCGCTGAACGATAAAGCAATTGCTATCACTCAGGTGTCTGTAATATGAACAACAAAAACAGCAACTTACAGGTTGTTCCAGCGGCGTAGTCCTGCTACGTCCAAATGCAGTAAGAGTAGCACAAAAACCTAGATGCAACAAGCAATGCTGGTGCACGAAATGAAAACAGCACGACGGAAGAACGTACGCCAAATGCGACTTGCTGCAACGCTACGCACGATAGGCGAGCGGCAGGGCACCCTCTGTCGCTATCGCCATCTGTCGGCAGCTAGCCGCGTAACCTCTCGATGGTGGAGGAGGATGGGAGGAGGAGCAACGACGGCCACGGAGCGCGCCGTCGCCAGGCACAGGAGGAGTATAAAGGAGGCTATGATGTGGGTCAAACGGGCAGGTGTATTAATGCTCATTTACGAGAGCAAGAGATCATTAGAGATTAGTAGAGGCTTTATTCTTGTTACGCATTGTAAGGGGTGTGATATCTGTCATCCTTTTCTAAAACAGACATATATTTTGGAGCCCCATCCGGCACACATAAACCGGGAAATCATTGAGGCTCATCATACCATGTGAAAAGTGATTTAGTGAACCGTCAATCGCTCTAATAGATAATCAGGTTGGGTTTCTTGAATGTGATATGTGTGCTGGATTATCAAAACTCGGTTTTTGTTAATCTGTGCTCTAGTGCTGTTCGGAATGGGTTTATATTACAGTACTTTCAATATACTTCGTTTGCGTGTCAGCGCACGCTCTGTTTGCTTCTTTCTCTTCGGCCTAGTTTTTACCGCAGGTAATACATCATGTTAACGTACCAACTTGCCCAGATGTCTCTTTTATTGCAGTTGGTGGTGAAAGAAAGGTGATGAAAGAAAGGTAATTGTTTTTAGGCAGCTTCAATTTGCTGCTTTTTGGGTACACAGGGTGAAAAAGGGGTGATTGTGTACGGTGAGAGAGCCCGTAGTGTTCACGCAGTGCTGTGTATGTAAGGATCGGAGAGTTATACGTGTGATCCGGGAAAGAGAAGGCTCGGGGAAGAAGCGCGAGATTGTCAATAGGTAGGTTTTTGGCAATGCATTGACTAGTGTCCCGGTATCCAGATTACATTAATCACTTGCTGAGGGTTAGCGAGGAGATACCGAAGGCTGGCGGAACTCAGTTTTCGACATGCCCCGCATGGTTGACGTGCGCTCGAGAAGTTGAGTGGGCTGCCTCGTTATCGGGGTTTCCTACATGGCCTGGTACCCAGACGATGTGAGTGGATCGGGGAGCTGTGGAACCAGAGGTTACGATTTGATGGGCGAATGGGTGTATTTTCGCTGTTGCGAAGTTTTGAATGCCCGTTTTAGGATCACTGAAATTGAGTGTGGCAGTTGAAGTGGAGAAGGCCAGCGTTATGGCTGCCTCAGCTTCTGTCGAAGTTTTTGCTTTGGCTGAGGCAGAAACTATGTGAGTGAAGTTATAAGAAATCACACTGATGACATGCCGTGGTGACTGTATTCTGCCGCGTCCTACGTAGGCCGCTCCGGCGTCAGTCGCAAGGGCTGCGCCTTTTATTTATTGTAATTCGGTCATACAACGCCGGTGAACTGAATGTAGGTTGCTACGAATGTTGTGGAAAGACGCAATGAAGCGGCTGAAAGACGTCAAATATTGCCACAACGGATGGTATTATATTCGTGAAACTCTCATCATCCATAAGCTGCAAGATCATGGGAAATTGGCTTGCTAAAGGATCTGTGCTTTGGAATAAATGAAGAGTCTTCCAAGGAGTTGATGCTTCTCCACGTTACCTTTTCTTACATGGCCATTCTTGGGGTATATAAGGAGGCGGCGTGCGGTATGTAACTCGTAATTTGTGAAGAAGAAGCTGAAGGCTGAGGCCGATTCGTGGAAGAAGCTGGATGGCTGCAGCCATCCGCGCATGAAAAGGTCATCTTTATTTTATTCAGTCAGTGTGTAGACCCTCACTCCAGGGTCCCGTTGGCAGAGGCTGCAGTTACAAAGTGGTGAGCAAGCCATTGTTGGCTGTCCATGAAGCGGTCCTGAAGGGCGGCCTCACAATCTTCTATGCAGGGGTTGAGGGAATGAACAACTAGAAGTTGTAACATGGCACACCGACACCATGTGGTAGAGCGTTGCTCGCTCGCTGCAACTGATCAGGATTATAAAGGGAGATGTATCAGCGGTGTAGAAGAGATGGTGAAAGCAATGCATTAGTATGTAGTCGGAGGTAAGTTGCTGCCTCTTGGTTAGACAGGGTGAGTAAGGGGTGGTTGTGTATGGTGAGGCAGCCTGTAGTGTTCAAGCAGTACTGTGTATCTACGAATCGGGATGTCATACGTGGGATACACTAAGAGGGGAGGCCCGGAGAAGGAGTGCGAGCACGTCAATGGGTAGCCTTATTGCAAGGAATTGACGTGTGTCCCGGAATCCAGATCACGCTGATCACTTGCTGAAGGTTAGCGAGGAGGATCCCAAGGATGGCGAAACGGATGCGTCCGCAAAAGATAGTTCGGGTAGGGAGGGCGGGAGTGTTGCATAATGGTGGCTTGTGCATTAGTGGCGGCAGCCAGAACGATGGTTGCTTTTTCCGCAATACTCTGTTCAGTGGTGAGCAGAGGGGCCCTGCTGAGGCGAGTGTCCGCTAGGGCTGTCACAGTAATGGCCATGTGATCATTAACAAGGCGAGCAGCGTCCACGTATGAGGTATCCGGTTGTCAGTCCTATATTCAAGAGAAGTGGGTAGCTTCTACCTTTCGATGGGCTTGGCTATATCCAGCATGCATGGGATCGGGGAGAGGTTTAACGGTATTGATGGCGGATATCCTGTGGCAAATCTTTGCGCTTTTGGGTAGTATGGGGAGTAGTAACGGAGTAAAGGGCAATGGAAGCAGAAAGAATGCAAGGTCAGGGCATTGGCACATCATTCTTACCTTCTGCACATTGACGATTACCTGATGGTGGAAATTATTCTGGGGCTCTCCGCTACTGCTCTTTCTCTCTCCGCTGTCACTCCAACCATCCTTTCCCTGATGTTGCTTTTCAGCGGTCCAACGACCATATGTGAGGTGGTGCGCCCTTCCTTTGGGATAATACGTCCCTTTACACCATGTGACATTTGCTGCCTCTGATTAGTTAGTACCACCACGGTGCGCCTATATATTGCGTTTTTCTTCAAAACAAATCAGTTGTCACTAAGCGCTTGTCCGCGTCACCTTTCTTGTGTATGTCTGTTAGCGCTTTTATTCGTAATTACAGGTAATGGTATATTATATTATTATATTAGCAGGTATATTTTCATGGCCTGCAAGTGGAGTTGCCACTTTAGTGTTTTCAGAAATGCATTATTTAAACTTGTGTAAAGTGCCTCCAGCGCAACAGCTTTACTTTGTTTCAGTTCTAAGTCATCCATGGAGCACGTGATCGCAAGGTGCACATAGTGTGAACGTTTTTTTTTTCATATAATATATATTTAATTTATATTTTCTGTCTCATTGTTGCACTAAGTGAAGAATTCTGTTTTTAATATTGAGTTTTAGGCACCTGTTTTGCACTCATTTTCTTTCTTATGTGGTAATTATTGTTTATCGAATTGTACATCCAAACATATATTGGTAATATATCACAGGACGGCCCAAAGCTGTCAGGGTGACCTTAAAGCATATGTTTTTATTTGATACATCAAAGGGACAATGCAATGAAATATACACAAGTTTACATATAAAATGCCCTCCTTACACAAATTCTAGCGAGACAATGCACAGGCACATAACTACTATAAGCCTTTTAGACCACAGTTCTTTATTATAAACAAACATAAAGTTAAGAAAGAAAATAGCAAGGGCAAATATTTTACATAATTACAGGAACTAATGTAATTGTTACGTTGCGGCAAGAGTAAAAGGTGATATATATCTGAAAAAGCAATGGAAGGAGATATAACCGTGCAAAGTAACGAAATTTAACCATTCGGAGCTGTAAGGATACAAAAGTGGTATAGTGTAAAATGTCGCATGCAATAACATCAGCTCCGCCTGACAACACTCAGCTGCCATGGCAATGAGCCCTCAGCAGACATGAAATAGTCTGCAATTTCATCCCTCATTGCCATGGGAGCTGAGGTTGGCCGGTGGTTTGATGGAGGCGCACTGCTGCCAATTTGGGCAACCATGTGCCGCCACTCTCCATCCTGCACAGTTTCCTCACTTGGCATGTCCCCGTAATTGTCAGGGCAGTATGCCTTGTCAACCATGAGGAAATTGTGTAGGACCCCGGCTGCTTCAATCATAGAGTTAAGGAGCTCTGGCTTGCCCTCTACTGTTCCAAAAATACGCGCCACCTCGAAACTAAAATGCCAAAAGCATTTTCAATGCATCTGCGAGATCTTGACAGGCGGTAGTTAAATACTTTTTTCCTTTCTTCTAGCCTTCTCCCAGGGTTGGGACGCATCAAATAAGTTTGCAAGGGGAATTCTGCGTCCCCAAATGAACAAACCGGCCAGTTAGAAACTCCTGAAGGGAATCCTAAGGTTCCCTTTTCAATGGCTGTCTTCAAGACGCTCTTTCTGAAGAATCAGCCGTCTGAAAGCCGGCCTTGAGCGCCAATCTCTACCATAATGAAGCGATAATTTGCATCTGCAATAGCGAGCATGAGTACTGAGTAGTACCCCTTGTAGTTGTAGTAATCTGACCCACTGTTTTCAGGGCATTTGATTGCGAAATGTTCGTCGTCAATACTCCCTATCGAATGTGGGAAATTCCACTTCTCTTCATATTCTTCTCTTATTTTCTCCCATTCTCTCTCACTTGGACACCCAAGTACAATAGGTTTCAGGCAATCGTAGATTGCTAGAAGAGTTTCCTTTAGGATCTCTCCCACTTTAGTTGCATGGATCCTGTACCTCATTGAGATATCTTGTATTGATCGCCCAGTGGCCAGGAATCTATAGAGGAATGTTAACAGAACAAGCGCTTCATATTATTGTTCAAATACTTATCACAATGAACTTTATTGCTGCAAACATTAATAATACGGTTAAAAATTCATACATCATGCATCGCAACATGGATTAAGAAAAAATATTGCAAGGCTATAGAGAGTAGCAGATATGTTGAGTATTGATGAGAATTGCAATTGATATAGCCACATTGAAGACCGGGGAAAAGGCAAAAAAAGAAACGCGCGCGCTGCGTATTTACACGTTGCCGAACACCACGTGAGGTGCTTTCAAGCAGATGATGCGAGGAAAACATTGTTATAATATTGCAAACACAGTACGCATGCACACAGCCCCATTTGCCGGTTACTGGACAAATGCGAGCATCTTACCTCAGTGTGACAGCAAGCCTTTCTGCTGGAGAAATGGGCCTCCTGTTTGTTGGTGGGTGCAGAATTCTTTCGTAGACGAGGTCTACCAGCTTATCGAAGGAAGCCTTCGTCATCCTGCGTTCAATAAATGAATCGAAATTCTACATGACAACACACTTTTCATCGAGCAACAACGTTCTGGAGGCTGCATGCAAAACAACCGAGAACCAGCACTCGTTATATGTATCTACGTGTCGTTTACCTGAAATACTTGAAATGGTATTCTGGATCAGTGTGTCGTAGCTCCTGCACGAGATGATGGTACTCGCCGTAATACGGACGGTTGTCGAATATTTCTCTGATGTACACTGACCGCCTCCTCCTTCGACGCAGGCGATGCAACAGCAACGCGATGATAATATTCCTTCGCGCTGGGTATGTCCACGCCATCTGAAGAAGGAATCCGACTCCTACCACGAGGTGCTGGAGCTGAATACGCTGCAGACGCTTTCAACGAAAACGCCCGAAATCTCCTCGCCGGGAGCGGGGGAGAAAGGGACAAGCAGCTGCGGAGGATTGCTTCGCGAGTTTCACGGCAGGCGGCGCGCTGGACGCTCTGCGCATGCGCTTCGCCATCCGCGAGTCGCCGTGCGCGTCAGGCTGACCGGTTTTGCGCCTGGCGCAACGTCGCCGACCTGACGTACCCGGCGTTCATCCGCGCGCCGAAAACTTCGGAGTATAAGTTCGCCTTGAGGGTCTACTGGAGGCGAGTTGTTGTTGTTGTTGTGGCTGTAGGAACAAGGAAAAGAAAATGCATGGGCCTATTACTCGCTCTGCAGCTGAGCCACCTCCGCAGCCTTGTGCGGACAGAAGAGAAAATAGAGAAGAAAAAAGAAAACGGAGAGAAAGACAGAGGAGAGCCGGCGACCGGCATCGCCGTCAGCTGCGATTGCACGCTGGAGGCGAGCGCAATCGTCTCCCCTTGATATATAAACCACGTGGTCCGCACAGTGTGCAACCGCAGCCGACGGCGCGAGCCGGTCCCCGTCTCTCCTCTGTCGTGACATAAGCGTATCACGGGGTGTGACGTCACCATACCACGTGGTCCGCACGGCGTGCAACCGCAGCCGACGGCACGAGCCGGTCCGCCGTCTCTCCTCTGTCGTGACGTCAGCGTATCACGTGGCGTGACGTCACCATACCACGTGGTCCGCACGGCGTGCAACCGCAGCCGACTGCGCGAGCTGGACCTCCGTCTCTCCTCTTTCGTGACGTCAGCATATCACGTGGTGTGACGTAGCATTCCACATTCTTTGCACGGCGTGTGACCGTCACGAAGGGCTGTGGTTTACCTCTAGCAATCTGCTTCGCATAAAAAAGAGATAAAAAGGGGGGGGGGGGGGCAGGGAATGGAGTCTTCATTTCAAGACCCCAGTGGCCTGGGCTGCCGCTCTTGCCTGAGTTACCAGCCTACGCTGGGTCTCTAGATCATAGCATAGCAGAGTGGCCTGCCACTGCGTCTCCGAATGGTGCATGTTTATGTCTTGAAGTTTGGCGCCTGTGCACCCCCATGTGACATAGTAGGCGGTGGGCTGGTCGTTGCACCAAGGGCATATGTCTCTGTAGTGTTCTGGGAACATTATGTTGTATTGATTTAGGTTCGGGTAAGTGAGGGTTTGGAGCTGTCTCCATTCCCGCGTTTCTTGTGCATTTAGTCCCTTGTGTGGACGGGGATAAATCCTACGTTGTTCTCGTAGGTACTTATGTCGCGCGCCGTAAGTCGCTGGGACAGGAATGCTGGTTGTGAGATCGGGATTGGTGGCCGCTCAGTTTGAGTGACCTCAAGCTAGCCTATCTGCGACCTCATTACCTTCTAATCCAGAGTGCCCCGGAACCCAAGTGATCTGATATTTGAGCTGTGAGTTTGTAGCCAAGGGTTAGTTGTGAAGCGAGCTAATTTTGTAGGTATTCTGCCTGCAAGAAGGAGCCGACACGCCGCTTGTTAGTCGGTGATTACGTGAAGCTCTCGATTGGTCGCGTCTCCGTACGTAATGGCCAGCACGATCGCCGCCACTTCCGCTTCTGTGACAGTACAGTGCGGGATGGACATGCTGGAGACTTCTGTGTACGAAGAGCCCACCACCACGGCTGCTGCTGCGTTCGATGTATGCTCTTATAGAGCGGCATCCACATAGTTTTCGGACTGCGTTCCCCTGTGCGCCTAATTCACTCGGGCGTGTTTTCTGCCTTCGTGTTGGCCTGGAGACATGTTCTTTGGGCGCCGGGCTACATACTCTTGCCCTGTACGGATTAGGAATTTGTTGACTAGATAGCTTGTACGTCCAAAGGATAGCCAACCCGCTCCAAAATGAGCCGGCCTGTCTCAGTTGGCAGAAGGCGTTCCCTTTGGACAAGAGGACAGTCCCTTGAATCTCCTATACGAGGCCGGGTGTCCTCTGGCCGCGGTGTGACAGACTGCCTCCCCGGACGCCTGCGTGCGGACACGTAGGTGGCTGCTGCACCATATTCGGCGGAAATAAATGTTCTTCCTCCTCCTCCTCCTCCTCTTCAAATGAGTTGTGCAGTCCAAGAGCTTCCACTTTGAATTGGAGGTGTATGGTGGGAGGTCTAAAGCGTTCCTGCAAGCTGCACGTATCATTGCATTTACTTTGTTGAGATCTCTTCGGAGCAGCTTGAGGTAATGTAGTCCATAGGAGAGGTGACTGAAACCAGCGCCTGCACCAGACGGGTCATGTCTTCTTCCCGTATGCCTTTTCTGTTTCTGGCCACCAGGCGGATCATTTTAGAGATCTGCTTTGTTGTATTATTCAGGAGGTAGAGCACGTGGTCTAGTTTTCTATCGCTTTGGAGCCAGAGACCCAGGATTAGTATGAGTGGCACTTCCCGGATCGGGACCCCATGCAGGAGGATGCTAAGATTGTCTGGTGATTTATAGTGGTACCCACGTATGTGGATCACTTCAGATTTATCTGGGGAGCATGGGAGCCCGCATCAAAAGGCCTCTGTTTCCACTCAGGTGGCTGCTGCTTGAAGTGTTTCTTCTTTCTGACCTAGAGAGCCGGTGGTTTTCCAAATCGTAATGTCATCAGCATACAGGGTGTATCCGATGTTTGGAATCTATTGCAAAGCCCTTGCGACTAAATGATGAAGATTTTGAAGAGAAGCGGGGAGATGACCGATGTTGCGTGCCCTTGTTTGGCATGTCTTGAAGATCCGATTTCATGTCACCCATTCCTATCATTGCCGTTCGGTTGGACAAAACGTTCTTGACGTATCGCAAGGTGCGTTCGCCGCAGTTTAGGTTATTGAGCTTGGAGAGGTTTGCCTCGTGAGACACGTTGTCAAACGCGTCGTTTAGATCTAGCGCCATAATGAGGGTGCTCACCTCCTCTCGGAATGTTGGAAAGTGCCTCCTCCTTTTAGAGAAGAAAAACGTATTGAGTGGAGAGGCCCGATCTGAAGCTGATCATGGAGGGATGGAAGAGGCCGTTAACTTCTATGTAGGGTTGAAGTCGCGTCTGGATGACTCGCTCTTAGAGCTTGCCCAGGCAAGAGGTGAGTGATATGGGTCGTAGCTCTGTTGACGTGCGCTCGAGCAGATGCGTGGGCTCCCCGTTACCGGGGTTGCCTGCATTGCCTGGCACCCAGACAATGTGAATGGATCGGGGAGCTGTGGAACCAGAGGCCAAGATTTGATGTTCGACTGGGTGTATTTTCCTTCTTGCGAAGTTTTGAATGGTCGTTTTAGAATCGCTGAATATGAGTGTCGCAGCGGTAGAGGAAATGGCTGGCGCTATGGCTGCCTCTTCGGCTACTGTCGACGTTTTTGCCTTGGCAGAGGCAGAAACTATGTGAGAGTTTTTAGCTTTGGCAGAGGCAGAATCTATGTGAGTAAAGATAAAAGAAATCCCATTGATCACATATGCCGTGGGGTGACTATTCTGCCGCGTCTACGTAGGTCGCTTCGGTGTTACTCGCGAGGATTGCGCCTTCTCTTTCTTGTAATTTAGTCATACAACGCCGGTGAACAGAACGTAGGTTGCTACGAATGTTGTGGAACCACGCAATGAGGCGGCTGAAAGGCGTCAAATATTACCACAACGGATGTTATTATTCTTGAAACTCTCATAATTCATAAGCTGCTAGATGATGGGGAAATGGCTAGCTCAAAGGATCTGTGCTCTGGATTCAATGAAGAGTCTTCCAAGGCAATAGAAAAAAGGAAGTAGAAAATATAGCCAGCGCATATAGGTGTTCGGGAGATGATCCTTCTCCACGTGACCTTTTTTGAAATGGCCATTCTTGGGGTATATAAGAAGGCCGCGTGCGGTATGAAACTCGTAAGTCGTAAAGAAGAAGCTGAAGGCCGGGGCTGATTCGTGGAAGCTGGATGGCTGCAGCCATCCGCGCAAGAAAAGGGCAACATCTTTATTTTATTCAGTCAGTGGGTAGACCCTCAGTCCAGGGTCCTGTTGGCCGAGGCTGCACTAACAAAGTGGTGAGCAAGCCATTTCTGGCTCTCCGGGAAGTTGTTCTGCAGGGCCGCCTCACAATCTTCTATGCAGGGATGGAGGGAGTGAACAATTAGAAGGTGTAACATGACACATTCAAACCATGTGGTAGAGCGTTGCCCGCTCGCCCGCAACTGATCAGGATTATAAAGGGAAATGTATCAGCGGTGTGGAAGAGATGGTGAAAGAAATGCATTAGTCTGTAGTCGGAGGTAAGTTGCTGCCTCTTGGTTAGACAGGGTGAGTAAGGGGTGGTTGTGTATGGTGAGGCAGCCTGTAGTGTTCAAGCAGTACTGTTTATCTACGAATCGGGATGTCATACGTGGGATACACGAAAAGGGGAGGCCCGGAGAAGGAGTGCGAGCACGTCAATGGGTAGCCTTATTGCAAGGAATTGACGTGTGTCCCGGAATCCAGATCACGCTGATGACTTGCTGAAGGTTAGCGAGGAGGATCCCAAGGATGGCGAAACGGATGCGTCCGCAAAAGATAGTTCGGGTAGGGAGGGCGGGAGTGTTGCATAATGGTGGCTTGTGCATTAGTGGCGGCAGCCAGAACGATGGTTGCTTTTTCCGCAATACTCTGTTCAGTGGTGAGCAGAGGGGCCCTGCTGAGGCGAGTGTCCGCTAGGGCTGTCACAGTAATGGCCATGTGGCAATTAACAAGGCGAGCAGCGTCCACGTATGAGGTATCCGGTTGTCAGTCCTATATTCAAGAGAAGTGGGTAGCTTCTACCTTTCGATGGGCTTGGCTATATCCAGCATGCATGGGATCGGGGAGAGGTTTAACGGTATTGCATGGCGGATATTCTGTGGCAAATCTTTGCGCTTTTGGGTAGTATGGGGAGTAGTAACGGAGCAAAGGGCAGTGGAAGCAGAAAGAATGAAAGGTCGGGGCATTGGCACATCATTCTTACCTTTTGCACATTGACGATTACCTGATGGTGGAAATTATTCTGGGGCTCTCCGCTACTGCTCTTTCTCTCTCCGCTGTCACTCCAACCATCCTTTCCCTGATGTCGCTTTTCAGCTGTCCAACGACCATATGTGATAGGTGGTGCGCACTTCCTTCGGGATAATACGATCCTTTACACCATGTGACATTTGCTGCCTCTGATTAGTTAGTACCACCACGGTGCGCCTATATATTGCGTTTTTCTTCAAAACAAATCAGTTGTCAGTAAGCGCTTGTCCGCGTCACCTTTCTTGTGTATGTCTGTTAGCGCTTTTATTCGTAATTACAGGTAATGGTATATTATATTATTATATTAGCAGGTATATTTTTATGGCCTGCAAGTGGAGTTGCCACATTAGTGTTTTCAGACATGCATTATTTAAACTTGTGTAAAGTGCCTCCAGCGCAACAGCTTTACTTTGTTTCAGTTCTAAGTCATCCATGGAGCACGTGATCGCAAGGTGCACATAGTGTGAACGTTTTTTTTTCATATAATATATATTTAATTTATATTTTCTGTCTCATTGTTGCACTAAGTAAAGAATTCTGTTTTTAATATTGAGTTTTAGGCACCTGTTTTGAACTCATTTTCTTTCTTATGTGGTAATTATTGTTTATCGAATTGTACATCCAAACATATATTGGTAATATATCACAGGACGGCCCAAAGCTGTCAGGGTGACCTTAAAGCATATGTTTTTATTTGATACATCAAAGGGACAATGCAATGAAATATACACAAGTTTACATATAAAATGCCCTCGTTACACAAATTCTAGCGAGACAATGCACAGGCACATAACTGTTATAAGCCTTTTAGACCACAGTTCTTTATTATAAACAAACATAAAGTTAAGAAAGAAAATAGCAAGGGCAAAAATTTTACATAATTACAGGAACTAATGTAATTGTTACGTTGCGGCAAGAGTAAAAGGTGATATATATCTGAAAAAGCAATGGAAGAAGATATATCCGTGCAAAGTAACGAAATTTAACCATTCGGAGCTGTTAGGATACAAAAGTGGTATAGTGTAAAATGTCGCATGCAATAACATCAGCTCCGCCTGACAACACTCAGCTGCCATGGCAATGAGCCCTCAGCAGACATGAAATAGTCTGCAATTTCATCCCTCATTGCCATGGGAGCTGAGGTTGGCCGGTGGTATGATGGAGGCGCACTGCTGCCAATTTGGGCAACCATGTGACGCCACTCTCCATCCTGCACAGTTTCCTCACTTGGCATGTCCCCGTAATTGTCAGGGCAGTATGCCTTGTCAACCATAAGGAAATTGTGCAGGACCACAGCTGCTTCAATCATAGAGTTAAGGAGCTCTGGCTTGCCCTCTACTGTTCCCAAAAATACGCGCCACCTCGAAACTAAAATGCCAAAAACATTTTCAATGCATCTGCGAGATCTTGACAGGCGGTAGTTAAATACTTTTTTCCTTTCTTCTAGCCTTCTCCCAGGGTAGGGACGCATCAAATAAGTTTGCAAGGGGAATGCTGCGTCCCCAAATAAACAAACTGGCCAGTTAGAAATTCGTGAAGGGAATCCTAAGGTTCCCTTTTCAATGGCTGTCTTCAAGACGCTCTTTCTGAAGAATCAGCCGTCTGAAAGCCGGCCTTGAGCGCCGATCTCTACCATAATGAAGCGATAATTTGCATCTGCAATAGCGAGCATGAGTACTGAGTAGTCCCCCTTGTAGTTGTAGTAATCTGACCCACTGTTTTCAGGGCATTTGATTGCGAAATGTTTGTCGTCAATACTCCCTATCGAATGTGGGAAATTCCACTTCTCTTCATATTCTTCTCTTATTTTCTCCCATTCTCTCTCACTTGGACACCCAAGTACAATAGGTTTCAGGCAATCGTAGATTGCTGGAAGAGCTTCCTTTAGGATCTCTCCCACTGTAGTTGCATGGATCCTGTAACTCATTGAGATATCTTGTATTGATCGCCCAGCGGCCAGGAATCTATAGAGGAATGTTAACAGAACAAGCGCTTCATATTATTGTTCAAATACTTATCACAATGAACTTTATTGCTGCAAACATTTATAATACGGTTAAAAATTCATACATCATGCATCGCAATATGGATTAAGAACAAAATATTGCAAGGCTATAGAGAGTAGCAGATATGTTGAGTATTGATGAGAATTGCGATTGATATAGGCACATTGAAGACCAGGGAAAAGGCAAAAAAGAAACGCGCGCGCTGCGTATTTACACGTTGCCGAACACCACGTGAGGTGCTTTCAAGCAGATGATGCGAGGAAAACACTGTTATAATCTTGCAAACACAGTACGCATGCACACAGCCCCATTTGCCGGTTACTGGACAAATGCGAGCATCTTACCTCAGTGTGACAGCAAGCCTTTCTGCTGGAGAAATGGGCCTCCTGTGTGTTGGTGGGTGCAGAATTCTTTCGTAGACGAGGTCTAGCAGCTTATCAAAGGAAGCCTTCGTCATCCTGCGTTCAATAAATGAATCGAAATTCTGCATGACAACACACTTTTCATCGAGCATCAACGTTCTGGAGGCTGCATGCAAAACAACCGAGAACCAGCACTCGTTATATGTATCTACGTGTCGTTTACCTGAAGTACTTGAAATGGTATTCTGGATCAGTGTGTCGTAGCTCCTGCTCGAGATGATGGTACTCGCCGTAATACGGACGGTTGTCGAATATTTCTCTGATGTACAATGACCGCCTCCTCCTTCGACGCAGGCGATGCAACAGCAACGCGATGATAATATTCCTTCGCGCTGGGTATGTCCACGCCATCTGAAGAAGGAATCCGACCCCTACCACGAGGTGCTGGAGCTGAATACGCTGCAGACGCTTTCAACGAAAACGCGCGAAATCTCCTCGCCGGGAGCGGGGGAGAAAGGGACGAGCAGCTGCGGAGGATTGCTTCGCGAGTTTCACGGCAGGCGGCGCGCTGGACGCTCTGCGCATGCGTTGCGCCATCCGCGAGTCGCCGTGCGCGTCAGGCTGACCGGTTTTGCTCCTAGCGTCGCCTGGCGCAACGTCCCGACCTGACGTACCCGGCGCTCGTCCGCGCGCCGAAAACGTCGGAGTATAAGTTCGCCTTGAGGGTCTACTGGAGGCGAGTTGTTGTTGTTGTTGTGGCTGTAGGAACAAGGAAAAGAAAATGCATGGGCCTGCTACTCGCTCTGCAGCTGAGCCACCTCCGCAGCCTTGTGCGGACAGAAGAGAAAATAGAGAAGAAAAAAGAAAACGGAGAGAAAGACAGAGGAGAGACGGGGACCGGCATCGCCGTCAGCTGCGGTTGCACGCTGGAGGCGAGCGCAATCGTCTCCCCTTGATATATAAACCACGTGGTCCGCACAGTGTGCAACCGCAGCCGACGGCGCGAGCCGGTCCCCATCTCTCCTCTGTCGTGACATAAGCGTATCACGTGGTGTGACGTCACCATACCACGTGGTCCGCACGGCGTGCAACCGCAGCCGAAGGCGCGAGCCGGTCCACCGTCTCTCCTCTGTCGTGACGTCAGCGTATCACGTGGCGTGACGTCACCATACCACGTGGTCCGCACGGCGTGCAACCGCAGCCGACGGCGCGAGCTGGACCTCCGTCTCTCCTCTGTCGTGACGTCAGCGTATCACGTGGTGTGACGTAGCATTCCACATTCTTTGCACGGCGTATGACCGTCACGAAGGGCTGTGGTTTACCTCTAGCAATCTGCTTCGCATAAGAAAGAGATAAAAAGAGGGGGGGGGCAGGGAATGGAGTCTTCATTTCAAGACCCCAGTGGCCTGGGCTGCCGCTCTTACCTGAGTTACCAGCCTATGCTGGGTCTCTAGATCATAGCATAGCAGAGTGGCCTCCCACTGCGCCTCCGAATGGTGCATGTTTATGTCTTGAGGTTTGGCGCCTGTGCACCCCCATGTGACATAGTAGGCGGTGGGCTGGTCGTTGCACCAAGGGCATATGTCTGTGTAGTGTTCTGGGAACATTATGTTGTATTGATTTAGGTTCGGGTAAATGGGGGTTTGGAGCTGTCTCCATTCCCGCGTTTCTTGTGCATTTAGTCCCTTGTGTGGACGGGGATAAATCCTACGTTGTTCTCGTAGGTACCTATGTCGCGCGCCGTAAGTCGCTGGGACAGGAATGCTGGTTGTGAGATCGGGATTGGTGGCCGCTCAGTTTGAGTGACCTCGAGCTAGCCTATCTGCGACCTCATTACCTTCTAATCCAGAGTGCCCCGGAACCCAAGTGATCTGATATTTGAGCTGTGAGTTTGTAGCCAAGGGTTAGTTGTGAAGCGAGCTAATTTTGTAGGTATTCTGCCTGCAAGAAGGAGCCGACACGCCGCTTGTTAGTCGGTGATTACGTGAAGCTCTCGATTGGTCACGTCTCCGTACGTAATGGCCAGCACGATCGCCGCCACTTCCGCTTCTGTGACAGTACAGTGCGGGATGGACATGCTGGAGACTTCTGTGTACGAAGAGCCCACCACCACGGCTGCTGCTGCGTTCGATGTATGCTCTTATAGAGCGGCATTCACTCGGGCGCCTAATTCACTCGGGCGTGTTTTCTGCCTTCGTGTTGGCCTGGAGACATGTTCTTCGGGCGCCGGGCTACATACTCTTGCCCTGTACGGATTAGGAATTTGTTGACTAGATAGCTTGTACGTCCAAAGGATCGCCAACCCGCCCCAGCTTGTGCGCCCCGCCCACGAGCGGTAGATGGCCACGGGGGCGGATCGCGGATTCCGGTATGCTAAATCTCTCTATTCTGTGGCAAATCTTTGCGCTTTTGGGTAGTATGGGGAGTAGTAACGGCATAAAGGGCAGTGGAAGCAGAAAGAATGAAAGGTCGGGGCTGTGTCACCTCATTGTTACTTTCTGCACATTGACGATCCCCTGATGGTGGAAATTAATCTGAGGCTCTCCGCTACTGCTCTTTCTCTCTCCGCTTTCACTCCAACCATCATTTCCCTTATGTCGCTTTTCAGCTTTCCAACAACCATATGTGATATTTGATGCGCATTTCCTTTGTTATAATCAATTTTACATTTCGATTTGAGCAGACTCCATCAAGAAGGAAATATTTTATAAAAGTCATTTGACAACAATTCAAGCTGTGACTATCCTTCAATTGCAAAATTTGCCAACTGAAAAAACGATTTTAATGGCTCTATCGTGTCCACGCTTAGGGCGAATCTTCATTGTGGGTACTGATTTTAACATTTTTTTCACAAAACTTGCCATTGGTCACAAAAAATGATGATGGATACCTTTATTTACTCCTATCAAGGAATCTTCCTCCCCTTTCAGCATTGTGGATTCTCTTGTGATTTAGAGGTGTCCAGGGCCAGATGGATGATTTTCTACTGGACATCTTTGCTTTTGCTGATCATTAAAGCATCCAAGCACTGCATATACCTTTTGGTTCGTTGTAGCTAGGGCCAGGTAATGGAGGATAAAATCACGGCATAAGGAATTAAGAAAGTATAAGTTATGTCACGAACAAATATCATCGAGGAGATTTGGCCAAGGAGAGCCACAAACATTGTCGCTTTCAAACTTGACCGTCCGCTTGTCCTCAACGTCACTACGTCATTCCTTCCCCACTCTACCGTATTTTCAGAACCTAGAAAAATCATTTTAATCTTAAAGTATGTCCGCTTGTCTCTAACTCTTCTTCTAGTTTGCAATGGTGGTCGTACGGGTCAGTTGGTTATTCATATTGAGAACTGGAAGTCAGCGCACCATTACGACATCGACTGAGAAAGATAGAGCGGCAAAGCGCTACGTCGAGTTCTTTGTTGCCAAGCCACACGATAAAAGAAAGAAAGAGGAGCCGTAGTGGAGGGCTACGGAGTAATTTCGAAGACCTGGGGATCTTTAACGTGCGCTAATATCCCACAGCACACGGACGCCTCTTCGTATCGCCTCCATCCGCCTCTCCGTACGCCTGTATGCCTGCGTCAAAACATGAACGCCGGCTGTCGGGAGCGAACCCAGGTACTCCTGAATAGTAGTCGGGAAGAGGAGTGCGTGTGCTGTGCTATGTCAGCACAAATTAAATGTCCCCAGGTGTTAGATATTACTTCGAGGTCTTCCACTATGGTTCCTCTTTCTCTATCTATTTTCACTCCCACCTTCCTCCCTTCTCTTGCGGTGCGGTTCTTGGACCCTGAACTGAGGGTCTCCCCATTGAATGAATAAAATAAGGACATTGTGCCCTCATTTTCTTGCACGGATGGCTGCGGCCATCCAGGCGCTTCGACAAATTCACTGCAGCTTTTAGCTTCTTCTTCACGAATTACGAGTATCAACCGCACGCCGATTCCTTATATACCGTAAGAATGGCCACATCAGACAAGGCCACGTGGAGAATCATCAACGCGCGAACGCCTGCACTAACTAGCTATATTTTCTTTTTACTAGGAAGACTCATCATTGATTCCAGAGCACAGATCTTTTGAGCAAGCAAATGCCCCAACATCTTGAAGCTTATGGATTATGAGAGTTTCAGGAATAATAACATCTGTTGCGGCAATATTTGACTTCTTTCAGCCGCCTGATTGCGTCGTTCCACAACATTCGTATCAACCTATATCGAATTCACCGGCGTTCTATATTCTTTATATATATAGCCTTAGTTGCTTTAGTACGTTAAACTACACAACCCAAACCATAAGCTATCGCGTAAAATTGTAGTAAATAATTGGTTCACAGGAAAGGAAAGGCGCCTTATCGGTCACATTTTTTCTGTGTACCTGACCGCGCTGTAAGGGAAGGGAGGAAGTTGGGAGTTAAAGCGTAAAAGCACTTCACAGATATTGCAACTTTCCTTTCCTGTAAATAAGATTGACCTTTGCATACCCCGCAGCGGTGCTGTAGTGTATAAGAATAATTAATAATAATTGGATCACAGGAATGGAAAGGATCCGTAACTGTCGAGCGCTTTTACGCTTAACTCCCATCATCCTCCCTTCCCTTACAGCGCGTTCAGGTGTCCACAGAAAACGTGTGACAGATACCGCGCCTTGCTTTCCTGTGAACCAATTGATTACTACAATTTTGCGGGATAGCTTAAGGGCCCCATGTTGAAGTAAAGCCAGTGTCGGCGTTGTTGTTCGTTGTATTGCGAAAATCCGCAATGAACAGGATTGAACCGCAGCCGCCGGCGCTCCCGACCGCCGGCGACAGCGTTTCGATGGAGGCGAAACAAAGTAGGTTTGGTTTGTGGTTTGTGGGGTTTAACGTCCCAAAGCGACTCAGGCTATGAGAGACACTGGTAGTGGAGGATTCCCGAAATTTCGACCACCTGGTGTTCCTTACCGTGCACTGACATCGCACAGCACACGGACGTCAATCCGTTTCGCCTCCATTGAAACGCAGCCGCCGAAGTCGGGTTCGAACCCGGGTACTCCGGGTTCGAACTCGACACATCCGCTTCTTTGTCAGCGCATCGCCAACACATCCGATTCTGTGACCGTACAGTGCGTGATGGACATGCTAGAGACTTCTGTGTACGACGAGCCCACCACCACGGCTGCTGCTGCATTCGATGTATGCTCGGGCGTGTCTTCTGCCTTCGTTGTGGACTGGAGGCATGTTCTTTGGGAGCGAGGCTACATACTCTTGCCCGGTGCGGAATAGGAATGTTTGTCGTTGACTGGATAGCTTGTACGTCCGAAGGAGAGCCAACGCGCTCGAAAATGAGCCGGCCTGTTTCGGTTGAAAGAAGGCATTCCCTTAGGGACAGGAGGACAGCCTTTGAATCTCTTCAAATGTGTTGTGCAGTCCAAGAGCTTCCACTTTGACGTTGGAGGTGTATGGTGGGAGGCTTAACGCGTTCCTGTAAGCTACACGGATCATTGCATTAGCTTTGTTGAGATCTATTCGGAGCAGCTTGAGGTAATGTAGTACATAGTAGAGGCAACTGATGACCAGCGCCTGCACCAGACGGACCGTGTCTTCTTCCCACATGCCTTTTCTCTTTCTGGCCACCCGGAGGATCATTTTAGCGATCTGCTGTGTTGTATTCTTGAGGAGGTGGAGCACGTGGTCTCCATTTCTATCGCTTTGAAGCCAGAGACCCGGGATTCGTATGAGCGGCACTTCCCGGATTATGACCCCATGCAGGAGGATGCTAAGATTGCCTGGTGATGTATAGTGGTACCCACGTATGCGGATGATCTCAGAATTAGCTGGGCAGCATTGGAGCCCGCATCGAAAGGCTCCTGTTTCCACGCAGGTTGCTACGGCTTCAAGTGTTTTTTCTTTCTTATCTAGAGAGCCGGTAGTTGTCCAGATCGTAATGCCATCAGCATACCGGTTGTTTCCAATGTTCGGAACCTGTTGCAAAGCCCTTGCGATTCTAATCATGGCGATGTTGAAGAGAATCGGGTAGAAGACCGATACCTGTGGCGTGCCCTTGTTTGGCATGATTTGAAGATCCGATTTCATGTCACCCATTCCTATCGTTGCCGTTCGGTAGGACAAAAAATTCTTAACGTATCGGAAGATGCCTTCACCGCAGTTTAGGTTATTGAGCTCGGAGAGGTTTGCCTCGTGAGACACGTTATCAAACGCTTCTTTTATATCTAGCGCCATAATGAGGTGCTCGCCTCCTCTTGGAATGTTGGAAAGTACCTCCTCCTTGAGGAGAATAAAAACGTATTGAATGGACAGGCCCGACCTGAAGCCGATCATGGAGGGATGGAAGAGGACGCTAACTTCAAAGTAGTGTTGAAGTCGCGTCTGGATAACTCGCTCGTAGAGCTTGCACAGGCACGAGGTGAGTGATATGGGCCGTAGCTCAGTTGACGTGCGCTCGAGGAGATCAGTGGGGTCTCCGTTAACGGGGTTGCCTGCATGGCCTGGTACCCAGGCAACGTGAATGGATCGGGGAGCTGTGGAACCAGAGGTCAAGATGTGATGTTCGATTGGGTGTATTTTCCTTCTTGCGAAATTTTTAATGGTCGTTTTAGAATCGCTGAAAATGGGTGTGGCAGTGGTACAGGAGATGGCTAGCGCTATGGCTACCTCTTCGCCTTCTGTCGACGTTTTAGAGCGCAGCTCTTTGGCGTCCGTTCCTGGGTTTCGCGTCGGCGTCGCCGTCGGCCTCGTAACCAGCTCGGCCCCCCTTACATCTCCCCAGCGCTAGCAGCGACCGACTGATACCGCTGGATGCCGCTGACGCCGCTAGAGAGTCAAGATAACCTGACTGCATAGAACACCTTCGCCGCCATGCAGAAAGAGGAGGGCAGGGTCCCCCCCCCTGTTCCTGTGTGGCGGATATGGTGCTCTTCAGTTGCCGACGTGCCGGTTATTTCACGTAGGCCCCGGCACGTCGACGAATACGTGACCACTTTCCCACGGCTAGACCTGGTTCTTGGCGTTGCGGAAGCGAGGGTATCATATTGCTTGCGTCGGCATTGGCGGCGTTGTCCCTGAAACCAACTGCGCAGCTGGGGTTGACTCACCATCGGCGTCAGCAGCATCAGTCAGTCGCTGCTATCTCTTCCCTCCTCCCTTTATCGCGTTGTCCGCTTGCTGCGCGCGCTTCTGCCCCCATCGTTTGCCGCTGGGTGTACACGCCGCCCCCCTCCCCCCTCTTCCTGCGAGTCTCCGGTTGTCAAAGCGCCGGCTCGAACTTTATTCCTTTCTTCGCTCCTCCTTCAATGCAACCCCTGTGCGGTGCCAATCAGAGAGCCAGCTCGGTGGCGGCGGATCTGTATATGTGCACCGCCCGAGCCGAAATTGCCGCTGCCGTTCGCCACTGCGAAATTATCTGCCAGTTCTTTCTGAGCCATGAGCGAGACGACCGGTGGAAGTCCTCCGTCTGCCGCTGCCGCTGCTGCTGCCGCTGCTGCTCGCTGCTGCTGCTGCTGCTGCTGCTGCTGCTGCTGCTGCTGCTGCTGCTGCTGCTGCTGCTGCTGCTGCTGCTGCTGCTGCTGCTGCTGCTGCTGCTGCTGCTGCTGCTGCTGCTGCTGCTGCTGCTGCTGCTGCTGCTGCTGCTGCTGCTGCTGCTGCTGCTGCTGCTGCTGCTGCTGCTGCTGCTGCTGCTGCTGCTGCTGCTGCTGCTGCTGCTGCTGCTGCTGCTGCTGCTGCTGCTGCTGCTGCTGCTGCTGCTGCTGCTGCTGCTGCTGCTGCTGCTGCTGCTGCTGCTGCTGCTGCTGCTGCTGCTGCTGCTGCTGCTGCTGCTGCTGCTGCTGCTGCTGCTGCTGCTGCTGCTGCTGCTGCTGCTGCTGCTGCTGCTGCTGCTGCTGCTGCTGCTGCTGCTGCTGCTGCTGCTGCTGCTGCTGCTGCTGCTGCTGCTGCTGCTGCTGCTGCTGCTGCTGCTGCTGCTGCTGCTGCTGCTGCTGCTGCTGCTGCTGCTGCTGCTGCTGCTGCTGCTGCTGCTGCTGCTGCTGCTGCTGCTGCTGCTGCTGCTGCTGCTGCTGCTGCTGCTGCTGCTGCTGCTGCTGCTGCTGCTGCTGCTGCTGCTGCTGCTGCTGCTGCTGCTGCTGCTGCTGCTGCTGCTGCTGCTGCTGCTGCTGCTGCTGCTGCTGCTGCTGCTGCTGCTGCTGCTGCTGCTGCTGCTGCTGCTGCTGCTGCTGCTGCTGCTGCTGCTGCTGCTGCTGCTGCTGCTGCTGCTGCTGCTGCTGCTGCTGCTGCTGCTGCTGCTGCTGCTGCTGCTGCTGCTGCTGCTGCTGCTGCTGCTGCTGCTGCTGCTGCTGCTGCTGCTGCTGCTGCTGCTGCTGCTGCTGCTGCTGCTGCTGCTGCTGCTGCTGCTGCTGCTGCTGCTGCTGCTGCTGCTGCTGCTGCTGCTGCTGCTGCTGCTGCTGCTGCTGCTGCTGCTGCTGCTGCTGCTGCTGCTGCTGCTGCTGCTGCTGCTGCTGCTGCTGCTGCTGCTGCTGCTGCTGCTGCTGCTGCTGCTGCTGCTGCTGCTGCTGCTGCTGCTGCTGCTGCTGCTGCTGCTGCTGCTGCTGCTGCTGCTGCTGCTGCTGCTGCTGCTGCTGCTGCTGCTGCTGCTGCTGCTGCTGCTGCTGCTGCTGCTGCTGCTGCTGCTGCTGCTGCTGCTGCTGCTGCTGCTGCTGCTGCTGCTGCTGCTGCTGCTGCTGCTGCTGCTGCTGCTGCTGCTGCTGCTAAACGAGCTGCCAGAGCAGAGGCCCAGCGCCGTCGCCGCCACAATCCAGAGCAGTAAGCGAGGCTGAAGCAGAAGCTCATCGCCGCCGTCGAGAAGACCCTGCCGTTCGCACCGCCGAAGCGGAGGCTCATCCCTACCGTCGAGAGCAACCAGGTGTAAGCGAGGCGGAAGCAGAAGCTCATCGCCGCCGCCGAGAAGGGAGCCTTTGTTAAAGGAATACGTGTGAAAAATAAAAAAAAGATTTCTTAGATAGCGCATACATGTCTTGCTCGATTTCTTTGCCTCAATCTATCGAAAAGGGGATACAGCTTATTTGCTGCGCTCAAATTTCGCATTAGGAATTAACGTAATCGTCGGTAATTTTTTTGCTTTGGCAGAGGCAGAAAGTATGTGAGTGAAGTTAAAAGAAATCACACTGATCACATATGCCGTGGGTAAACTGTATTCTGCTGCGTTTTCATAGGCCGCTTAGTAGTCAGTCGCGTATGATGCACATTTCCTTTCTTGTAATTCGATTATAGAACGCCGGTGATTGATTGATTTATAAGAAGGGAAAGACGTGGTAATTGTATCACTTGTTTTCTGTGGACACCTCAACCGCGCCGTAAGGGAAGTAAAGTAAGGTGAGAGTAAAAGCGGAAAGAGAGAAAGAGGAGCGGTAGTGAGGACTTCGGAGTAATTTTGACAACCTGTGGATCCTTAACGTGCGCTGACATCGCACAGCACACGGACACCTCTTCGTTTCGCCTCCATCGAAACGCAGCCGCCGAGGTCGGGTTCTTCGTTTCAATGGAGGCGAAACGAAGACGCGTTCGTGTGCTGTGCGAACGCCGGTGAACAGACTGTACCGTGGTACGAATGTTGTAGAACGACGCATTAAGGCGGCCAAAAGACGTTATGTATTCCGCTACAGATGGTATTATTCGTGAAACTCTCGTAATCCACAAGCTGCAAGCTGTCAGGGACATTTTTTACTCAAAGGATCTGTTTTGTGGAATCAATGAAGAGTCATTCAAGGAAAAAGAAAAGATAGCCAGTGGGTATAGGCGTGTGCGCGCTTCTCCTCCTCCACGAGACCTTTTGTCACATGGTCTTTCTGGGGTATATAAGTAGCCAGTGTGAGGAATGAAAGCTGTGATTGGTGAAGAAGAAGCGTGAAGGCTGGGGTGTTGTAAGTGGGGAAGAAGATGATTGCTGTCGTCCTTTATTAAAACCCTTCTCGTTTATACTGTTTTCCCCTCTCATGTGAACCACGTTATATTTATTTTATTATGCATATGTAACCTATAGTCTTTTGTATAGTGCTCTGTTTTGTGAGTAGTGTGTGTTTTTTATGTATGTATGTATCCAATAAGTTCTCTTTATGTGTAATTGGTGAAGATGATAGATGACTGTAGCATTTACAACCTCTTTTTCTTCAACAAGCCCAGAGGGACGCGCAGTCCTGGGCCCCGTCGGCCGAGGCACAACAGCGTGGCGAGCCAGCCAATTACATAATGATGGAATAGGCAAATATGCAGAAAGTGTTAATTTATGCGCTTTTGTTCTTTAGTGTTAACCGTTCACAGACGGACAGACCTCTGCCTTTTTACCGCGAGGTTGGCAAGATAAACTCAACTCTCGATGCAGACCTGTCAGAATGTAGGTGACCTACCAGCCATACGCATCAGCGAATTAGTAGCCGTTCGCAGGCTTTCAGCTGATGAACAACGAGAGGCCGCTGTACCCAAATGGCGAACGTGAGTAGCTTGTCGACTGCCAAATGAAGTGCGAGATTTTGACTGGCTTAGGCGCTGGGGCGTCTTCCCCACAAGAATATGCCTTGCCAGATGGGATATTGCACCCAATGACCAGTGTGCCAACTGCCATGCTCCCGAGAGCCTTGCGCATGTTTTTTTCGAAGTGCAGTCGAAACAATTTGGCGCCTCGAATATAGGATATTTAACGTCCGCATGAACCCCGGCGTCAGGCGCCGGCGCAATCCGTTCGAACACCTTGTGTTCACTGTGGTTCTGTTTGTGTTGTGGCGAAGCAGGTGCCTCGCTGAGGCGCGCCTAACTTCCGCCCGAGCAATCTATCCAGTCTTGCAGAGGCTGCGCCTCGTCGTCTTGAAATATCTGTCTGGACAGTTAGAAACGGACGGCGAGACGCGGTTTCGGCGGCGCTGGCACACGCGCTTCTATGTTGTACGAGGCTGCAGACTTGAGATGCCTGTCGTCGATAATAGAACCCTCCTCGTTTATAGTATTTTCGCCTTTCTGGGGAATCACGTTATCTTTAGTTTATTATGCATATGTATCTTTAGTTATCTTTAGTTTATTATGCATATGTAACCTATAGTGTTTTGTATAGTGCTTTGTTTTGTGAGTAATGTGCGTTTTTGTATGCATGTTAAATCAAATAAAGTTAAATTGGTTCACAGGAAGGGAAAGGCGCAGTAACTGTCACACTTGCTGTGTGGACACCCGAACCGCGCCGTAAGAGAAGGGAGGAAGGTGGGAATGAAAGTGGAAAGAGAGAAAGAGGAGCCGTAGTGGAGGGCTACGGAGTAATTTCGACCACCTGGGGATCTTTAACGTGCGCTGACATCGCACAGCACACGGACGCCACTTCCCTTCGCCTCCCTCGAAACGCAGCCGCCGCGGTCGGGTTCGAACCCGGGAACTCAAGCACAGTAGTCGGGCGTCTTACCACTGCACCACCCCGGCGGGGCTATGCATGTATGTACGCCATAAATTCTATTTTTGAAGATAGATGGCTGCAGTCATTTGTGATTACATTACAACTTATTTTGCTTCACGACGACGAAGAAAAAAAGATCATTTTATTCAGTCTGCGGGAGGGGGGGCCTTTAGACCAGGGTCCCGTTGGCCGGGGCAGCACTAACATCATAGCGAGCCAGCCACGCCTGGCACTCCGGGATGGGGTCCTGCAGGGCGGCCTCCCAATCCTCAGTGCAGGCGTGACGCAGTGAGAAAAAGAAGGGGTAGCTTGGCACGCCCAAACAGTGTGATAGAGCATTGCCCGCTCACCGCAATCGGGGCAGTCAGAAGTATGAAGGGAAGTTTACCAGAGGTTTAGAAGAGACATGAATTACAAGCGCTAAAGACTAGGAGGAAGAGCAAGCAGCAAACAGGACGAACGCTGACACGCAACTGAAGTTTATTGAAAAAATACCCAATAACCAAAGCCAAGCCGGACTAAACATACATTGAACAAAAAACAAGTTATGATAACCCCGCACACATAGCATATCCAAGAAACCCAACTTCATTGTCCATTGGAGAGATTGACGGTTCAGTGAAACATTTTTCACCTAATCGCATGGCATGCCAATCCTCAATGGTTTCTCGCTTAATCTGTGCCGGATGGTCATCCAAAATATATGCGTAGGAAGGGATAGCAGCTATCATAACGTTGCGATGCGCAACCAGATTAGAGGGTCTACCAATCTCTAATGATCTCTCGTGCTCTCGTACCCCAATATTAATATACCTGCCCGTTTCACCCACATAACCTTTGTCTCAAGATCGTGGAATCCTTTATGTGTATGTGGGTCAAACGGGAAGGGGTATTAATGCTCGGTTTCGAGAGCACGAGAGATCATTAGAGATTAGTAGAGGCTCTAATCTGTTTGCGCATTGTAAGGGGTGTGTTATCTGTCATCCTTTTCTAACACAGACAGATATTTTGGAGCCCCACCCGGCACAGATTAACCGGGAAAATATTGAGGTCCGCCATACCATGCGAAAAGTGATTTAGTGAACCGTCAACTGCTTTAATAGATAATGAGGTTGGGTTTCTTGAATGTGATATGTGTGCTGGGTTATCATAACTGGGTTTTTGTTCAACGTGTGGTTTTAGTGCGGTTTGAAATGGGTTCATATTACATTATTTTCAATATACTTCAGGTGCGCGTCAGCGCAAGTTATGCTTGCTTCTGGCTCTTCGGCCTAGTTCTTAGCGCAGGTAATTCATCATGTTACCGTGCCAACTTGCCCAGATGCCTCTTCTATTAGAGTTGGAGGTGAAAGAAAGGTGGTGAAAGAAAGGCAATAGTTTTTAGGCCGATGTAATTTGCTGCCTCTTGTGTAGACAGGGTGAGAAAGGGGTGGTTGTGGACGGTGATAGAGCCCGTAGTGTTCACGCAGTGCTGTGTACGTAAGGTTTGGGGAGTGATACGTGTGATCTGGGAAAGAGAAGGCTCGGGGAAGAATCACGAGATTTTTAATGGTAGGTCTTTGGCAGGGCATTGACTAGTGTCCTGAATCCAGATTACATTGATCACTTGCTGAGGGTTAGCGAGGAGGATCCGAAGGGTGGCGGAAGCGAGTCTTCGGCATGCTCCGTTCGGTTGACGTACGCTCGAGATGTTGAGTTGGCTGCCTCGTTACCGGGGTTGCCTACATGCTCTGGTAACCAGACGATGTGAATGGGTCGGGGAGCTGTGGAAACAGAGGTTAAGATGTGATGTTCAACTGCGTGTATTTTCGCTCTTGCGAAATTTTGAATGGCCGTTTTAGAATCGCTGAAATATAGCGCTAGCGCTATAGCTGCCTCTTCAGCTTCTGTCAATGGTTTTGCTCTCACAGAGGCAGAAACTATGTGCTTAAGTTATAAGAAATCACACTGATGACATATGCCGTGGTGTGGCTGTATTCTGCCGCGTCTACGTAGGCCGCTTCGGTGTCGTTCGCGTGTGCTGCGCCTTTCCTTTCTTGTAATTCGAATATAGGACGCCGGTGCACTGAATGTAGGTTGCTACGAATGTTGTGGAAAGACGCACTGAGACGGCTGAAAGACGTCAAATATTGCCACCATGGATGTTATTAATCTTGAAACTGTCATATTCCATAAGCTGCAATATGTTGGGGATTTTGCTTGCTCAAAAGATCTGTGCTCTGGAATGAATGAAAAGTCTTCCAAGGAAATAGAAAATATAGCCAGCGCATGTAGGCGATCGGGAGTTGATCCTTTTTCACGTGACCTTTCCTCACATGGCCATTCTTGGGGTATATAAGGATGCCGCGTTCTGTGCGAAAATCGTAATTCGTGAAGAAGAAGCTGAAGGCTGGGGTCGACTAGTGGAAGAAGCTGGATGGCTGCAGCCATCCGTGCAAGAAAAGGTCAATACCTTTATTGTATTCAATCAGTGAGTAGACCCTCAGTCGAGGATCGCTACGTTGGCCGTGGCTGCAGTAACAAAGTGGTGAGCCAGCCATTGATCGCTCTCCGGGAAGCAGTCCTGAAGGGCGGCCTCACAATCTTCTATTCAGAGATTGAGCGAGTGAACAATTAGAAGTTGTAACATGGCACACCGAAACCATGTGGTAGAGCGTTGCCCGCTCGCCGCAACTGATCAGAATTATAAAGGGAGATTGTATCAGCGGTGTAGAAGAGATGGTGAAAGAAATGCATTAGTCTGTAGACGGCGGTAAACTGCTGCCTCTTGGTTAGACAGGGTGAGTAAGGGGTGGTTGTGTTTGGTGAGGCAGCCTGTAGTGTTCAAGCACAGTGCTTGAACACTACAGGCTGCCTCACCAAACACAACCACCCCTTACTCACCCTGTCTAACCAAGAGGCAGCAGTTTACCGCCGTCTACAGACTAATGCATTTCTTTCACCATCTCCACCAACGGGATGTCATACGTGGGATACACGAAAAGTGGAGGCCCGGGGAAGGAGTGCGAGCACGTCAATGGGTAGCTTTATTGCAAGGAATTGACTTGCGTCCCGCAATACAGATCACGCTGTTGACTTGCTGGAGGTTAGCAAGGAGGATCCCAAGGATGGCGAAACAGATGCGTCCGCAAAAGATAGTTCCGGTAGGGTGGGCGGGAGTGTTGCATGATGGTGGCTTGTGCATTACTGGTGACAGCCATACGATGGTTGCTTTTTCCGCAATACTCGGTTCAGTGGTGAGCAGAGGGGCCCTGCTGAGGCGAGTGTCCGCTAGGGCTGTCACAGTAATGGCCATGTGATCATTAATAAGGCGAGCAGCGTCCACGTATGACGTATCCGGTTGTCTGTCTTATATTCAAGAGGGGTGGGTAGTTTTTACCTATTGATGTGCTTGGTTATATCCAGCATGCAGATCCTTTGAGCAAGCAAATTGCCCAACATCTTGCAGCTTATGGATTATGAGAGTTTCAAGAAAAATAACATCCGTTGCGGCAATATTTGACGTCTTTCAGCCGCCTGATTGCGTTGTTCCACAACATTCGTATCAGCCAATATCGAATTCACCGGCGTTCTATATTCAATATATATATATATATATATATATATATATATATATATATATATATATATATATATATATATATATATATATAAACAGGATGCCACACAACTTTCCCGATTATCTATTTTATTCCAACAGTTTCGGACGGTGGACCGTCCTTCTTCAAGGTAGAATTGAGAATGGAGAATAAGTCCGCACATTACGCCACTGTTAGGAGAGGGAGACGGAATTCTCGCTCTCCATCTTTGGAGAAGCAAACATCACTAAATAGATAGAAAGGGCGAAAAGCTCCAGTTGATTATTGGCTGGTAATGCAACAAAGACGGAGAAAGAAGAAAAAAAATTTAAAAAAAGGGGGGGGGGGAGAGAGAAAAGGGCAAAAAGAGAAAGTGGAGAGCCGACGAATGTTACATACGTGCCGTGCTTCCACGAAGACGGCACTAAAAGCAAGACAAGTCTCCCTCGAAGGAAGCCAGAATTGAGCAAAGGTTCAGAATAACATACAAATAATAATAAAAAAAAATGTGAAAAACAGACAACGCGAGCATGCACACCAGGACGGCCTGCTCCCCAGCGGTGCAGGTGTTCAAGAAAACCGTTGGGATAAGAGTTATGTGTTCTAGACGGAGTTGTTCCACCCCGCGACACGCCAGCGATCGGAGCCAGGGCGGCGCGCCGCCGCGGCGACGAAAGAGCCTCGAGCTCGAGGCTTAGACAGAAATGAAATAATCAATTTTGAAAACTCACAGCAGAACGACAGGCCAACAAACCTCGTTCTTACACATTCCTCAAACATGCCACGGGTTAATAATATCCTCTGGAAACATTTCAATATAATCCAGCAAAGCAGTCACTTGTCTTCCATTTTCAAACAGCCACCGAGAGCAGTGTATCGGCGCTCTAGAAACCTAAAGAACATGTTAGTTAAATCTAAAACGACCGCCAATACTAACCCTAACCCCGGATGTAAACCGTGCGGAAGACCACGCTGTAAAGTTTGCAATCATGTGCAGGCGACAAATATTGTAAAGGGCAACTTCTCTGATTTCACCTTTAAGATCAAAGAATCCTTGAACTGCGACAGTGCCAATGTGGTATACATGCTAAGCTGCGGTGTGTGCGACATGGAATACGTCGGCCAGACCGAAACACCATTCAGGTTTCGTTTCAATAACCACAAGGCCCACGTCCACACACTGCCAAATCTCCCTTTTTCTAAGCACCTGTGCCTTCCAAACCACACTTTCGAAAACATTCCGGTCATTCTCCTTCAATCAGGCTTCCAAACAAATCGACAAAGAGAACAAAGAGAATCGTACTTCATACACGAATTTCAGACTCTAACCCATGGAATTAATGAAACATTGGGCAACTTTGCCTTTCTGAAAAGCCTACATAACTAATAGACGAGGCCTTTATCTGCCCCCATTTGCCCGCTCCTAAGAATTTCCTCCTTCTCACGCAAACTATACTGTTCGTTATTTAGCTCCTTGGCCTCCCCCTTCTGGACGGTTTTCTATCCCGCAACAAACGTCTTCACTTAGGACACGCTCGCGGGAACCACTTGACGCGAGTGCCCGGCTACGGCATTGGGTTTCGGGAGAGCGCGTCTGGCCGACGGCTCTTTCGTCGCCGCGGCGGCGCGCCGCCCTGGCTCCTATCGCTGGCGTGTCGCGGGGTGGAACAACTCCGTATAGAACACATAACTCTTATCCCAACGGTTTTCTTGAACACCTGCACCGCTGGGGAGCGGGCCGTCCTGGTGTGCATGCTCGCGTTGTCTGTTTTGCACATTTTTTTTTTATTTTTTTTATTATTATTATTTGTATGTTATTCTGAATCTTTGCTCAATTCTGGCTTCCTTCGAGGGAGACTTGCTTTTAGTGTCGTCTTCGTGGAAGCACGGCACGTATGTAACATTCGTCGGCTCTCCACTTTCTCTTTTTGCCCTTTTCTCTCTCTCCGCCCCCCCCCCCCCTTTTTTTAATTTTTTTTCTTCTTTCTCCGTCTTTGTTGCATTACCAGCCAATAATCAACTGGAGCTTTTCGCCCTTTCTATCTATATAGTGATGTTTGCTGCTCCAAAGATGGAGAGCGAGAATTCCTTCTCCCTCTCCTAACACTGGCGTAATGTGCGGACTTATTCCACATTCTCAATTCTACCTTGAAGGACGGTCCACCGTCCGAAACTGTTGGAATAAAATAGATAATCGGGAAAGTTGTGTGACATCCTGTTTGAATTTAACTCTGGCCCATTAGTAACAAGCAATCCATTTCTATATATATATATATAAATATATATATATATATATATTGTAAGAATGGGGGGTTTATTCAGCGGATCAACAGGACTTGATCAGCAGGACTGAGCAGATCAGCTTCGAACACAGCGGCAGCGAACACAGGCAGATCCAGCACGCGCAGCGATCACGATGCCACTGACTGGCATGTTCCTTGTGCACTTCTTCCTCTTCACAATTACCCGCGGGACGAAGAGGAGACATCCTGGCGACTTACGGTGTGAGCAAGACGGCAGGGTCGTAATAGGGTTTGAGGCGCTGGACGTGAACAATCTCGCGTCCGCGCCGGCGTAGATCATGGGACGGCGTAACAGGTTCCACCACATAATTAACCGGAGAGGTGCGCTCCAGAACACGGTATGGGCCATGATATTTAGCAAGAAATTTTGAAGACAGTCCAGGGGCATTGGAAGGTATCCATAGCCACACAAGAGCGCCAGACGAGAAGTGCGGTGTCGAGTGTTGGCTGTCATGGTTGGATTTATGGCGGTACTGGGTGTTGGCCGTGAATGCGCGGGCGATTTGTCGACAGTCTTCCGCATGCTGGGCTGCTTGAGACGCAGGTGTATACTCTGATATGTCTGGCTGATACGGGAGTATGGTGTCGATTGTTGCAGAGGGGTGACGGCCGTAGAGGAGAAAAAAAGGAGAGAAGCCAGTAGTAGACTGCGTTGCGGTATTGTATGCGTACGTGACATACGGAAGGACGAGGTCCCAGTTTGAGTGGTTGGAGGAGATGTACATAGAGAGCATGTCGCCAAGGGTACGATTAAAACGCTCAGTGAGGCCATTAGTCTGGGGATGATAGGCGGAGGTGGTTCTATGAATTATGTTGCACTTGGTGAGCAAGGCTTTTACAACATCACTCAAGAAAACGCGTCCTCTGTCGCTGAGCAGCTCTCGAGGTGCGCCATGGCGAAGAACAAATCGCTGCAAAATGAAGGAAGCTACTTCTGACGCTGTGGCAGATGGAAGTGCGGCGGTTTCTGCATACCTCGTCAGATGATCAACGGCTACGATAGCCCAGCGGTTGCCGGCCGCAGTGTAGGGAAGCGGCCCGTACAAATCAATGCCGACGCGGTCGAAAGGACGTGGTGGGCTGGGTAACGGCAGCAACTCTCCAGCAGAACGTTGAGGAGATGGCTTGCGACGTTGACAGGTGAGGCATGAGCGAACGTACTTGAGTACAAAGGTGTACATACCCCGCCAGTAGTAACGCAGCCGGAGACGAGTGTATGTCTTGAAGACGCCCGCGTGACCGGATTGTGGGTCAGCGTGGAAATAGTCACAAATTTGCGAACGTAGCTGCCGGGGAATAACTAGCAACCACTTGCGGCCATCTGCACAGTAGTTGCGGCGGTAGAGGAGGTTATCACGAATGGCGAAGTGGGAAGCATGGCGGCGGAGAGCACGCGATGGAGAAGCAGCTGTAGGATTGGAGATAAAATCGAGGATAGAGTTTATCCAAGGATCTTGCCGCTGCGCTGACGGCATGTCATTGATGTGAAGCGATGGCGGGGAGTCGTCGGAAGGGGAAAGGCTCGCGACCTCAGCTGTAAGGGGGCAGCGGGAAAGTGCATCGGCATCGTGATGTTTGCGGCCAGAGCGGTAAACAACGCGGACATCAGCCGTCGGGAGTTACAAAGGCAGTTTTGGGGCGATCAGCCGCTTCCAAGGGGACTTGCCAGTACCCGGAACGTAAATCTAGGGAAGAAAAGAGTTCGGCGCCTTGCAAACAATCGAGAGCGTCGTCGATGCGCGGGAGAGGATAGACGTCCTTTCGCGTTATCTTATTAAGGCGGCGATAATCGACACAGAAGCGGATAGAACCATCTTTCTTTTTTACAAGGACAACAGGTGAGGCCCAAGGGCTGCTTGAGGGCTGAATCACGCCATTCTGGATCATTAGGTCGACTTGCTCTTCTATAGCCTGGCGTTCGGTTGCAGACACACGATAGGGACGCTGTCGTAGTGGTGCGTGGGTGCCGGTGTCGATGCGATGAGTGACTGTAGAAGTTTGACCCAAAGAACTTTGATGAGAGTCGAAGGAGGAGCGAAAGTGATGTAGTAGGTTCAAAAGCTGAGTGCGCTGCTCTGGAGGAAGATCGGCATCGATGGAACGGAGAAACAAGTCTGTAGAGGGGGGAGCGGGCGCAATTGAAGGGGGGCTGAGCGCAGTCACGGCACAGTGCGGCGCGTCGTCAGGTTCCTCAGAGATCAGAAGAGATGCGATTGGCTGGATACTTCCGAGACATTCGCCATGGCGCAAAGCAGTAGGGGAGTTAAATGGGTTAGAGACCCATAACATGGAAAAGCCAGCGGAAATAGCGAGCACTGCGTAGGGCAATGGAAGGCACTTGCGGCGCAGGAAAGTATGGGCTGGTGTGAAGAGAACGGTGTCATCGCTAAGAGATGCACAAGCGACACGAACAAGCACTGAAGAGCAGGGAGGAAGGTCGATATCTTCGGCGACGAGGGCTTTAGCACCGGAATTTGACTGATCAGCGTCTGGTAAGGCATCGGGCATAGTCGAGAACCCCACTTCAGCTCGAGCACAATCGATAATAGCAGCATGACGCGACAGGAAATCCCAGCCTAAAATTACAGCGTGCGAGCAACTTGGCAGCACGACGAACTCAATCGTATAAAGGGAATTTTGAATAACTACTCGAGCGGTGCACGCTGCTAAAGGCTTGATATGCTGAGCGCTGGCCGTTCGCAACGAAAGTCCCGCAATTGGCGTCTTCACTTTCTTTAAAGTGCGACATAGTTTTGCGTCCATTACCGAAATCGCAGCACCAGTGTCAATTAGAGCCATGACAGCAACACCCTCGACGAAAACTTCAATTAGGTTTGTCGGCGACAGATGAGGACTTGGGAAGTTCGACTGGGTCGCAGTTCTCGCCTCAGGAACTGCGGCCTCTAGTTTTCCTCATGTGAAGCGTTCTGTCGACGTCGCATCGGAGAGATAGAGCGGCGTCGCGGCGACGGTGAACGGCGGTCGGACATGGCTGAGCGGTCTGGGGAGAACTGAGGGCCAGCTGGAGGCTCAGTAGGCGCGGAATACTGAGGCGTCGGAGACCAGTATGCAGAACCATGAGTAGGTGGTGCCGACACCGGGAGACGGTTGCGGCAGTAACGAGAAATGTGTCCAGCAAGCCCGCAAGTGTAACAGATTGGCCGGTTATCCGTCGTGCGCCAGGGATTACGTGGTCTTGGAGCCGGTCGCATAAACTGCGCAGGTTCTCGCGCAGGCGCAGGAGGCGGCTGAACGTAGGCTGGTGGCGGTGGAGCATATGCAGGTGGCTGTCGGGCCGCAACAGCCGCATAAGTTAACGGCGCTGTAACAGGCATGGGTTGAGGGGCTGGAGGAAGAGATTCAGCTACCTGTTCTTGAATAATGTGGCGCAAACTAGGAGCTAGGTTTGAGGAAGGTTCTTGATGGCAGGATATAAGGGAGAGCTGTCGAGCAACTTCTTCCCGAATGAAGCTCTTAATTTGTGGTAGGAGCGCAGAATGTTCACATGCATCTGTCAGGCCAGCAAGGGACTCGGAGTGCATGGTGTTCGCGCGAGTTATGGCCCTTTGTTTTCGCAGTTCATCATAACTTTGACACAGTGTGACCACTTGTGCGACGGTGCGGATATCTCGAGCCGACAGCATCTGAAAGGCATCGTCATCGATGCCTTGCAGAATGTGCTTGATCTTCTCGGCCTCTGACATGTGTGGGTTAATGCGCTTGCACAGGTCGACGACGTCCTCGATATAGCTCGTGAAATTTTCGCCAGCTTGCTGAGACCGCGTACGCAAGCGCTGTTCAGCGCGGAGTTTCCTCACAGCTGGTCGGCCGAAGACTTCAGAGAAGCTGGCTTTAAACGCAGACCATGATGGAATGTCCGCTTCATGGTTTCGAAACCATAGGTTTGCTACGCCGGTGAGATAGAAAATGACGTTGCTTAACTTTGTTTCCGCGTCCCATTTGTTGTAAACGCTTACTCGTTCATAGGATGTGAGCCAGTCCTCGACATCGTGGTCGTCAGTGCCGCTGAAGATGGCGGGGTCACGCTGGCGGAGGGAGCCGGGGCAGATGATGGCAGAGCCAACTTGTACGGCTTGGTGGTTGACGTCCTCAGGCATCGCAGGAGGTGGTAATGTACGGCTGCGGAGTTCCAGGGCGAGAGGATAGATCTTGACCGGCAGCTCCACCAAATGTAAGAATGGGGGGTTTATTCAGCGGATCAACAGGACTTGATCAGCAGGACTGAGCAGATCAGCTTCGAACACAGCGGCAGCGAACACAGGCAGATCCAGCACGCGCAGCGATCACGATGCCACTGACTGGCATGTTCCTTGTGCACTTCTTCCTCTTCACAATATATATATATATATATATATATATATATATATATATATATATATATATATATATATTATATAGCCTTAGTTGCTTTGGGACGTTCAAACCCACAAACCACGCCAAACCAAACCTTAAGCTATCGCGTAAACGTATAGTAAATAATTGATTCACAGGAAAGGAAAGGCAATTTATCTGTCACACTCTTTCTGTGCACCTGACCGCGCTGTAAAGGAAGGGAGGAAGATGGGAGTTAAAGCGTAAACGCACTTGACAGTTATTGAGACTTTCCTTTCCTGTAAATGGCATTAACCTTTGCATACCCCGCCATGGTGGTGCAGTGTTTAAGAATAATATTAATAATAATTGCTTCAAGGGAAGGGAAAGGCGCAGTATCTGTCGAGTGATTTTACGCTTTAACTCCCATCATCATACCTTCCCTTACAGCGTGGTCAGGTGTCCACAAAAAACGTGTGACATATACCGCGCGTTTCTTTCCTGTGAACCAACTACTTACTACAATTTTGCGGGATAGCTTAAGGGCCCGCCCCGCCGGGGTGGTACAGTGGTAAGAAGCCCGACTACTGTCAGGAATACCAGGTTTCGAACCCGTCCTCGGTGGCTGCGTTTCGACGGAGGCGAATCGAAGAGGCGTCCGTGTGCTGTGCGATGTCAGCGCACGTTAAAGATTCCCAGGTGGTCGAAATTACTCCGTAGCCCTCCACTAAGGCTCCTCTTTCGCTCTTTCCTCTTTCCACTTTCACTCCCCCTTCCGCCGCTCCCTTACGGCGGGGTTGAGGTGTCCACAGCAAACAAGTGAGACAGTTACCGCGCTTTTCCCTTCCTATAAATAAAAAAAGGTCACCGACGCTTGCGGCAGGAGCTAGCCTGCCACAGAATTTTTATCTGATGTCGGCCGTCATTGCATCCGCCCCCGTTTCGGTTGTGGAAGATGGCAGCTGTTGCGTCGCGCGTCTTTCTCTTCCATTTCTTTCTTCTCTATTTTCTCTTCTGTCTGCCCGAGGCAGCGGAGATGGCTTAACTACAGAGCTAGTAGCAGCCCCGTACATTTTCCTTTCCTTCTTCCTAAAGCCACAACAACAAACATATATTGTGAGCACCAGGGTACATTACAAGGGTTGAGCTGGTTCCTGATCCCCCTGGCGTCTGTCAGGCCATGCTTGGCAGCGACCGCTTCTGCAACCCAGTCAACCAGCATTTTTTGCGCTGCTAGGTCCGAGCTGAAAACCGCGATCTCCCAACCCCTTGGTCCGTGAGGCCCCATTGGGGCAGTGGCTTCAAATCTTCGCATAGAAACATGTGATTGAAGCTGGCTCAAGGTGCGCCACATAAAGAGCATGTGGGTTCGTACCAGCCCAGGTGTACCAAGGCCAACAAAGCTGGGGAGGGAAAGGTTTTCGCTTGTAGCTGTCGACAAATTATTTGTTGTGGTTTTGAGGAAAAGGTGTGAGAGGGCGGATATAAGAGTCGTTGTTCTCGGTAGTGAATTGTTACGTCATGATAGGTGCGAAATCTGTCCCGCGTGTCCCGCTCGGTTGAGAGAGAGAGAGAGAGAGGAAACTTTATTTCAAAAAGAAAAAGAAATGAAAAAGAAAAAAAATGGCTGAGGCTTAGTTTGGTTAAGCCTGGTCAGATGCGAAGCATATTGATTGCTAAACTCGGCTTTCCATGGTTACACTTGGCAGCACTTCTATCCAGGGCAGCAACACTTCGCGGGAAACCTCGTCGTCCAGATAAACTCCTTTGTCGATGCGCCGTCTCTTAATGTTCACAAGTATCTGCTGTTGGTCATCCACATCTCTCGGCAACTGCTTCAACATCTGGTCAGTGTTCACCGGCACATTCACAATCGGACCCTTAATGGCATACTGTCCGTTCTTCCAGTTCATCAACCTCCGAATCTGTACAAGCGGTATATTGGCGACAAGAGCATCTCGGCAACCGGATTCAAACGCGGCAGTCCCTCTGGCATCGGCCGTTATTTGTAACCATTGGAAACACTGTACAGAGGAAACTTTTGTTCTCTAAGGCTAACCTTACATGTGTTACACACCACAGCACTGGCCAAATTCTCTTCGTTCCACTCTGGGAAGGGCAGAATTAACGTAGGAAACATTACGGCAGTCACTGGCGTAAGTTTGTCTTTATGCCATAGCCGATCACACACAGAACATGCATAGCGAAACGGATTGTTAACGAAACGTCTGGTAAACTCACGCGTTGCCGACTCAAAAACAACCACTCTTCTGACATGTTCCTCACGACGTTCTTCTGCAGACGCCTCGCTCAATTGTACACGATTAGCTGCATCATCGGCTCGTCGTTACCTCGTTCTTTCTCGCCGTGTTTTCCGCTCCTTTTAAGTCGCTGCTCTCGTTGTGCGGGGGTTTCTTCGGCACGCTTCCGTCGCCTAGAGGCATTCCAACGCTCCAAGCGTGTCGACGAACTACTAGACTCACTGTCCATACTAGTGGAAGCGTTGCTCGTATCAGTGGAGCATCGTTGTCGCCGACCCGCATGCCGAGCACGCTCATTGGCCAAACATTCTTCCCGCTCTTCTGGGCTCTCTGCAGCACGCCGCAGCCTTCGCTTTTCATTACACCGCTCGGCTGCATTCCCTGGAGGCATCGCCACCTTTTGTGTGGAGGCGAGTTCTTGTTGTTGTTGTGGCTGTAGGAACAAGGAAAAGAAAATGCACGGGCCTGCTACTGGCTCTGCAGCTGAGCCACCTCCGCTGCCTCGTGCGGACAGAAGAGAAAATAGAGAAGAAAAAAGAGAAGGGAGAGAAAGACAGAGGAGAGACGGGGACCGGCTCGCGCCGTCGGCTGCGGTTGCACGCTGGAGGCGAGCGCAATCGTCTCCTCTTTATATATAAACCACGTGGTCCGCACAGCGTGCAACCGCAGCCGACCGCGCGAGCCGGTCCCGCTCTCCTCTGTCGTGAAATAAGAGTATCGCGTGGTGTGACGTCACCATACCACGTGGTCCGCACGGCGTGCAACCGCAGCCGACGGCGCGAGCTGGACCTCCGTCTCTCCTCTGTCGTGACGTCAGCGTATGACGTGGTGTGACGTAGCATTCCACATTCTTTGCACTGCGTGTAACCGTCACGAAGGGCTGTGGTTTACCTCTAGCAATATGCTTCACATAAAAAAGAGATAAAAAAGGGGGGGGGGGGCAGTGAATGGAGTCTACATTTCAAGACCTCAGTGGCCTGGGCTGCCGCTCTTGCCTGAGTTACCAGCCTACGCTGGGTCTCTAGATCATAGCATACCAGAGTGGCCTCCCACTGCGCCTCCGAATGGTGCATGTTTATGTCTTGAGGTTTGGCGCCTGTGCACCCCCATGTGACATGGTAGGCGGTGGGCTGGTCGTTGCACCAAGGGCATATGTCTGTGTAGTGTTCTGGGAACATTATGTTGTATTGATTTAGGTTGGGGTAAGTGGTGGTTTGGAGCTGTCTCCGTTCCCGCGTTTCTTGTGCATTTAGTCGCTTGTGTGGACGGGGATAAATCCTACGTTTTTCTCGTAGGTACTTATGTCGCGCGCCGTAAGTCGCTGGGACAGGAATGCTGCTTGTGAGATCGGGATTGGTGGCCGCTCAGTTTGAGTGACCTCGAGCTCGCCTATCTGCGACCTCATTATCTTCTATTCCAGAGTGCCCCGGAAACCAAGTGATCTGATATTTGAGCTGTGAGTTTGTAGCCAAGGGTTAGTTGTGAAGCGAGCTAATTTTGTAGGTATTCTGCCTGCAAGAAGGAGCCGACACGCCGCTTGTTAGTCGGTGATTACGTGAAGCTCTCGATTGGTCGCGTCTCCGTAGGTAATGGTCAGCACGATCGCCGCCACTTCCGCTTCTGTGACAGTACAGTGCGGGATGGACATGCTGGAGACTTCTGTGTACGAACAGCCCACCACCATGGCTGCTGCTGCGTTCGATATATGCTCCTATAGAGCGGCATCCCCATAGTTTTCGATCTGCGTTCCCCTGCGCGCCTAATTCACTCGGGCGTGTTTTCTGCCTTCGTGTTGGACTGGAGACATGTTCTTTAGGAGCGGGGCTACATAATCTTGCCCGGTACGGATTAGGAATTTTAGTCGTTGACTAGATAGCTTGTACGTCCAAAGGATAGCCAACCCGCTCGAGAATGGGCCGGCCTGTCTGAGTTGACAGAAGGCGTTCCCTTTGGGACAGGAGGACAGCCTCTTGAATCTCTTCAAATGCGTTGTGCAGTCCAAGAGCTTCCACTTTGACGTTGGAGGTGTATGGTGGGAGGTCTAACGCGTTCCTGTGCTTCACGTATCATTGCATGTACTTTGTTGAGATCTCATCGGAGCAGCTTGAGGTAATGTAGTCCATAGGAGAGGTGACAGATGACCAGCGCCTGCACCAACGGGTCGTGTCTTCTTCCCGTATGCCTTTTCTGTTTCTGGCCACCAGGCGGATCATTTTAGAGATCTGCTTTGTTGTATTATTCAGGAGGTAGAGCAAGTGGTCTAGTTTTCTATCGCTTTGGAGCCAGAGACCCAGGATTCGTATGAGTGGCACTTCCCGGATTGGGACCCCATGCAGGAGGATGCTAAGATTGTCTGGTGATGTATAGTGGTACCCACGTATGCGGATCACTTCAGATTTATCTGGGGAGCATGGGAGCCCGCATCAAAAGGCCTCTGTTTCCACTCAGGTGGCTGCTGCTTGAAGTGTTTCTTCTTTCTGACCTAGAGAGCCGGTGGTTTTCCAAATCGTAATGCCATCAGCATACAGGGTGTATCCGATGTTTGGAATCTATTGCAAAGCTCTTGCGACTAAATGATGGCGATTTTGAAGAGAAGCGGGGAGATGACCGATGTTGCGTGCCCTTGTTTGGCATGTCTTGAAGATTCGATTTCATGTCACCCAATCCTATCATTGCCGTTCGGTTGGACAAAACGTTCTTGACGTATCGCAAGGTGCGTTCGCCGCAGTTTAGGTTATTGAGCTTGGAGAGGTTTGCCTCGTGAGACACGTTGTCAAACGCGTCGTTTAGATCTAGCGCCATAATGAGGTGCTCACCTCCTCTCGGAATGTTGGAAAGTGCCTCCTCCTTTTGGAGAAGAAAAACGTATTGAGTGGAGAGGCCCGATCTGAAACTGATCATGGAGGCATGGAAGAGGCCGTTATCTTCTATGTAGGGTTGAAGTCGCGTCTGGATGACTCGCTCTTAGAGCTTGCCCAGGCAAGAGGTGAGTGATATGGGTCGTAGCTCTGTTGACGTGCGCTCGAGCAGATGCGTGGGCTCCCCGTTACCGGGGTTGCCTGCATTGCCTGGCACCCAGACAATGTGAATGGATCGGGGAGCTGTGGAAACAGAGGTCAAGATTTGATGTTCGAATGGGTGTATTTTCTTTCTTGCGAAGTTTTGAATGGTCGTTTTAGAATCGCTGAATATGAGTGTGGCAGCGGCAGAGGAAATGGCTGGCGCTATGGCTGCCTCTTCGGCTACTGTCGACGTTTTTGCCTTGGCAGAGGCAGAAACTATGTGAGAGTTTTTATCTTTGGCAGAGGCAGAATCTATGTGAGTAAAGATAAAAGAAATCCCATTGATCACATACGCCGTGGGGTGATTATTCTACCGCGTCTACGTAGGTCGCTTCGGTGTTACTCGCGAGGGTTGCGCCTTCTCTATCTTGTAATTTAGTCATACAACGCCGGTGAACTGAATGTAGGTTACTACGAATGTTGTGGAACGACGCAATGATGCGGCTGAAAGGCGTCAAATATTACCACAACGGATGTTATTATTCTTGAAACTCTCATAATTCATAAGCTGCTAGATGATGGGGAAATGGCTTGCTCAAAGGATCTGTGCTCTGGATTCAATGAAGAGTCTTCCAAGGCAATAGAAAAAAGGAAGTAGAAAATATAGCCAGCGTATATAGGCGTTCGGGAGATGATCCTTTTCCATGTGACCTTTTTTGAAATGGCCATTCTTGGGGTATATAAGAAGGCCGCGTGCGGTATGAAACTCGTAAGTCGTAAAGAAGAAGCTGAAGGCCGGGGCCGATTCGTGGAAGCTGGATGGCTGCAGCCATCCGCGCAAGAAAAGGGCAACATCTTTATTTTATTCAATCAGTGGGTAGACCCTCAGTCCAGGGCCCTGTTCGCCGAGGCTGCACTAACAAAGTGGTGAGCAAGCCATTGCTGGCTCTCTGGGAAGTTGTCCTGCAGGGCTGCCTCACAATCTTCTATGCAGGGATTGAGGGAGTGAACAATTAGAAGGTGTAACATGACACATTCAAACCATGTGGTAGAGCGTTGCCCGCTCGCCCGCAACTGATCAGGATTATAAAGGGAAATGTACCAGCGGTGTGGAAGAGATGGTGAAAGAAATGCATTAGTCTGTAGTCGGTGGTAAGTTGCTGCCTCTTGGTTACACAGGGTGAGTAAGAGTTGGTTATGTATGGTGAGGCAGCCTGTAGTGTTCAAGCAGTAGTGCGTATCTACGAATCGGGATGTCATACGTGGGACACACGAAACGTGGAGGCCCGGGAAAAGAATGCGAGCGCATAAATGGTTAGCTTTATGTCTAGGAATTGACGAGTGTCCCGGAATCCAGATCACGCTGATCACTTGCTGAAGGTTAGCGAGTAGGATACTAAGGATGGCTAAACCGATGCGTCCGCAAAAGATAGTTCGGGTAGGGAGGGCGGTAATGTTACATGATGGTGTCTTGTGCAGTAGTGGAAGCAGCCAGAACGATGGTTGCTTTTTCCGCAATACTCTATTCAGAGGTGGGCAGAGGGGCCCTGTTGAGGCGAGTGTCCACTGGGATTGTCACAGTAATGGCCATGTGATCATTAACAAGGCGAGTAGCGCCCGCGTATGATGTTCCGATTGTCTGTCCTATATTCAAGAGAAGTGAGTAACTTTTACCTTTCGATGGGCTTGGTTATATCCAGCATGCATGTGCTCGGGGAGAAGTTTAACGGTATTGCATGGCGGATAATAGAGAGATTTAGCTTACCGTGATCCGCGATCCGCTACTGGGATCCGCCACCGCGCGTTGCACTGCGCATGCCCAGACCCCCCTTGCGGCCGACAGATGGCGCCACATACTGGATGTTGGCACTGTTGGCATCGGAACCAATCAGCTTGTGCGCCCCGCTCACGAGTGGTAGATGGCCACGGTGGCGGATGGCGGATCACGGTATGCTAAATCTCTCTATTCTGTGGCAAATCTTTGCGCTTTTGGGTAGTATGGGGAGTAGTAACGGCATAAAGGGCAGTGGAAGCAGAAAGAATGAAAGGTCGGGGCTGTGTCACCTCATTGTTACTTTCTGCACATTGAGGATCCCCTGATGGTGGAAATTAATCTGAGGCTCTCCGCTACTGCTCTTTCTCTCTCTCTCCGCTTTCACTCCAACCATCATTTCCCTTATGTCGCTTTTCAGCTTTCCAACAACCATATGTGATATTTGATGCGCATTTGCTTTGTTATAATCAATTTTACATTTCGATTTGAGCAGACTCCATCAAGAAGGAAATATTTTATAAAAGTCATTTGACAACAATTCAAGCTGTGACTATCCTTCAATTGCAAAATTTGCCAACTGAAAAAACGATTTTAATGGCTCTATCGTGTCCACGCTTAGGGCGAATCTCCATTGTGGGTACTGATTTTAACATTTTTTTCACAAAACTTGCCATTGGTCACAAAAAATGATGATGGATACCTTTATTTACTCCCATCAAGGAATCTTCCTCCCTTTTCAGCAGGGTGGATTCTCTTGTGATTTAGAGGTGTCCAGGGCCAGATGGATGATTATCTACTGGACATCTTTGCTTTTGCTGATCATTCAAGCATCCCAGCACTCCATATACCTTTTGGTTCGTTGTAGCTAGGGCCAGGTAATGGAGGATAAAATCACGGCATAAGGAATTAAGAAAGTATAAGTTATGTCACGAACAAATATCATCGAGGAGATTTGGCCAAGAAGAGCCACAAACATTGTCGCTTTCAAACTTGACCGTCCGCTTGTCCTCAACGTCACTACGTCATTCCTTCCCCACTCTACCGTATTTTCAGAACCTAGAAAAATCATTTTAATCTTAAAGTATGTCCGCTTGTCTCTACCTCTTCTTCTAGTTTGCAATGGTGGTCGTACGGGTCAGTTGGTTATTCATATTGAGAACTGGAAAACAGCGCACCATTACGACATCGCCTGAGAAAGATAGAGCGGCAAAGCGCTACGTTGAGTTCTTTGTTGCCAAGCCACACGATAAAAGAAAGAAAGAGGAGCCGTAGTGGAGGGCTACGGAGTAATTTCGAAGACCTGGGGATCTTTAACGTGCGCTAATATCCCACAGCACACGGACGCCTCTTCGTATCGCCTCCATTCGCCTCTCCGTACGCCTGTATGCCTGCGTCAAAACATAACCGCCGGCTGTCGGGAGCGAACCCAGGTACTCCTACATAGTAGTCGGGAAGAGGAGTGCGTGTGCTGTGCTATGTCAGCACAAATTAAATGTCCCCAGGTGTTAGATATTACTTCGAGGTCTCCCACTATGGTTCCTCTTTCTCATCTATTTTCACTCCCACCTTCCTCCCTTCTCTTGCGGTGCGGTTCATGGACCCTGAACTGAGGGTCTCCCCATTGAATAAATAAAATAAGGACATTGTGCCCTCATTTTCTTGCACGGATGGCTGCGGCCATCCAGGCGCTTCGACAAATATACTGCAGCTTTTAGCTTCTTCTTCACGAATTACGAGTATCAACCGCACGCCGATTCCTTATATACCGTAAGAACGGCCACATCAGACAAGGCCACCTGGAGAATCATCAACGCGCGAACGCCTGCACTAACTAGCTATATTTTCTTTTTACTAGGAAGACTCATCATTGATTCCAGAGCACAGATCTTTTGAGCAAGCAAATGCCCCAACATCTTGAAGCTTATGGATTATGAGAGTTTTAGGAATAAAAACATCTGTTGCGGCAATATTTGACGTCTTTCAGCCGCCTGATTGCGTCGTTCCACAACATTCGTATCAACCTATATCGAATTAACCGGCGTTCTATATTCTATATATACAGCCTTAGTTGCTTTGGTACGTTAAACTACACAACCCAAACCATAAGCTATCGCGTAAAATTGTAGTAAATAATTGGTTCACAGGAAAGGAAAGGCGCCTTTTCGGTCACATTTTTTCTGTGTACCTGACCGCGCTATAAGGGAAGGGAGGAAGTTGGGAGTTGAAGCGTAAAAGCACTTCACAGATATTGCAACTTTCCCTTCCTGTAAATAACATTGACCTTTGCATACCCCGCCGCGGTGGTGTAGTGTATAAGAATAATTAATAATAATTGGATCACAGGAAGGGAAAGGATCCGTAACTGTCAAGCGCTTTTACGCCTAACTCCCATCATCCTTATGGATTATGGACGGTCAAATTCTAAAGTTAAAGCTCAGCTACTTTGGTCATCTGATGAGAAGAGAGGAGTCGCTGGAGAAAGATTTGATGTTGGGAAAGGTTGAGGGTCGCCGGAGAAGGGATAGGCAGCGAACGCGATGGTTTGAAGGCATTCTCGAGGCATTGCAGATGAAGCTATGTGATGTTAAGAAGATAGTGAGAGACCGGAAAGCGTGGCGTGACATGGTCCATAGGGTCACGAAGAGTCGGACACCACTGAACGCCTGAACTGAACTGAACTGAACCCATCATCCTCCCTTCCCTTACATCGCGTTCAGGTGTCCACAGAAAACGTGTGACAGATACCGCGCCTTGCTTTCCTGTGAACCAATTGTTTACTACAATTTTGCGGGATAGCTTAAGGGCCCCATGTTGAAGTAAAGCCAGTGTCGGCGTTGTTGTTCGTTGTATTGCGAAAATCCTCAATGAACAGGATTGAACCGCAGCCGCCGGCGCTCCCGACCGCCGGCGACAGCGTTTCGATGGAGGCGAAACAAAGTAGGTTTGGTTTGTGGTTTGTGGGGTTTAACGTCCCAAAGCGACTCAGGCTATGAGAGACGCCGTAGTGCAGGGCTCCGGAAATTTCGACCACCTGGGGTTCTTTACCGTGCACTGACATCGCACAGCACACGGACGTCAATCTGTTTCGCCTCCATCGAAACGCAGCCACCGAGGTCGGGTTCGAACCCTTGTACTCCGGGTTCGAACCCAACACATCCGCATCTTTGTGAGCGCATTGCCGCGCATCGCCGACACATCCGCTTCTGTGATGGACATGCTAGAGACTCCTGTGTAGGAAGAGCCCACCACCATGGCTGCTGCTGCATTCCATGTATGCTAGTAAAGAGCGGAATCCACATTAACAGTTTTCGAACTGCGTTCCACTGCACGCTTAATTCACTCGGGCGTGTCTTCTGCCTTCGTTGTGGACTGGAGGCATGTTATTTGTAAGCGAGGCTACATACTCTTGCCCGGTGCGGAATAGGAATGTTTGTCGCTGACTGGATAGCTTGTACGTCCGAAGGATAGCCAACGCGCTCGAGAATGAGCCGGCCTGTCTCGGTTGACAGAAGGCATTCCCTTAGGAACAGGAGGACAGCCTTTGAATCTCTTCAAATGTGTTGTGCAGTCCAAGAGCTTCCACTTTGACGTTGGAGGTGTATGGTGGGAGGCCTAACGCGTTCCTGTAAGCTGCACGTATCATTGCATTTGCTTTGTTGAGATCTATTCGGAGCCGCTTGAGGTAATGTAGTCCATAGTAGAGCCGACTGATGACCAGCGCCTGCACCAGACGGATCGTGTCTTCTTCCCACATGCCTTTTCTGTTTCTGGCCACTCGGCGGATCATTTTAGAGATCTGCTGTGTTGTATTCTTGAGGAGGTGGAGCACGTGGTCTAATTTTCTATCGCTTTGGAGCGAGAGACCCAGGATTCGTATGAGTGGCACCTCCCGGATTATGAGCCCATGCAGGAGGATGCTAAGATTGCCTGGTGATGTATAGTGGTACCCACGTATGCGGATGGCCTCAGATTTACCTTGGAAGCATTGGAGCCCGCATCGAAAGGCCTCTGTTTCCACGCAGGTTGCTACTGCTTGAAGCGTTTCTTCTTTCTTATCTAGAGAGCCGGTCATTGTCCAGGTCGTAATGCCATCAGCATACCAGGTGCATCCAATGTTCGGAACCTGTTGCAAAGCTCTTGCGATTCTAATCATGGCGATGTTGAAGAGGAGCGGGGATATGACCGATCCCTGTGGCGTGCCCTTGTTTGGCATGTCTTGAAGATCCGATTTCATGTCACCCATTCCTAACGTTGCCGTTCGTAGGACAAAATATTATTGACGTATCGGAAGATGCGTTCGCCGCAGTTTAGGTTATTGAGCTCGGAGAGGTTTGCCTCGTGAGACACGTTATCAAACGCGTCTTTTAGATCTAGGGCCATAATGAGGTGCTCGTCTCCTTCGGAATGCATGAAAGTACCTCCTCCTTGAGGAGACGAAAAACGTATTGAGTGGTCAGGCCTGATCTGAAGCCGATCATGGAGGGATGGAAGAGGACGCTAACTTCTAAGTAGTGTTGCAGTCGCATCTGGATAACACGCTCGTAGAGCTTGCACAGCCACGAGGTGAGTGATATGGGTCGTAACTCGGTTGACGTGCGCTCAAGTAGATGAGTGGGCTCCCCGTTACCGGGATTGCCTGCATGGCCCGGTACCCAGACATTGTGAATGGATCGGGGGGCTGTGGAAACAGAGGTCAAGACATGATGTTCGACTGGGTGCTTTTTCCTTCTTCCGAAATTTTGAATGGCCGTTTTAGACTCGCTATAAATGGGTGTGACAGCGGTAGAGGGGATGGCTAGCGCTATGGCTGCCTCTTTGGCTTCTGTTCATGTTTTTGCTTTGACAGAGGCAGAAATTATGTGAGTGAAGTTATAAGAAATCACACTGATCACATATGCCGCGGGGTGACTGTATTCTGCCGCGTCTACATAGGCCGGTTTGGTGTCAGTCGCGTGTGATGCGCATTTCCTTTCTTGTAATTCGATTATAGAACGCCGGGGATTGATTGATTGATTGATTGATTGATTGATTGATTGATTGATTGATTGATTGATTGATTGATTTATAAGAAGGGAAAGACGCGGTAACTTTCTCACTTGCTTTCTGTGGACACCTCAACCGCGCAGTAAAAGAAGTAAGGAAGGAAGGTGAGAGTAAAAGTGGAAAGAGAGAAAGAGGAGCGGTAGTGAGGACTTCCAAGTAATTTTGACAACCTGGGGATCTTTAACGCGCGTTGACATCGCACAGCACACGGACGCCTCTTCGTTTCGCCTCCATCGAAACGCCGCCGCGAGGTCGGGTTCTGCGTTTCAATGGAGGGGAAACGAGGAGGCGTGCGTGTGCTGTGCGAACGCCGGTGAACTGAATGTAGCGTGGTACGAATGATGTAAAACGACGCATGAAGGCGGCCGAAAGACGTTATGTATTGCCGCTACAGATGTTATTATTCGTGAAACTCTCGAAAGACGTTATGTATTGCCGCTACAGATGTTATTATTCGTGAAACTCTCGTAATTTACAAGCTGCAAGCTGTCAGGGAGATTTTTTACTCAAAGGATCTGTGCTGTGGAATCAATGAAGAGTCCTTCAAGGAAAAAGAAAAGATAGCCAATGCGTATAGGCGTGTACGCGCTTCTCCTCCTCCACGAGACCTTTTTTCACATGGTCTTTCTGGGGTATATAAGTAGCCAGTGTGAGGAATGAAGGCTGTGATAGGTGAAGAAGCAGCTTGGAAGCTGTGGTGTTGTAATTTGGGAAGACGATTGCTGTGGAGCAGACCAGAGATGGCTGTCGTCCTTTATTAAAACCCTTCTCGTTTATACTGTTTTCCCCTCTCATGGGAACCATGTTATATTTAGTCTAATATGCATATGTCACCTATAGTGTTTTGTATAGTGCTTTGTTTTGTGAGCAATGTGTGTTTTTGTAGGTATGTATGTATCCAATAAATTCTCTTTATGTGTAATTGGTGAAGATGATAGATGGCTGTAGCATTTACAACCTCTTTTTCTTCAACAAGCCCAGAGGGACGTGCAGTCCTGGTCCCCGTCGGCCGAGGCACAACAGCGTGGCGAGCCAGCCATTTAGATACTTATGGAATAGGCAAATATGCAAAAAGTGTTACTTCATGCGCTTTTGTTCTTTACCGTTAACTGGTCCATAGGCGGACAGATCTTTGCCTTTTTACCGCGAAGTTACCGAGATAAACTCAACTCTCGATGCAGACCTGTCAGAATTTATGTGACCTACCAGCCATACGCATTGGCGAATTAGTAGCCGTTCGCAGGCTTTCAGCTGATGAGCAACGAGAGACCGCTGTGCCCAAATGGCGAACGTGGGCAACTTGTCAACTGCCAAATGAAGTGCGAGATTTTGACTGGCTTAGGCGCTGGGGCGTCTTCGCCACGAGAATGTGCCTTGCCAGATGGGATATTGTACCCAATGACCAGTGTACCAACTGCCGTGCTCCCGAGAGCCTTGTGCATGTTTTTTTTTCGGATGTGTAGTCGAAACAATGTGGCGGCTCGCATATAGAAAGTTTAACGCCCGCGTGAACCCCGGCGTCAGGCGCCGGCGCAGTCCTTTCGAACACCTTGTGTTCAATCTGGTTCTGCTGTGGCGAAGCAGGTTCCTCGCTGAGGCCCACCTAACTTCCGCCCGAGCAATGTATCCAGCCTTGCAGAGGCTGCACCTCGTCGTATTGAAGTATCTGTCTGGACAGTTAGAAACGGACGGCGAGACGCGGTTTCTGTGGCTCTGGCACACGCGCTTCTATGTTGTGCGAGGCTGCAGACTTGAGATGCCTGTCGTCCTTAATCTGTGCCTTAAGGGCATCCAAAATATCTCTGTTAGAAAAGGATGACAGCTATCACAACCCTTACGATGCGCAACCAGATAAGAGCATCTACCAATCTCTTATGATCTCTCGTCCTCTCGTAACCGAACATTAATACAACTGTCCGTTTGACCCACATAACCTTTAGCACAAGATCACGGAATCCTGTATGTGTATGTGGGTGAAACGGGCAGGTGTATTAATGCTCGGTTACGAGAGCTAGAGATCATTAGAGATTAGTAGAGGCGTTATTCTGGTTACGCATTGTAAGGGGTGTGATATCTGTCATCCTTTTCTAAAACAGACAGATATTTTGGAGCCCCATCCGGCACACATAAACCGGGAAATCATTGACGCTCATCATACCATGTTAAAAGTGATTTAGTGAACCGTCAATTGCTCTAATAGTTAATGAGGTTGGGTTTCCTGAATGTGATATGTGTGCTGGATTATCATAACTCGGTTTTTGTTCAATGTGTGCTCTAGTGCTGTTCGGAATGGGTTTATATTACAGTATTTTCAATATACTTCGTTTGCGTGTCAGCGCACGCTCTGTTTGCTTCTTTCTCTTCGGACTAGTTTTTAGCGCAGGTAATACATCATGTTACCGTACCAACTTGCCCTGATGTCTCTTTTATTGCAGTTGGTGGTGAAAGAAAGGTGATGAAAGAAAGGTAATTGTTTTTAGGCAGCTTCAAGTTGCTGCTTTTTGGGTACACAGGGTGAAAAAGGGGTGGTTTTGTACGGTGAGAGAGCCCGTAGTGTTCACGCAGTGCTGTGTATACAAGGATCGGAGAGTTATACATGTGATCCGGGAAAGAGGAGGCTCGGAGAAGAAGCGCGAGCTTGACAATGGGTATGTTTTTGGCAGGGCAATTACTAGTGACCCAGAATCCAGATTACATTGATCACTTGCTGAGGGTAAGCGAGGAGGATCCGAAGGCCGGCGGAACCCGCTCTTCGGCATGCCTCGCTCGGTTGACGTGCGCTCGAGGTCTTGAGTGGGCTGCCTCGTTACGGGATTGCCTACATGGCCTAGTACCCAGACGATGTGAATGGATCGGGTAGCTGTGGAACCAGAGGTCACGATTTGATGGGCGACTGGGTGTATTTTCGCTGTTGCGAAATTTTAAATGCCCGTTTTAGGATCACTGAAATTGAGTGTGGCAGTTGAAGTGGAGAAGACTAGCGTTATGGCTGCCTCCAGCTTCTGTCGACGTTTTTGCTTTTACACAGGCAGAAACTATGTGAGTGAAGTTATAAGAAATCACACTGATCACATGCCGTGGTGACTGTATTCTGCCGCGTCCTACGTAATCTGCTTCGGTGTCAGTCGCAAGGGCTGCGCCTTTTCTTTATTGTAATTCGGTCATACAATGCCGGTGAACTGAATGTAGGATGCTACGAATGTTGGGGAAAGGCGCAATGAAGCGGCTGAAAGACGTAAAATATTGCCACTACGGATGGTATTTTATTCATGAAACTATCATAATCCATAAGCTGCAAGATCAGTGGAAATTTGCTTGCTCAAAGGATCTGTGCTGTGGAATAAATGAAGAGTCTTCCAAGGAAATAGAAAATATAGCCAGCACATGTAGGCGTTCGCGAGATGATGCTTCTCCACGTGACCTTTTCTTACATGGCCATTCTTGGGGTATATAACGAGGCGGCGTGCGGTATGTAACTCGTAATTTGTGAAGAAGAAGCTGAAGGCTGAGGCCGATTCGTGGAAGAAGCTGGATGGCTGCAGCCATCCGCGCATGAAAAGGGCATCTTTATTTTATTCAGTCAGTGTGTAGACCCTCACTCCAGGGTCCCGTTGGCCGAGGCTGGTAAGCAAGCCATTGTTGGATCCCCGGGAAGAGGTCCTGCAGGGCGGCCTCACAATCTTCTATGCAGGGGTTGAGGGAGTGAACAAATAGAAGTAGTAACATGGCACACCGACACCATGTGGTAGAGCGTTGCCCGCTCGCCGCAACTGATCAGGATTATAAAGGGAGATGTATCAGCGGTGTAGAAGAGATGGTGAAAGAAATGCATTAGACTGTAGTCCGAGTTAAGTTCCTGCCTCTTGGTTAGACAGGGTGAGTAAGGGGCGGTTGTGTATGGTGAGGCAGCCTGTAGTGTTCAAGCAGTACTGTGTATATACGATTCGGGATGTCATACGTGGGATACACGAAAAGGGGAGGCCCGGAGAAGGAGTGTGAGCTCGTCAATGGGTAGCTTTATTGCAAGAAATTGACGTGTGTCCCGGAATCCAGATCACGCTGATGACTTGCTGAAGGTTAGCGAGAAGGATCCCAAGCATGGCGAAACGGATGCGTCCGCAAAAGATAGTTCGGGTAGGGAGGGCGGGAGTGTTGCATAATGGTGGCTTTAACATTAGTGGCGGCAGCCAGAACGATGGTTGCTTTTTCCGCAATACTCCATTCAGTGGTGAGCAGATGGGCCCTGCTGAGGCGAGTGTCCGCTAGGGCTGTCACAGTAATGGCCATGTGATCATTAACCAGGCGAGCAGCGTCCACGTATGATGTATCCGGTTGTCTGTCCTATATTCAAGAGAAGTGGGTAGCTTCTACCTTTCGATGGGCTTGGCTATATTCAGCACGCATGGGATCGGGGAGAGGTTTAACGGTATTGCATGGCGGATATTCTGCGGCAGATCTTGCGCTTTTGCGTAGTATGGGGAGTAGTAACGGAGTAAAGGGCCATGGAAGCAGAAAGAATGAAAGGTCGGGGCATTGGCACCTCATTCTTACCTTCTGCACATTGACGATTACCTGATGGTGGAAATTATTCTGGGGCTCTCCGCTACTGCTCTTTCTCTCTCCGCTGTCACTCCAACCATCCTTTCCCTGATGTCGCTTTTCAGCTTTCCAGCGACCATATGTGATAGGTGGATCGCTCTTCCTTTGGGATAATCCAGTGTACATTTAAATTTTAGCAGACTCCACCCAGAAGTAAATATTGTATAAAAGTCATTTGACAACAATTCAAGCTGTGACTATCCTTCAATGGCAAAGATTTTCCAACTAGAAAAACGATTTTAATGGCTCTATCGTATCTACGCTTAGGGCGAACTTTTATTGTCGGTACTGATTTTAACTTTTTGTTCATAAGACTTGCTATTCGTCAGAAGAAGATGATAATGGTTACCTTTAGTTACACCCATCAAGGAATCTTCTTCCACTTTCAGCAGGCCCGAATCTTGTGATTTAGAGGTGTCCAGGGCCAGATGGATGATTTTCTACTGAACATCTTTGCTTTGGCTGATCAATAAAGCATCCCAGGACTCCATATTCTCGTCTGGTTCGTTGTAGCTAGGGCTACATAATGGAGGCTAAAATCACGCCATTAGGCATTGGGAAAGTAGACGTCATGCCACGAACAAATATCGCTGAGGAGATTTGGCCAAGAAGAACCATAAACATTGTCGCTTTCAAACTTGACCATCCGCTTGTCCTCAACGTCACTACGTCATTCCTTCCCCACTCTACCGTAGGTTCAGATCCTAGAAAAATCATGTAAATCTGAAAGTATGTCCGCTTGTCTCTAACTCTCCTTCTAGTTTGCAATGGTGGTCGTACGGGTCACTCGGTTATTCATATTGAGAACTGGAAAGCAGCGCACCATTACGACACCGACTGAGAATTATAGGGTGGCAATGCTCTGACTGCATTGAGTTCTTTGTTGCAAAGCGACCCAATATATATATATATATATATATATATATATATATATATATATATATATATATATATATATATATATATATATATATATATATATATTGTGGGCGATTCCTCTGCCCGAGGGATGCGCACGACAAACACACAGTGGGCCGTATAACAAACATATTTAATCTCACAGGGATCTTGTCGTCCGGGTGGCTGCGGGTCGTTTCCGTGGAGAGCCGGGAGGGAAGCGGGAGCGACGAGCCAGGGACCAGGAAGCGCCAGGGACCAAGAAGAGGGCGAGGCGGCGGCGCGTGCCTTCTTTTATAGCCCCCTCGCGCGGGACCGGTTATCCCCGCGCGAGCGGGGAGAGGGAAACAGGCACGCGCGCAGGGAGCATTGGGAAGTGGCGCGGCCTTCGAAAGCGCGGCGCGCCACGAGCCCTACATCTTCCCCCCCCTCAGCGTCCGACCCGGGCTCCGCCAACAGCCGGGCCATGTCCATGTCCGAGCCCGGGTCGGCGTAAAATATGAAGCCTTGTCGCCAGGCTCTGGCGGGATGCCATGCCATCTCAGCTGGTCCGTGGAAGCAGCAGGCATGGCGGGACTGTTCCGGCTGGTCCCTCTCCGGCAGCGGCCACATCCTCGGGGTCACAGCGCAGCTGGGCTCGGCCACGGATACGCCTGGCAGCGGCCCTGAGCTGCTATTCTACATCGCTGACCCCTCTCCACGTGGCGCCTTGCTGGATGTACATTGCAGCAGGCGTTTCCGCCACGGGCACACCTGGCTTCCTGAGGCCTGTACTCCAGGCCTGGGCAGCGGGCTCCAATCCAACTCGTTGAAGACGGCCAGCATGGCCGCGCTGGTCACGATAATGGGCCACCAACCACTACAAACTAGGGGGGTACCCCCTGTTTAAGTGGCCCCTCCTTGAACCATGCGCTGGGTGCGGTTTCCCGCCCCAGCGACGGTAGTTCATCTGGCTGCTGCAAAATCTTATCAGAATGCATTCTGAAAGAAGCAAAGACGTTAGACAAAGTAGTGCACTACCTTGGCCTTAGGTTATAGCGTCGGTTGCGAACCGGGTTGCTACCTGTACGCCTTACTTTGGGGGAGATCGCTGCATCACTTTGAGCTTCCCCCGCTTCGCAGTTATCGTCCTTGCGAAGGTGGTAAGCTTTCAAGTCTGCGACGTGCACCGGACCAGCGGTTTCACCGCTCGCCAACAACCGCAGCTGGTAGGTGAGTGGCGTAGTCCGTGCCGTAACTTCGAACGGTCCAACCCACTTGTGCGCTAGCGACGCGGCGAAACCACGCGCTGCGTTACTAAGCGGGTGCGTTCTTTTCAGTACCAAGTCGCCCGTGTTGAAAACGACGTGACGACGACCTTTGTTGTACTGATCCGCTTGCTCCATGCGCGCGACATCGAGGTTTTCACGAGCCGCGCGCTGCGCTGCCTCAAGGCGCTCGCGGAGCTTTGCCGCGTACTGTGTAAGCGGAGGGGGCGCGGGCCCCGCCGCGTCAAGTAGGGCGTTCTCTAGCGGAAAAGCGATCTCTTTCCCAATATTCAAGTAAGCAGGTGTCATACCCACCGACCTGTTCACGGTTGTTCTAGTGGCGAAAGCCAGTTCGGACAACCGTGCGTCCCAATCTCTGTGCTGCTCGGTCGTCGCAACCAGCATACTCTTAACATTCCGATTCACTCTCTCGGTTATGTTGCTCTGAGCGTGGTAGGGACTAGTTTTCCTGTGGCGGATTTGAAGCGCCCGACAGGAATCAACAAAGACTTTGCTTGTGAAATACGAAGCATTGTCTGTAATCAAGTCGGAAGGGAAACCGAAACGAGTGAATGTCTCCAACAGTTTCTCCCAAATCCGTTCTGACACCAGCTTCCTAAGGGGGAAAACCTCAACCCACTTGGAATAGTGGTCCGTTATTACCAGGATATATTGGTGTCCGCGCGCGGAGCGAGGGAGGGGTCCCATGATATCGCACGCGACCACTTGCCACGGATAGTTGCTAACTACCGGCTTCATCATGCCAGCGGGTTTCCCCGCCCGAGGCTTGGCTACCTGGCAAACAGGACATGTACGGGCGTAACCCAGCACATCCTTTCTCATACCTGGCCAGGTCGCGACACGGCATAACTTGTCGTAAGTCTTACTGCCGCTGCCATGGCCTGCCAGCGCTGAGTCATGGAAGTACTGGAGGAATCGTTTCCGCAACTTCCTCGGGACCACGACTCGGAAGGGGGATGCAATCGCCTCTTCCTCGTCAAGTTGGGGGATGTAGCGGAGCAGTAAGCCATCCTCGCCCAGCAGATACGCGTCGTACTTGCCCTCAGCGTTCCCGGTGCAAGCTGCACTACTCGCAAGCTCTGTCAGCACCCGCTGGCATAGACCATCTGCTTTCTGGGCCTCAATTAGCTCTTCCCTACTGACCGCTACTCCCCAAGACAGATTTCTCTCTGCCTCACTTCTTGGCAGGCGAGTAGTCGCCGCCACCAGCTGCTGCGTCTTCTCTCTCTCGCAGCACCGCGCGGCAACTCTGTCCGCCTCCTTTCTCTTTTTACCTACGCAGGGCGCGACACTCGCGTCCGCCCTCTCGTCCTCTCCACTAGCGGCGACGCCGCTTTCATCAAAGCTGGTCTGCGCCTCTTCTGCGCTTCTGCCAGCCTTCAACGGTGCGCGCGATAACGCATCGGCCACCTTATTCATGCTGCCCCGGCGGTACTCAATGGCGTACGCGTAACGTTGCAACGTCAGCGCCCATCTCGCGAGTCTGCCTGCGGGGTTTTTCAGCCTCTTTAACCACGAAAGTGCCTGGTGATCTGTCTGCACGGTGAAAACCGCTCCGTCTAGGTACATGTCGAACTTTGACAATGCGAACATTATCGCCAGGCATTCCTTTTCGGTCACGGAGTAATTCCGCTCCGCCGATGTGAGCGTGCGGCTGGCGAACGCGACAGGGCGCAGCTTGCCCTCGTGTTCCTGCAACAAAACAGCTCCTACACCGGCATCACTAGCATCTGTCTGCAAGACAAACGGCTTGTTCAGGTCGGGGAGGCGCAAACTAGCGGTGTTCGCTATCGCGCGAGCCAAGGCAACAAAAGCGTCGTTCTGTTCCTTGCCCCAGACCCACTTCGAGCCTTTCCGCAACAGCTGGTTCAACGGTCTAGCGAGCTCTGAACAACTAGGGATGAATTGTCTGTAGAAGGCAACCATTCCCAAAAACCTCTGCAAGCTTTTCACGTCCGTCGGGCAGGGGTAGTTCAGAATTGCCTGCAGTTTGTCATCGTTCGGTCTCAAAGTGCCATCATCAACCACAAATCCCAAGAGGTTCACTCTCTTCGATGCCAACTGTACTTTCTTTGGGTTGATCGTTATACCCGCACGTCTCATTCTTTCAAGAACGGAATTCAAGTGAATGAGATGCTCTTCGAACGACTGTGAGAATATCACGACGTCGTCGAGGTACGCCATCGCGTAGTTGAACCTTGCATCGCCCAGCACGATGTCCATCAATCGCATGAACGTGCTCGGTGCATTAGACAAACCAAACGGGAGTCGAGTAAATTCGAAGAGCCCGCGGTGACAGGTGAATGCGGTTTTCTGAATGTCACCTTCCGCCACCTCAATCTGCAGGTACCCTCTGCTTGCATCCAGGACTGTGAAGAACCTTGCGTTCCCTAACGCGTACATCACAGCCTCGATCGACTGGAAAGGGTACGCAACCGTAGGCGTCAGTGAGTTGAGCTTTCGATAATCAACACACAGCCTGACCGAACCATCTTTCTTTGGCGCTAGAACCACTGGGGACGCCCAGGGACTTTGTGAGGGTCTCACCGCGCCGGTATCTATCATCTCGTCAAGGGCGCTGTCGAGAAGCTGTCTCTTATGCGCGCTTAACGGCCGCGGGTTACATCTGAAAGGGCGCGCATCACCCGTTTCGATCTCGTGCTGAAGCAAGTCGGTCCTGCCTGGTTTCTCTGTGAAACAATCCGAAAACGGGAGTAAAGTTTCTACGAGCCTTCGGCGCTGACTACCGGTTCCCGAGAAGGACGCGATAATTGCTTCTAATGGGCTACCATTCAGTGTCGCGGGGGAGCCCTCTGCGACAAAAGCGTGAACGCTCGCTCGCTCAGCGACGCATTCCTGCTTGGGTGCGCTAACAAAGGGAATGAGGGGGTTGAAGGGGCTGTAGCGATAGCCGTTCTCCCCCATGTCAAGCACAATGCCTTCGCTCGAAAGAAAATCTCTTCCCAGAATAACTGGTATGGTTAAGCCGGGCAGATAGACGAAGCGATGCCTCCGCTTCCTGCCGTCAAAACGCAGGACCAGACGCACCGCTCCTTCCGCTTTTGTCGTCCCTGCTGCTAAGCTCAAAGGGGTTTCTGCTGGCCTGACACGGATGTTACATCTACGGCAGGCCTCGAACACATCATCACCGACCAGTGACAGAGTTGAGCCCGTGTCAATGAGTGCCGAGTAGCTTTGACCAGCTAACCGCACTAGCATAAAAGGGCTCGAGCGCGACAACATTCCTTGCGCTCTACAGGCGAGGGGGACAAAAGCCTCAGCGCCCGGTGACGCGGCGTGGGAGTACATTTCCCATTTTCCGCCGTGGCTACCACGAAATTCTCCCGCCGACGGCGACAGGCTGGTGTTACCAATTATGGCCGCCGGCGGTCCGCGTTTCCCTGCATACGCCTTGCTTGACACTCTCGTGCCACGTGGCCCGGCTGGTTGCAATTCCAGCAAAGCCGGTCGTTCACCTGCCGCGCGGACGGGGGATGCCGCGTTCCACGAAGCTGTTGGGGACGTCTTTCCCCTCTCTCCGCGCCTGTGCGTACGTCGCTGGCGAGCCCAGCTCGACGCCGCTGCTCGAACGCGTACGGGTCAAGAGCGCGAGGAATATCGGAGCCTTCCGCTGGCCTTTCCTGCCCTACCGTCATTACGTCTGCGCCCCTGGCGCGCGGCGCGGAGTCATGGCCTCCGGCCCAGGCGCATTGCGGCTCTAGCGATTCGGCTGTCCTGGGGGGTGGCTGGTAGCGCAATTCAGCGAGTAAATCCGCCTGTACTACCTTCGCTTCCTGTGCTAGAGCCTCGAGGTTTGCAAAACCACGTCCCCGCAAATACGGCTTGAAGCGCGGATGGCATTGCCTCATCACGCGCGCGACCTGTTCAAGATCGGTTGCCGTGGGATCTGCCCTCTTGTAGAGCTCCTGCATTGCGCGTACATACTCGAGGAGGCTCTCCTCTGGGTGCTGTGTGCGCAACGCTAGCTCCTCAAGCATCCGGCGTTCGTAATCGGGCGGCAAGAACTTTGCCTTTTTACCGCGAAGTTACCGAGATAAACTCAACTCTCGATGCAGACCTGTCAGAATTTATGTGACCTACCAGCCATACGCATTAGCGAATTAGTAGCCGTTCGCAGGCTTTCAGCTGATGAGCAACGAGAGACCGCTGTGCCCAAATGGCGAACGTGGGCAACTTGTCAACTGCCAAATGAAGTGCGAGATTTTGACTGGCTTAGGCGCTGGGGCGTCTTCGCCACGAGAATGTGCCTTGCCAGATGGGATATTGTACCCAATGACCAGTGTACCAACTGCCGTGCTCCCGAGAGCCTTGTGCATGTTTTTTTTTTCGGATGTGTAGTCGAAACAATGTGGCGGCTCGCATATAGAAAGTTTAACGCCCGCGTGAACCCCGGCGTCAGGCGCCGGCGCAGTCCTTTCGAACACCTTGTGTTCAATCTGGTTCTGCTGTGGCGAAGCAGGTTCCTCGCTGAGGCCCACCTAACTTCCGCCCGAGCAATGTATCCAGCCTTGCAGAGGCTCCACCTCGTCGTCTTGAAGTATCTGTCTGGACAGTTAGGAACGGACGGCGAGACGCGGTTTCTGTGGCTCTGGCACACGCGCTTCTATGTTGTGCGAGGCTGCAGACTTGAGATGCCTGTCGTCCTTAATCTGTGCCTTAAGGGCATCCAAAATATCTCTGTTAGAAAAGGATGACAGCTATCACAACCCTTACGATGCGCAACCAGATAAGAGCATCTACCAATCTCTTATGATCTCTCGTCCTCTCGTAACCGAACATTAATACAACTGTCCGTTTGACCCACATAACCTTTAGCACAAGATCACGGAATCCTGTATGTGTATGTGGGTGAAACGGGCAGGTGTATTAATGCTCGGTTACGAGAGCTAGAGATCATTAGAGATTAGTAGAGGCGTTATTCTGGTTACGCATTGTAAGGGGTGTGATATCTGTCATCCTTTTCTAAAACAGACAGATATTTTGGAGCCCCATCCGGCACACATAAACCGGGAAATCATTGACGCTCATCATACCATGTTAAAAGTGATTTAGTGAACCGTCAATTGCTCTAATAGTTAATGAGGTTGGGTTTCCTGAATGTGATATGTGTGCTGGATTATCATAACTCGGTTTTTGTTCAATGTGTGCTCTAGTGCTGTTCGGAATGGGTTTATATTACAGTATTTTCAATATACTTCGTTTGCGTGTCAGCGCACGCTCTGTTTGCTTCTTTCTCTTCGGACTAGTTTTTAGCGCAGGTAATACATCATGTTACCGTACCAACTTGCCCAGATGTCTCTTTTATTGCAGTTGGTGGTGAAAGAAAGGTGATGAAAGAAAGGTAATTGTTTTTAGGCAGCTTCAAGTTGCTGCTTTTTGGGTACACAGGGTGAAAAAGGGGTGGTTGTGTACGGTGAGAGAGCCCGTAGTGTTCACGCAGTGCTGTGTATACAAGGATCGGAGAGTTATACATGTGATCCGGGAAAGAGGAGGCTCGGAGAAGAAGCGCGAGCTTGACAATGGGTATGTTTTTGGTAGGGCAATTACTAGTGACCCAGAATCCAGATTACATTGATCACTTGCTGAGGGTAAGCGAGGAGGATCCGAAGGCCGGCGGAACCCGCTCTTCGTCATGCCTCGCTCGGTTGACGTGCGCTCGAGGTCTTGAGTGGGCTGCCTCGTTACGGGATTGCCTACATGGCCTAGTACCCAGACGATGTGAATGGATCGGGTAGCTGTGGAACCAGAGGTCACGATTTGATGGGCGACTGGGTGTATTTTCGCTGTTGCGAAATTTTAAATGCCCGTTTTAGGATCACTGAAATTGAGTGTGGCAGTTGAAGTGGAGAAGACTAGCGTTATGGCTGCCTCCAGCTTCTGTCGACGTTTTTGCTTTTACACAGGCAGAAACTATGTGAGTGAAGTTATAAGAAATCACACTGATGACATGCCGTGGTGACTGTATTCTGCCGCGTCCTACGTAATCTGCTTCGGTGTCAGTCGCAAGGGCTGCGCCTTTTCTTTATTGTAATTCGGTCATACAATGCCGGTGAACTGAATGTAGGATGCTACGAATGTTGGGGAAAGGCGCAATGAAGCGGCTGAAAGACGTCAAATATTGCCACTACGGATGGTATTTTATTCGTGAAACTATCATAATTCATAAGCTGCAAGATCAGTGGAAATTTGCTTGCTCAAAGGATCTGTGCTGTGGAATAAATGAAGAGTCTTCCAAGGAAATAGAAAATATAGCCAGCACATGTAGGCGTTCGCGAGATGATGCTTCTCCACGTGACCTTTTCTTACATGGCCATTCTTGGGGTATATAACGAGGCAGCGTGCGGTATGTAACTCGTAATTTGTGAAGAAGAAGCTGAAGGCTGAGGCCGATTCGTGGAAGAAGCTGGATGGCTGCAGCCATCCGCGCATGAAAAGGGCATCTTTATTTTATTCAGTCAGTGTGTAGACCCTCACTCCAGGGTCCCGTTGGCCGAGGCTGGTAAGCAAGCCATTGTTGGATCCCCGGGAAGAGGTCCTGCAGGGCGGCCTCACAATCTTCTATGCAGGGGTTGAGGGAGTGAACAAATAGAAGTAGTAACATGGCACACCGACACCATGTGGTAGAGCGTTGCCCGCTCGCCGCAACTGATCAGGATTATAAAGGGAGATGTATAAGCGGTGTAGAAGAGATGGTGAAAGAAATGCATTAGACTGTAGTCCGAGTTAAGTTCCTGCCTCTTGGTTAGACAGGGTGAGTAAGGGGCGGTTGTGTATGGTGAGGCAGCCTGTAGTGTTCAAGCAGTACTGTGTATATACGATTCGGGATGTCATACGTGGGATACACGAAAAGGGGAGGCCCGGAGAAGGAGTGCGAGCTCGTCAATGGGTAGCTTTATTGCAAGAAATTGACGTGTGTCCCGGAATCCAGATCACGCTGATGACTTGCTGAAGGTTAGCGAGAAGGATCCCAAGCATGGCGAAACGGATGCGTCCGCAAAAGATAGTTCGGGTAGGGAGGGCGGGAGTGTTGCATAATGGTGGCTTTAACATTAGTGGCGGCAGCCAGAACGATGGTTGCTTTTTCCGCAATACTCCATTCAGTGGTGAGCAGATGGGCCCTGCTGAGGCGAGTGTCCGCTAGGGCTGTCACAGTAATGGCCATGTGATCATTAACCAGGCGAGCAGCGTCCACGTATGATGTATCCGGTTGTCTGTCCTATATTCAAGAGAAGTGGGTAGCTTCTACCTTTCGATGGGCTTGGCTATATTCAGCACGCATGGGATCGGGGAGAGGTTTAACGGTATTGCATGGCGGATATTCTGCGGCAGATCTTGCGCTTTTGCGTAGTATGGGGAGTAGTAACGGAGTAAAGGGCCATGGAAGCAGAAAGAATGAAAGGTCGGGGCATTGGCACCTCATTCTTACCTTCTGCACATTGACGATTACCTGATGGTGGAAATTATTCTGGGGCTCTCCGCTACTGCTCTTTCTCTCTCCGCTGTCACTCCAACCATCCTTTCCCTGATGTCGCTTTTCAGCTTTCCAGCGACCATATGTGATAGGTGGATCGCACTTCCTTTGGGATAATCCAGTGTACATTTAAATTTTAGCAGACTCCACCCAGAAGTAAATATTGTATAAAAGTCATTTGACAACAATTCAAGCTGTGACTATCCTTCAATGGCAAAGATTTTCCAACTAGAAAAACGATTTTAATGGCTCTATCGTATCTACGCTTAGGGCGAACTTTTATTGTCGGTACTGATTTTAACTTTTTGTTCATAAGACTTGCTATTCGTCAGAAGATGATGATGGTTACCTTTAGTTACACCCATCAAGGAATCTTCTTCCACTTTCAGCAGGCCCGAATCTTGTGATTTAGAGGTGTCCAGGGCCAGATGGATGATTTTCTACTGAACATCTTTGCTTTGGCTGATCAATAAAGCATCCCAGGACTCCATATTCTCGTCTGGTTCGTTGTAGCTAGGGCTACATAATGGAGGCTAAAATCACGCCATTAGGCATTAGGAAAGTAGACGTCATGCCACGAACAAATATCGCTGAGGAGATTTGGCCAAGAAGAACCATAAACATTGTCGCTTTCAAACTTGACCATCCGCTTGTCCTCAACGTCACTACGTCATTCCTTCCCCACTCTACCGTAGGTTCAGAACCTAGAAAAATCATGTAAATCTGAAAGTATGTCCGCTTGTCTCTAACTCTCCTTCTAGTTTGCAATGGTGGTCGTACGGGTCACTCGGTTATTCATATTGAGAACTGGAAAGCAGCGCACCATTACGACACCGACTGAGAATTATAGGGTGGCAATGCTCTGACTGCATTGAGTTCTTTGTTGCAAAGCGACCCAATATATATATATATATATATATATATATATATATATATATATATATATATATATATATATATATATATATATATATATATATATATATATATATATATATATATTGTTACGTGGTGGCATGACAGGCGATGGAACACGGCGACAAAACGGAAACAGAACGACGTGATGACATGACCGTGAAATATGCTTTAATGGCCAGCGGGCCTGGCGCGATCGCTCCGCCCCGCGCCACTGCCCGCTTCGTCATCTTCGTAGCATTACCCGGGGCCACCGAGCGAACGTCCCCATCGATTGCTAGAAATCCAATGCCTGACGTGACGATGAACAAAGACACAGGATTGGGACATGAAAGGTTGGACACCACAATGAATGCGAAGATGGGAAGAATGCTTGCACCGGAGCATCAAGTCCAATCTTCACCGTTTGCCGAAGGCCAAGGCTCATGGACACGCCGAACGGCTTGGGCGGGGATGCTGCCTTCGCTCGAGTGGTCTTGCGGTCGCTTCGTTGTGAGGTCGGTAGGGTCGGTAGGGTCGGCTTTGGGCTCTTCCTGGTCGTCGTATGTTGCGGTCAGGGCTGGGGACGAGGCTGGGAACAGCGGCTGGTCGGGTCTGAGCAAAAAGGGCTGGGGCAGAGGTGGGCGGCGATTTACACGGGCTTTCGGCTGATGGACCCGGCGTACGGTTGGCTTCGACGGTGCAAGGCGAGGATGGGGATGAACCGCACTTCCAACCAAATTTTAAGTGGTGGCATGACAGGCGATCGAACACGGCGACACAACAGAAACAGAACGACGTGATGACATGACGATGAAATATGCTTTAATGGCCAGCGGGCCTGGCGCGAGCGCTCCGCCCCGCGCCATTGCCCGCTTCGTCATCTCCGTATATATATATATATATATAAGGAACGCTACCCTCCGAGAATCCCGCCGAAGGCAGCTATTAGGCTCGATAAGCCGCGCGAATTCCCGTCACCGTTCTCTGTCCAAGTTCTTCCCACCACTGGCCAGACAGCCCACGCCTGAAAACCAAAGACCACACAGCCCACATCTGAAAAACAGGTCAGTTGGAGTCCGAGATTTCCTTCAAATGTTCGTGGGAATAATCAGCTTAAAGCACAGCTTGAAAAGCAGAGGAAGGCCATCCAACACCAGAGTCAACAAATCGATAGCCTTAGCAAGCAAATTCAATCGCTGCTACAAACTGTACCACCAACAGAAAAAAATTGAAATCCCTCAAGATATCCCCTCTCTCACCCTGGTAGCTAGCACACTGAACTCACCAACCCAACCACACCTTCCAAGCGCAGAGCAAAAGAAAACACAACCACTGAAGACGTCACAACATTAGGAACACTAAAATTAGATTCCTCGGACTTTTTATCTAAGAGGACGGGTACAACGACGGAACGATAAAAAAAACTCACTACCTACGCGATGCAAGTAACAGGTATATTTAGGAGGATTCCAGTCAAAAGCAGAGGTCTCAAAGAGAGAATCCTCTTGAGACTAGTGCAGGCGTACATTATAAGCCAAATACGCTTTCTCACGCCGTTCCTCAAATTCTGAACCAATGAAAAAGATAAGGTAGACGCGCTCATCAGGCGTTGCTTCAAGAGAGCGCTGCGTCTACCCATCTCCTCCTCTACACTGCTAGAAATTGAAGTGCATAATAGCTGGACGGAACTTGATAAAGCGGTGAGAATCTCCCAACATGAGAGATTAAGATGGATGGGTCGAAAAACTAACGGGGCACAGCCGACAAAGTTGCCCTACCACCACAATTTCGCGAGAACATCATTGTCCGTCCTCTCCCCCGCAACAAGCACCCAGAATATTACAAGAGACGTGAAAAGAGAGCAGAAGCTCTGGTTAAATGAGCAAAATAATTCAGAGTAAAGAAAGTTGCCTATGTAGATGCTGCAAGCGGCCTATCGGGGGCGGCAGTCGCCGTGATAGTCGATGGTCGCGGCGTACCAGTTGTCTCCGCCACCATCCGAAGCAGAAACATAGACACGGCTCAAGAGGTCGCAATAGCACGTGCTTGCGTCGGAACGAAGGCTTGATTGATATTTAGCGACAGTAAAACTGCTATCTGGAATATTGAAAAAGGCAGGGTCTCGCAAGAAGCCGCCCGAATTATATCAGCTGCAGCTAAAATCGATCGCAAAAGCACCCTAAGTTGGATCTCACACTGTAAAAACAAAAACACCTTTTTAGGCATTTGTCTGATTCAAAACACCCTTACACCCTGACTCTAGGGTGTTCGTGCCATTGGAAATCACCTCTTGCATGCCAAAGGGGTGCTTTGGTTCGAGAATATGCCTTGAGGTGTTACGGGCAAGCAATATCACCTAACATGCTGGGGGTATATGGCTGCGTAACTTCGTAGCCTTTTATACACAAGCGGCGCTGCTAATATAACCCAACACCTAAATAAAGCACCAAAACTAACGCTAAAATTAAAATTACACACGAGTGTTTTCTAAAAATGAAACAGAAACTGAAACAAAATTTCACCGCCAGGAGGCCGCCGGTAGCTACGAACGCTCTTTTCAAATTTCACAATATGGCCGTTAGCATTGTGGGGTGCGTTTCGACCACGTTTCGGCGAATGCTGAATGTGCTTCTTCGGTTGTGTACCCTCGTGAAATGTGTTGCATTTCCCATGCATATGTGCTACAGAAGTGTGTACGCTTGTGAAGTGCCTTCTACATGTGGTGTTTAACGCAAACGGGCATTTATCGTGTCGGCAAGTGTCCGGGCTTCTTTTTGCTTTGCTCAGGCCGAAGGACTGCTGCACCGCTTTATGTTTGAGATGTTCGAAAGAAGAAGGCATGGACGATTTTTTTTTTCTGCGTGACTAAGAGGTATATGCGCCGACTACATTGCACTCGCGCTGGAATCGCACTGGTTGGTTCGGTGCCAGTGATACGAAGGCGGACAGCGTACTTTGCGGCTGACGCAATCGTCTGTAAAGGTAAGCCTATTCTCACGCATATTGCGCTTTGTGGGAACGGTGTCCTACCGGATTGCTGCATTCTGTGTCTTTTTGTGCCGGAACGCTCCAGAATGTGCTGAAATGAAAACGTGAGACGCGCTTCTTTTCACCTGGCTGCCAAAATGGCATCGCACATGTGGTAGATGTCGCGGCGAGTTACGCAGATTTCGCGCAAGAACGTCAGTCTCAACTTTCTTAAACAGAAATAATGTATGTGCTACGTTTCCTTGCATTTTGTACGCGCAGGAGGTTCACGAAACGATTTTCGTTTCTTGACAGTTTGATACTTGCTCTCAGTTCGCAACGACTCATTTTTGTTCCACCGTTTCCGTTCGTGCGGCAAGGTCATGTTGGCGTACTACCTTAATTCTCCTAGCACTCTCGACTCCCCCCTCCTCCCTTATCTCTTACACTTCGCGCTCGCTCTCCTGAAACAGCGCTTCGACCCCCCCCCCCCCCCCGCCCGCTTTTATTTTTTATTTACTCGGAGCATAGGCGCGCACCGTCCTGCTGCTCGGGGAGCGTCCTCCCGCAGCCCTCCTGTTTAAACTTTTTGTTCGAGGAGGATATATGTTCGTTCTCGGCGGCCGTTCAGCGCGGCACGCCTCTGCGCTCGTGCTCTCGGCCTCGAAGTGCGCTGGTCGGCCGGCCTGGTTGCATAATAGTTTATTCCAAACTGCGTAAACTATATGCGCTATCATCAGCCTATGTTAACTTCCCCGCGTCTGGATTTGCCTTTTTTAATAACAATGGGAGCATTTTTCATTTTACGGGGACCATATTTTGCGGTTGCATGGAGTGTGAATTTGCATTCTTATTATGCTGCTTTTGTTATGGCGTTTACTTTCGCTCTCGAAGAATCATTTAAGTACGTATTTTATTTTCAGCAAGACTTCAATTAAGGCACTTGTACACGTGCTAAGTCAGCTGATGTGGTTCAAACCATCCAGTTTTCATTATTTTTGTGGTCACATTTCAACATAACTGACCGCATTACTTGATTTTTGTAGTGTCTTTAGACTAGAATAAATGGATATTCCATACTGATGCCTCAGCATTCAGGTAGAGGTCGACAGCTTGAATTCTGTGGCCAAATATTGTACCGGATGTTGCTATTACAGAGTTTGATTCTGATCAGATGTTTACTTTTTTTTGTCTTCTGCTTAAATGTACATATGAAGCGGTTATCATAGCCTTAGTCGCCTATGTTTACCTGCCTTGCTCATCACAGTGCGCATATTGCAGGCAAATTTGTTACTTACTGTTATTAAAAAATTTGTAATGTATGTGTTGAAAGCAGTTTACTGATTTAAAGGGCCCAGAAAACAATTTGACTTTCATATGCTAACGATGCATGACTGTAGATTGTCTCTAACAATTGAAGCCTACTTTTTAAAGCTGAGCGGGGACCCTTAGTTTAGAGATATATTACATATTTTATTGCCATTCAGCCGTGGACCAAGTTGAGGGAAGGAGGATCATAATTTTTGCTTTGTTATTTTTTATATTCGACTTTCCTTAATATTGCTTGCTGTTTGGCGATGAGTGGCTATATACTGATGGTTTTTGCAGTTTTCTATCCTTAGTAAATATTTGTATTTGCTGTTTGCTAATGCCAGTTTTTTTTTTTCAGATATGTACAAAGGAATCAATTGCCTTAGCTTTTGTACAATGATTTTTAATATTCAGTTACTTGAAACATTGAGTAAAATTAATTCTTTATGGCTACCATTCACACAAACTTGCAGTTCTTACATGACGTCAACATGCTGATCAAGAAGGACGGCAAAGAGGCAGTTTAAATTGGCCTTAACAAGACACTTGTCTTGGTTTTGAAGGACACCATTCGTGCAAGAAAAAAGGACATTGCCCGGTTGCTCGAAGTATGTTCTGAGGGAATGCGTGAAAGGAGAAAGAAGCGTAAGTATTAAGCTGTTTCCTTATTGTGCTATCTAATTGGCAGTCTTTCGCTAAATGCCTACATTTTTGCCATTTTGCATTGCCTCATAGATATACTAAAAACATAGCTGAGCATCAGAAAGAATAATAAAACCATAACTAGCCTGTGCATTTCTTCATATGTAACAATTTTCGCATTAGCTAAATTTAAATTACCTATTGTTCTTCTCCATTTTAATGGTGCAGCCTTTTCGAATCTGTTCAACTAGTAGCAGAGAATTAGATGATACCTGATTCAAATCTTCACAAGCTTTGCTAATTTTTGCTGTCAGATGTTTGGCTTTCAGTTTGCGTGCCTCTACATGTTTTCAATTTTGTTTATTTGCCTTCCTAAATTAGACAATAAATTATCGCCTCAAAACTCGGCTGTCTCTTTTTACCTGCAAGGAGGTACACCATTGTTGTGTTGCTTATTTCTATTGTAGATGTACAGACAGTATGCATTCTGCAACTCTTGGCAAACATTGGGAACCAGCCGGGAGCTCTGGATGTTGTTTGTATCATTTGTAAGTTTTCTCTGTCATTTGAATATTCAGGAAGCCTACTTGAAACCGACATTATTAGCGAATTTTCTTTGTTTCTAAAATGGTTTACAGTCTAACTTGTAATATGTATTAGTGATTCATAATTCAAATAGAAATACTACACAAGTTTTCATCACAACTGTGAATTCTTTGCTGTGAAAGGATTATTTGGACTGTAAGTACAATCAAAAGCACTTTTAGGAGACTCCTGCCATCACATGCTTACCACGTCATATTGCATACAAGAGTCACCTGATGAAGCACTGGTAATGTCAAGATTGGTGCAGTGTGCCATTTGACTAAGCACTCTGCTGCAGTGGACCAGCAGTGCTTTATCAGATGGCTCTGGCAGGCAGCTTGGTGGGGTTTAGCATTTGCTGGAAAGAGGTCTCTCAACCTGCTCATGCATGCTAGTACCTAACATGTTCCTAATGTCTGGAATATACAATCTGAGACTGCTTCAAAAGAAATATTTGCCACATTGTCTTATCCTACAGGCTTCTGAAGGTAGGTAATGCAGTTTAATAGCTGTTTTAAAAAAAAAAGCTGTAATTTGCTAGCCAAGTTTGAAATGATGTAATAATTTTAATTCTTCTGAGATTAGGTTTACCACATTGGTTGGAAGAAAATACTGTTTTGTTTCAAGGTTCATGCTGTATAAATATAATGCCTTCAACTACAGATGCTAACATTCCATGCATTAACCATGTGGCACTGTCATAGACATTCTCATTTATAGTAAACATTCTCAATAAACCCAAATTGTTATTTTTGCATTTCAAGTTAGTCAACATATTTTTAGTATTCGAACCTTTAGTATTTCAAAGTGCTCAAACTGCCTGCCGCTATAACGATTACAACTTCCTGAACGCTTGAGCTTCCTGCCGCCTCTTGAGGCTCACCACTGATGTTCTGGATGTCTATGCATACAAAGTGCTATGCGTGGAAAATGTTTTACATGCCATGCTTCAGTGTTGAGATTTTTTAGAGCTTCTGCTGTTTGGTTGTTTGCTAATGCTCTGCTGTTGCACATGTAATTGTCACTCAACTCAAAGCTGCAGTGTACACTTTTAATGAATAATGTGTGATGAAGTTTCAGAACTGCCACATAGAGCAGCGAGAACACTTTTTTCTTGTTACTAAACATTAAATGTAAACACCAGGAAGCATTGCGATGACCTAGGGCTTGGCTGGTTCATACGTAGCACAAGAAGACGTGCAAAAGTTCAGAAATGCATTATGTGTTATGTATTACATGCACTTTGTTTTTGTTTTTTTTTTGTAGTGCCTCATCACTAAGTATGCTCTTTCCACGTTTTTTTTTGTTTGGTTCTGCAGTATCTACTTGGCCAGTGCAGGGTATGCTGTAGGCCTTGTGTGAAACCTTCAGTTGAGCCAGCTGTTAATATTTTAGTAGTAAACACCGTGCTCCAGTGCTCTTTATTGTTTATTTACATTTTTACCTATCATAATAAGCATTCCAGTTAATGTGAAATGAAAAGTTCGTGGGGCAGCATTGAAGTTCTCTAACCAAGGTGCTTTTGATGAGTGTAGCCATTTTTGTTTGATAAAATAGCTTGCATAATCTAAAATTACCATGCAACAGCATGCTGCATGAATAAAAATGGGTTGACCTTATGTGCTCTCATTTATGACTTGATCAGACTGCTGGCTTTGTGCCTCCTGAACCAACCATAACAGTATACTCTGCATTGGTAATTGTGAGATAACCACCAGTGGTTTCCGATAGGGCCCTTTTCCAGCACACTGCTGTACACTAAAGGGACATTGGCGTATTCTAAATATAGAGTAGAAAATATGTTGAATTTGCTTTTTGCCAGGTGCAGTAATATTTATACAGCTGCTCTGTTATGCACTTCTTTCACAATTTTATCAAGGAACAGGAAGAAAAGCCTGCCACGCCATGCGTCGGATATACTGGGAGCAGCATCAAAGAAGCTGAAGAGCATTTCCCCATCATTCAGCAGCGGAAGCTTCTTCGAGTCATCGACTCTACTTAGGGTATTGTTCCAATAATGGGTCGATTTTGGCTGTTCAAATTAGACATATGACAAGGGGTCTGACAATTTGTGCTGCTTTATAGAGCACCTCTTTTTGGGCGTCTGCGTGTCGAAGCCAAGATGCGCTGCACGACGCTTTATTTCATCGCTTAAGGCCGAATTTTATGCAAGCGCACGCGTTGACACTGACAAAGCATAGTATTAATATTGTGTACTGCGATTATTGTTGCATACGACTAAACGTTTTGTTGTTGTTTTTTCAGAAATGTCACCATGCTGTTGTGTTCATTGTTCGGTTCTGTTTTTGAAAAAAATTGTATACTTTGTTGTCTGCATTTGTTGGAACTGTTTTGCTTCTTTCATTTTTTTAGGTATTTACGTACATACCATGCATGTTTTTGCCCGTCTGCTAGGCTCTCGGTATAGAGTGGCAGTATTGTTAAATAAATGAGGTTCCATAGCGCGCATCAATGAAGAAACAGAACACAATTGTCCCCCTGCCCACCCCCCCCCCTCCACCAGCACCCGAGCACCCACTAGCCCGAACCCTGACCCTTCTATGCCGAATAAAAGACTTCCAGTTTCCTTCTGTGTAACATTTTTTTGTAACATGGTCTGTGAATTTGAAAAAACAATCACACTGGCATGGGCCATTCGAGATGTCAAAATAATGGCATGCAGCATCTCTTTACATGCTCATTTGGCATTACAGGTGGTTAAAAGGAATACCGTTAAGCTTGATTGAAAATGTGCACATAATAAAAGCATTAAGGAACGTGTAGTGGCAAAAGTAATTCCTAATTAGGGAATGCAATATATGGACGTTATCCGCACTAATTTTTATCAAGGGGCGTAAGGGGGCAATGCCACTGCTTCCACCCTGCAATAGGGTGTAAAGGTGATGAAAACACCCCAGTGCATTGGCCCCATAGAAGGGTGTTAAGACCAACCGAAGCACCATCTTTGAGGGTGTACTGGCACTCTGAATCCACTTTTTTTCAAGGGTGCATGGGTGTTAGTTATAGAGATGCGAAAACACCTAATAAGGTGTTTTTGTTTTTACAGTGCAGCCCACACGTCCATCCCCGGCAACAAGGCGGCCCATGATATAGCCCGATATCTCTACTTCTGAGCAAACGCGGAGCCGCTTGCCTGCCAGGAGATGGACGAACGTTTGCAAACCTATAACGAAATCATCGAAAATAATTCATTAGGAAGACGTGTGTGCCGCAATCGGATCCTAGCTTAAATAGTAAAGAGGCCATAGCCTGGGGCGATTACAAGCCGGAAATTTTCCAAACCGTGTCTGGTTGTTTCATACCCAGATAGATGAGAGAAAAAATTATAAATGTAACGCCTGCGACGAGAGGGGGACCCTCGACCATATACTTTGGGAATGCCGTAAGTCTCCGGGCGCTAGGGACAACATTAAACGGCAAGTATTTTACGCACAGCCTCTCTATTGCTAGACCTTATTTTCACCATATTATTTGCACGCAAAACTAACTGCTAATCATAGGAAGCAAAGATCGTCAAGCATGGGTTTGTTCTTATCTAAAGACACACTGGACCGGCAAATAGTACATTCCTGTTCGCGCCATGGCGTAGCCCAAAGGCGTACCCGTCACAAACGCTGTAGCCAGTGTGCGCAGCTCAACTGCTTGAAGTGCAGCGTAGGTTGGTAACAAGAAAACATTTGTTCCCCTTCCCTTTGATATAAACTCTCAGATTGACACGACCTGCACAGCACAATAGGCGTGCCACAAGACAAGCTCACCTGTGCATAGTCACGAGCCTTAATCGCTTCAAATAAAAAGTAGTTAAGCAAAAACATAAAACGTTCCGCACAATGCCGCCGTCACAAAATAAGTAAATCCACTTCGAAGGCTAAGAGAGAGGAATATTTGCGCGGTTTAGGCTCATGAACAAACACACCGCCCGCATAGACGTCCATGGCCTTTCGTAAAATGTTTTCGTCTGCTCCGGCTCTACCACCCGCACGATCGGCGCTACCAGGCTAGGGGTGCGTTCCATATTCAGTGGAAGGCAAGATCAGTCTGCATCATTTCCTCAAGCCAGATTTCATCCAGAAGCCACTGTTTACCTATTTTTTTTTTCTATGTGGAGCACAGTCGACGTGCTCTCGCAAGGGCCGCTCCTCACTGTGCATTCCGCGTAGGCGAACGAATCTAGAAACCTCGCCTTGTGGCCATTGATGCTCGGTGCCTCGGATAAGCCAATTTCTAGTAGCTGTCAAAAATCAAAACACAATAGGCGGAGAAAATTAGGTTGCGCCGTGAGGCGGAAGATCGCACCATCAAAATCCGGGTCTTTTAAAGGGGTGTAAAATTTTGGTTTTGGTTTTAATGTTTAACATCGCCGGCGACTAGGGCTATGAGAAACGTCGTAATGGAGAACCCAAATTTTTCTGTGCGCTGAAGTCGCAGAGCACACGCGCGCCTTGTTGGCATACACCGAACATCAGCCGCCAGGGCTGCGATTTGATCACGCATCCTTGAGACACAGAAACGACTGTCCTAAGAACTTCACCACCGCGGTGGACTCTCAGCAGCTTGCTTCAGATCTTAGGCGTCCGGCGGCAGTAAATATTAGGGATGGCACCACGGATAGTGCATAACTAGCACGTTAAGAAGTCACCTTAAGTATTTCAAGGTTACTTGGGGTGGCGCAGAAAAAGACTAAAATTATTAAATAGATTTCACACCAGGATAAGAACCACTATTTTTCCGCGCTCCAACCGAGCATGCAAACCACCGCTCTATGTGGACTTTTCTTGGTTTGGTTTGTGGGGTTTAACGTCCCAAAGCAACTCAGGCTATGAGAGACGCGTGGACTTTTCTTCATACATTTTATTTATTGCGCGTAGACACACACGCACAAAAAGGGCTGTATTAAGGTCATTCACAAAATACTCAGCGCTTGAGGAGCTGCCCTCCGCCGAATTCTTGTGTACGAGCCTACAATTAACCTTATCTAGCATACGTGCACTGTTTCTCATGATATATTAAAGCGACATCTCAGATACCAATTTTGAAGGTGCCTTTGTAAGGAGCCGAAACCAGAGTTCGCCTGAAAGAGAAAAAGCAGTGTCGGAAAAACAGCAGTGCGGGAGTGGAGAGAAATGTTAGCGGTGGTGCAGTAAGTCTTCGAGTGAAAAATATTAGGAGTTGCACTGGGGAGGCAAAACGTTCGCCGTGAGCACGAAAGTTTCACCGCTGAGCAGAAAGTAAACGGCGGCGCCCGTATAACGCCCGTATTCGCGCCGTAGAACGCGCCCGTATTCTCGAAAAGGCGTCAATGCGTTCACAGTGCTCTCGGCCACTGTGAATACGTCGCAGCCTGGACTCGGAGCCCCATTTTACGTCGGTCTGGTGAGGAGGGATCAGGCCCTAATATTGGGCGAGCAAGACCGAGAAAGTATGAAACGGCGGAAGAGGCGAGAGTAGAGCTCGAAAATATGCGTCGTGGAGATAGGCATGCGTATTGGGAGTGTTGCATGTCATAGCGTGTGGACATAGAATGCAACAAGTTTCACGACACATCCCATTTTCATTTTGTTCTCGCATGCGTCTACAGTTGGCAGCGCCCTTTGAAATTTTGATTCCTTCACCGTGATCAGTCTCCGTGATTGAAGATTGTCATGTAAATGTGCATACGAGAAAAAACAATAAAACATCATAGGACTAGTAAAATTCATAGTGCATTAAACACCTGTTCAGTAAGCGATGGGCTGTTATTTGGTTTAGTTTTTTGGCAGTGAAAGGCGCAGTATCTGTTGTAGACACTGACACATGCAATTAATAGCATACCATTGTATGTGCAGTCTGGTTTTGTTTGTGGTACTTATCATCCCAAAGCGACTCTAGCTAAGAGAGACGCCGTACTGGACAACTCGGGAATTTTCGAATGCCTGGGGTTCTTTAGCTTGTACTGACATCGCACAGCACAATTGGGTGCCTGGCTTTTCGCCGCATTAAAAAGGAACCGCCAAGGCCGGATTCCGTCCCGCGTCCTTGGGTACAGAAGTGGTGCGCCCAAAATACTGCACCACCATGGCTCGACGCGTGTGCAGTGAAAAGTTTAAATTTCAGGTGTTAGCTTCTGTGTCAAGTTTCTCACAATACAGTGTCAGTGCTCCAAATCTCCTTCATATATATTTGTTGCCCTATACTCTACAACGGGAACGATTTTCATAAATGCTCAAGCGCTCCTACACTGCCGAAGAGAGACCAACTCAGCTCTAAACATTGAATAATATTGTATGTACAGTCTTTGTCAAAAGTATATAGCCCAAGGGGTTCTCTTCTAAGACTTGTAACGCGGCTCCTGGCAGCAATACTAGAATGTGAATGCAAGCTAAAGGAGAATGAGGACAGGACTTGTCGTCTATGATATTTCGAACGGTAGATTGGCGTTACGAGCTCTATTACGGGGCTGAAAAGAAAAACCCTTGGGCTGTATACTTTCGACAAAGACTGTACGTACATCTTTGGATTTAATTCATATAAACAATTGGCTTCCAGCTGAGAAGCACTTAGGTGCTAAAGGTGAAGCGAAAAATTGTATGATAGCAACCTAAACCCTCCACAAAGAAGCGCTGCGTCAAAGATTTTATAACAAATCAGTTTCGAACTTTTTTACAAAAGAGAAACGCTTATCACCAACCAAATTATTTATTAGAACCCGACGTTTCGGGACCAACTGGGTTCTTTCCTCAGGGGCGACAAAAGTTCGAGGCTCGCAGTAACAGGCAGCGTCCTATGCTTCCCCTTTCTGTACACGTGGCGAAGTCTCATTGTGTGCGCGGAGGGCAGTGTCCCCGGTTTTCTGTTCACTGCTGCAGCTGTCAGCCGGATGAAGTACGACTCGACGTGACCTCTTTTGAAAGGGTTTGTCTCCACATCAAGTGCGCTCACCTCCTGAAAGGCGATTTTATGGTCGCCGCGTTCGCAGAGCTCGGCGAGGGGGGTGCTTTCTGAGTTCAATTTCCGGACGCCATTTTTGTGCTGTGAAATCCGCCGACGGAGATTTCTCGTTTTGCCGATATACGAAGCCGGGCACTCGGACCACGGGATTTTATAAATAATGCCTGGTTCTTTTCCTCTGGCGAGAGCGTCTTTTGGTAGCGGTAGAAAACGGCCGACTGTTGAGGCAGGTTTGTGCGACACACAGATGTGTTTGCGTAGTGTGCGTGCAAGCGCCACACTGGTGCCCGCCACCTATTGGAGTACAATGCGAGGGTGCTTCGTTGTTTCCTTGTTTCCGTAATGACCGACCCTCTTGTCCTGCTAGCTCGACGGCAGGAAGCATGTTAAATAAAGCCTCGTGTACAGCCATAAAATAGCCAGCAGGAACTTTCTGCTAGAACTGGAACGTGCGAAGAGCGTAAATATATCTGCCATTCAGGCCATCACTTTGACTCTCATTGCGTCACAATTTGGCATCTCCAAAGGCCACGTCTGAAGAGCCTGTGGCAAGGCCATTCAACCCGCTCCAATTTTAGGCAGGAAAGCCTGCTAAGCCAACTCTGAAAGCGGACCTACCAACTACTGATTTAGGAGACCGCAACGATTTCTCTACGAGGGAGGCTCAGGAAATCCCCTAGCTAAGTCCCGTTGTCCTGTGTCCTCACCCCAGCACTCCAATGTCTCCGTTTGCACACATCAAGTCCTGCACGGCTGTTTCACCGGAGCGACAACGCCATTTTGGAAAGAAGAAAAAACTGCCATTAACAGAATTGCACCTAAATAACATCCTCGTCAATAATAAACACCAATGTGAGTTACTTAACAAACTGTAGCCGTGCATCATCTCGACACTACAAAGTTCCCCAAATTAACAGTCCTCACAGCTTTGTGTCTTCAGGACGTGAACCTAGGGTAATAGCACAAAAAATATAGGAAATTATGTACTTTTTCTGCAAGATTGAGAGTAGGCTGTCATACTTTGGGAAGACGTCCCAATCATTAGGAGGAGAGGCATTCCTGCAAGAGATACAACTAAATATATACTTCGAGGACGTTGCAGTAAAAGTTGCTAGACACAAATAAAAACAGTATGCTTTTTAACATACCACAACTTAGAATTACAATCCTTGATCTAGAAGCTTTTATTGAAACAAAGGAGCTGTGTGTTTTACCTAGCGAGGTGAACACTCACTGCTCCTTTTTGGCAAATGAACCTAGGTAATAAAGCGGTGATATGTTAGATTTTGTGGTAAAACATTTATTATGTCCAATAAACGCAACAATGCTCATAGATTGCTTATCCCGCTCAGGAAAGATGGGTTGCCTTTACTTGGCTTTGCATCTGAAGCTGTTTTCTTCACGTAAATAAGATTATTCATATTACCCCTGAGGGAATTATTATTAATATTCAGTGTTATATTAACAGCCTTTCCAAGTCTCATTCCCATCCAATCAGTTTTTGTTCTTGACGGCCTGTTGCACTGCAGGCGTGAATGCGGGGGTCTGAGGCAATTCAAGTGAAGAGAGCTTTTAATTTTTGTCTGGGCCAGTTTTATGTTCTTACCGGTGAAAATAAAATTCCTGAATGATTTTAGCCATACATTGATGGCCATGACGTTATAAGTTTCCTGCGGTAGACTAAAATAGAACGAGAGGAAGTAGATGGTTTACACGGTATGAAGGACGAAGACAAATCCACTTGTAGAAATGTTGGCTCGACCTGCGCACTGAGGTGTACGCAATTTACCCTTGTTCAGTGCTGCTTCATACGGTAGATTGATCACTTTTCGGTTGAATGCCAAAGTAGAAAATAAATATTCATATAAGCGATGTTTGGACAAAATAAACAAAGTTACGTGCAAATTGTCAGTAATTTCACAAATATCAGAACTCGTACTTTATAAACAATCGGAAGAAGAATCTATAGAAGAAACATAAGCAGGCAAAATTTAGGCGACACATGATCTAAGCGTTTAGACCTGTAACTATAAGTAAGCGCTAATTTCTCTCGTTGGCCGTTTTCTCCTGCTGATCTCCGTCGGCACCCTACTGAAAAAATTGTATGAGGCAACAACCTCAAATTTTCTCAATATCACTAAATTCACAGAAGAAATCACATACAAGTCGCATATATTTCCATAAGGTCTCATAGTTTCTTGTACATTATCATAATTCATTTACGATATTTTATGATAATGATGTGAACCGTATGAGAGTCTATGCAATTAAATGAGATTTTATGAGGTTATTGCCACGTACAACTTTTGGCTTTTCGCGACCACCACAGTTTGCGCCCAATGAGTGCAGACTGTGGAAGGAGGTGGGCTTGGAAAGAATGTAGGTATACTGAAGAGTGCTTTCCACCATAACTATCCGCGAAGTGGGGATCTTAAAATCAACTGAGCATCGTGGGATTACAGCAATCGTTAACCCAAAAGTGGTTACTTTTGAATGAGGACGGTTTGACGATGGCGTGGATCATGCACTAGAAACTGGAGGGCCGCGGCAAACTTACTCTATCTACAATCAATGGAGGACAACAATTTCCTGCTGCTAAAATGTACCATGTGGAAGCTCTCATGCGCATTAAAAAAAGGAAAACTTTCAAGCGAACTTTGCCCATTTGTTCTCTCACTTTGCAATTTGTTTCTTTGCGGGCGAATTGTGCCGGTTCTATCAGGTGGTCTGATATTTCTGCTCTAAGCTAGAGTAGTTTTATTGCAACGATTCGTGTTTTTGCATTCGACCCGAATAACAGGATGTGCAGCTGGCAGAATGAGAGGATTTAAACTCGAAGCGGCATTGTTCCGTGGACGCACTGCAACGCTAACGTAGTGAAAATAATTTTCATTCTTCTCTGGTCAAGATATAGCTTCGGCCACTTCGCGTCCCTTGTCAGTTGAAGTAAGTATGTAGAAACATTACTCATTGAATTGCGATAGCTAATATTTCAATTAATGGCCACACCTGAAAATGCTGGCAAAAATAACCACTATAAAGCAAAATAAGGCGTTAGATCAGAAACTATTTTTGTATTTAAGTAAAAACACCTTTGAAAGCTGTGTATATTTAAAAAAAACCATGATTCTAATTTTTATTTGATATATTACACAATCATTTCTGAATGATTAGCAAAAAAAATGTATCAAACTTCTAACAAGCTTTTAACGTGATATTTCTGGTATCACTTCTTTCTCAGGCCACTCAAGGCGAATACGGCTAGAGCCTTAAAGTACAGACGGACACCTAAGATTCGACTTTGAGCTAAGGTATGACGTCACAGTGTTATGCTCTCGCTTGTCATGTCTACTTACGGATCCATGTTGACGCGTGCACGAAAATTTTCAATCCCCTAAACAGTCGTCTCCTTATTTCTTCACCTAAGATATCACAAATATGTTCTTTAGAGTAGGTTCAGAAGTAAATAGCTACCCGAATAGATACAGGGTCCTGGAGGCGAGATTTTGATCTCACCCTCTACTGTGAAAGAAGACGCGTGAGTTTGCAGTGCATTCTAAGCTCGCCATGTGATGTGAATCTGGCCCCGCCGCGCTGGTGCAAGGATTAGGGCGGTCGGCGTTTGTGCCCCAGGGGTCGAAAGTTCGGAGGATTCTACCACGGCGCCTTTTGCCCACAAATCAAACGAAACCATATGAAGTTACTGGGTCGCATCTCACGACCATCAGTCAGTGCCTGGCCACTTCACAGGCAAATACCACCTGCCAGAGTCATGCCGTGAGATTCTTCTGACAATGCCGACAACACCAAAACCGGACTCTGTGCAGGATGGGACCATTTTATGCCCTCAGTGTTATAGAAGAGCAAATTATTATTAGTGGTTAAGCTTCTGGCAAAACGCATGGACGTAAATAAAAAAAGAATAAACAAAGAAAGGAGCGGATGGGGGTCCTACTGCTGTTATGTCATTCCCTCAGAAAGCTCAAGCTTTAGTTTCTCCCTATCCCTTACCGTTTTTCAGATTAAGTTCAATCTTTACGCATAAAATAGGATTCGTAAGGCTTATATAATGTGCCACGAGAAGTGAGGACACAGGCTGCAGGTGAAAAAGCAAGGTTTTGCCAGCGTGTTTAAAAATTTTGCTGTGCGTAGTGGGTAAAATTTCCGACAGATATGCATTGAGTAGAACGCAGAGGAAACCAGAAAGCAGCCAATATGCTCCACAGACATCTGTTGATGAGAAAGCTGGCATCGAAATTCGGAAAGGGAGCTACTCTTGAGTTTGTAATGGTATGAAGTAATTAGATTGCATTAACACTACTAATGTATACATGACACTCCGCTGAAGGTGTATATGATGGCTTTACATGATTCGTTACCACAGCGATTTTAACATGTACAATATTTGAAACCAGTGAAATGTTTACTTCTTTCTCTTTAGTACATTTCCGCTTGCGCGTGTGCAGTCTCAATGACACCGGTGACCTGCAGAAAAAGAACGCTTCGTTTCCTCTTCACGGCACCATTGAATCCCTTCGAGATGCACTTGCTCACGCGCGCATGATGTGGTGTTAGCTCAATAAAGAGATTTAGCATACCATGATCCGCCACCGTGACCGTCTACCACTGGTGGGCGGGGCGGACAAGCTGATTGGTTCTGATGCGGCAGGTCTACTTGCCGACATCCAGTATGTGGAGCCATCTGTCGGCATCAAACGGATCTGGGCATGCGCAGTGGAAGGCGCGGTGGCGGGTCACGGTAGCAGATCGCGGATCACGGTGTGCTAAATCTCTCTAATAATAGTCGTACAGGCGCGCCCTCAGCGCCAGAATGGCACGAATAGTGGGGGCGGATTTGAAGGTACCCCATGAACTTGGCGCTAATCGTATTCCTATGCTGAAATCGCACAAAATGCTGCTCATCCGTAGCCTATTGTCTAAGTTCAGTCGGAATGCGTTGCTAATGTTTGCTAAGAACGCCTCTCAGAAGTCTTATTTAAAGCCGGGCATTGCTTATATTTTGTGTGGTTATTCACCTTACCTTCTTACTTACTAGTGTGACCTAATGACTATGTAAGTTATTATCTACACTACCAGAAAGTAATGCCATATAACAAGCATTCATTACTAAAAAGGAGGGTAAAGTCAGAAGCCATTGTATAAAGAGTGTTCTATCGGTCCTCAGGTTTCTGCTATTCCACTGTACAATGAGTATGTTCTTGTCCACGGACCCCCACAGACTCACGTCATTCTCATTCAAGAATCGCGTGCTCTTAAAGGTATTCCGGGCTACCGTTCCCAGCATGCAGCACATGACAGCGAGTGTGCCCCATTAGTGAGCACGTATTTTCGTAGAGACCTACGATTTGAAGCCATTGATGTCCCCTTTCGCCTTGAACGTCCGCTCATGGCATTTACTCTGTATTCTGATCACTCATCTGACGCTTTATCCATTCTCAATTTTTATAACTTATCTAGAGAGTACACGCTTTTCAAACCGCTCATGCACTTCACTTCAACGTTGTGTCGATGCTCCGACTTCTTGATAGGTGGGGACTTTAATGCCCCGCACGTTGTCTGGGGTACACATACACCTTCCAACCTGGTCGAATACTCAATGACGGATTAAAAGGAGCTCAATTAACTGTTTATAATACCCCGAACTCGATTACTCTGGAAGGTTACAGGCGCCAACAGTCCACCATGCCAGACCTCATAGTGGGCCGTGGACTACGAGATGTCTCCTGGCAGGCTACACATAAAAAATTGCTCAGCGACCATTCCATTATTCAAATCATTGTCCCTAGCCGTACCCATCCGCATAAACGTACAATTTCTCGCACAAACTGCAATACCTTTAGCAGTATTCGCGACGCCTTTCATACTACTGGCAGTCTTCAGAGCTGGACGAAAGCACTCAAGCATGCCCATAAACAAGCAACGCAGGAGAGTTTCACTTCAGCTCCTTCAGATAATCCGGACCCTTACCTTGTGTGCATCTGGAAGAGGCGGAAACGAATCTTGCGCACCCTTCGCACCCAACCCAACAATTCTCGCCTGTCTGAGCGTGTCACAGATTTGACGCGACAGGTTAAAGAACACTGCTTTACACTTGCCACGAATCAATGGAACAAAATTTGTAACACCATCAACGGCACACTAAATCAAAACAGAACCTGCCACTTACTCAGCGAACTCCTCGGGACTCTACCGGCTGCTTTCTCACTCTCGAGAAGCACTATTCGCAACTAGGCGCGTATGCCTTAACAGCCCGTCTCCGCGATCTCTACATTCCTCCTCCCCAATAATATTTATCCTCCGTACACTGTTGCTTCAAATACAGAACTTGATGAGCCGTTTACCCTCTGGGATCTTGTCTGGGCACTAGAACAGCTAATGCCGAAGTCAGTCTTAGGTTAACAGCAGATTACGTATTAACTCATTCGAAATCTCTTTGACAAGGACAAAGAACATTTTCTGAGCATTCAAAACTTACATTGGGAAGAGAGCACACTTCCAGCATCTGGGAAACCACTTATAAATCTACTCCCAAAGCCAGGGAAAAAAACAGTGCTTCAAAACGTCCGCCCAGTTTCTTTAACATCCTGTCTGGGAAAGACCATGGAACGGATGTTGCTCAATCGGCTCGAAGCTCATCTTGAACCCACAGATTTTTTCTTCCCTCCAAAAATTGGCTTCCGAAAAGGTGTGTCTACTCAGGACTTCATTTTTCCCCTTATGCGCGAATTTGACCCTCCGCTCTCTTCCCAGATCCAAGCCATAGTGGCCATTAATGTGCGTGGCCATTGATGTGCGTAAGGCTTTTGATAGCCTTGACCATGATCCCCTCTTAAACATCCTCACCTCTATTGGCTGTGGTCCAAAGATGTACGGCTACCTCACGGCATTTCGCGACCGCACGGCGAAGTTCCGTCTGCCCGATTCTCTATCTGATACTTTCCCCCTCACACGTGGTACCCCTGAGGGTGTTATCTGTCAACCGCCCTTTTCAACATTTCAATGGCTCCCCTATCTTGCATTCTAACGTCTATTCTAAACCTAAAACATATATTTTATGCAGACGACCTTACTCTTTGGTGCACTTCTGGGTCTCCTGGAGCAGCAGAGTAGACCCTACTGCAAGATATCGATGCGGTCGTTAGCTATCTTGATAAAGTAGGCTTATTTCCAGCCCCTGAAAAATCCGAATTGCTGCTGATTGTAAAAAACACGCTATCAACTACAACATAACCAGCTACTCAATCTCACCGTATTCAGAAATGTGGCGCAACAAACACAAACACAAGAGGAGATACACAACACACGCGCGTGTGTTGTGTATCTTCTCTTGTGTTTGTGTTTGTTGCGCCACATTTCTGAATACGATGCAGCACCAACTAGCCCCTCAAGCCGTTATTTTGAATCAATCTCACCATTGCATGGCACGCCATTCCTCGTGTATCATCCTGCCGGATCCTTAGACTTCCTATACATGAGTCAACTGATCAGGCCAATGTAACTACAACCATTAAAGTTTGCAATAAGCTTACTCATCGAGTATGCCGTATAGTCAATAAGCGCGCCGGGCTACGTGAGGGTCAGGTCAGGCAGCTTGTCCATGCATTATCACTTAGCAAAACCTTATATACAGTTATTTACTTTACTCTAACCTGTCGCCAACGACATAAGATTGAGGTTGCGCTTCATATAAGTACAAGGCTGCACCTAACCTCTATGTACAGTTGTGAGCAAAAGTGGTATACAACACTCAGCCAGTGACAAAGTTCCGGAAAAATTCATCGACATGCAGTCGATCGACAACGTGAGGGACAACGACATTGGCACATGCATGAGGATAAAATGGGGCACCGCCACTATTGTCTCGATCTTAGAAAACAGTTGCTAGATAAAGTTGGGATGCAGTTTTCCCGAGCTCTGCTACCCACTGAGTGTTGTATACCACTTTTGCTCACGACTGTACATACGGTCACGAAGCGCCTATACTCATGGGGCTGTTCTTACCCCAGGGAGACCTCATAAAACAACATCGAGACCGGCAAATGGCACGTCTTTCTAGCACCAAACAAGGACATTGGATACTACAGTAGGTTGCACTCAAACCTATCGACCTCCTAATTGACCCTCCTTTTTCGCTTCCGGATAGCCTAAAATTAACGCCACTTCTAAAAAACGTTGTACCCGATACTAACCCAGGCAGACTATCCGCTCGCGTTGCCAATCATGTTCACCCTACAGATTCCACGATCGTCTACACAGATGCATCCCGAAATAACGACGGAGCGGCTGCTTACTCAATTGAGAGCTGTAGCAATGTAGTGATGCATACCTTCGGTCCTTACATGGATCCTCCTCCTACAGCGACTCTCGAAACCCTGCCAATAGTCGCTAGTATTCAAGACCTCGCACAAGCACCCCCCCACCCTTCAGGCTATACAATATACACTGATTCAATGCAGGCTATATACGCGTCATTCATATGGGTCGCATTCCTGAAAAACTGCAGGATGATCTGTATTGAGCTCTCATCAAAATATGTCCCAACACTGTAACGAGGTGGATTCCCGGTCACGCTAGAATCCCAGCCAATGAGGTAGTGCATCACCTCGCCCGCGAACTTCAACACCGGATGCCTGGGATTCCCTGGCCTTATCCACCCACGTGCGACACTACTCTTCAGTACAAAAAAGAAATCAACATTTCACTATGCCATTACAGTTTACAACATTAGAGAAACCCTTCGTACACCTCCTCTTCCTAATAAAGTACTCACTACCACGCAAATACGCATTCGTAGACGCATGCAGCTACATACACTGCTTACTCCTGCCAGATCGCGTCTATACCAATTCAGACATTCCCCCATATGCCCAAATTGTTCAGAACACTATACAAACTGGAAACATTGCATGTTTTCGTTCCCTGTCGCAATTCAATCACCACACTTTCCACAACCTCCTCCCCCTACGTGGCGGGCTTGGTTAGCATCTGACCAGCTCAATGATCAGTTGGCCTTGGTGATCCTGGCCCAAGACGTTCTTGACGCTTAGTAATGCATTGAGTAAAGTTGTTTCCTCCTCCTCCTCCTCACTAAATGACTGAATTAAGTCGGAAGCACTGAAATGACGACTTAAGAAAATCACTTTTGTGTTTGGGAGCGCATACAAGGATGCAGGAAAATATACAACAGCTGGAAAGGTAAACAACATTAACTTATAACTAGTACGCTTAACACGACGGCACTAGGTGATGCCCGGAGGGAAAGGTGTGTACGCGAAACAAGATCAGCAACAATAGCTTATGGTGGGAGACCTTGTCAGCTCACATTATTATGAAACAGCATAAAATCACTCATTGTTTATTTGAAGAACCACGAAATTTGATTGCTGAAATTGCAAGCACCAATAAGGAGCTATGAAACACAGAAAGCAATAATGACTTTCTTGTGTTGTAAAGCTAGATTTGGTTAGAGGAATACATTTTTGCGAGGAATGTGGTTCAATCGGGGCCGCCGATTCAGAGAGCAGATACTACTGCCTCTTTAATATTATATAGCAAATCAAACACAGCTATAATAACACAAAGGGCATAACTGGAATACAGGTCTATTTTTTTGAAGATGTGTTCAAATACGGTCATTACCACTACATGGCACCATTGCCAATTAGAGATTTCTGCACCAAATGTGCCTCCGCTTCATTACGGTGTCACTGGCAAACAAAGATTCGATTTTTCTCTAGCTGTTGTAGTGAAAGACAGGAAGCAGTGTCAGCTAGCTTTCGGTTTGCAACGATGATGACGGAACAACATGGGACAGTGTCCGCTTGGCAGCTTGTGCAGTCAACACGCAAATCTTCAGGGTGACTCCTCAGAACGAGGGGTTAGCGGTGCATATGCACAGTGGAGTCGCTGGGGGCGCTGGGGGGAAAGAATGGCTAATATTTTGAAATGAAAAACTACCGCCTTATTTTGTGTAGTAGGACACTCGAAAGAGGAAACAAGCGGTGTCGCATGCTTCCAGCCATTTATAGATTTCATCAGCGCAGTTTGTAACAGAGAAGCCGGTCCCTGCACGCCGAACATTCAATTATCTGCTTCCACTAGCATATGCTGTCCAATAGCAAGTCAGTTGCTGCCTCGTAGTATTTGCCAGAACTAACGAATGAAACATAATCAAGGAAGAAACTCGCTGGTTGTCAACTGTTACGTAACAATTATAGTGCACAGCGCGATACTTCAATCCACTGGTTAACTCGTCCGTGCTGTTGGGACCGATGATTCATTCAACTACTGTTGCGTTACTTTTCCTTCAAACAATTGGATAGAAATATTTTTCCCGCTGCATACAGTTGGCGTGGCTTATTCAACATTCCGGCAAATGCTTTCGTGCTCCTCCACGTTTGTAGCCGTCCTCTTTATTGGTCAAAGCAGAAAAATGTGGGCTATAGTTTACAAAAAATCCCATTTATATATACTTTTTTTAAAGCAACATGCGAATGCACTACATGGCTTAGTAATTTAAGGTTTTTCATGAAGGGTCTACGTTGACAGAGTCACAGGGTTTGTGTAAGTGTAAAGCATCTTTATCTTTCTTGATTTTGGGGGGGGGGGGGGGAGAAAAAAGGCGCAGTACCTCTCTCCATTATCAAGGGGAGCCAAAGCTTCGAATTGAAGGTGCGCAATTGTAGGTACACGTGTCGTGGGCTCGAATACGAATAGCAGACTATCCTCCAACTTGACTGGTTGATGATGTTATGTGAGTAGCGAAGTAATGTGATACTACACTGAACCCAGTACGGATACCACACTGAACAATTTTACGGAATCATGGCCTATGTTGGCATCATTTCTAACTCCTGTCACTTATGCTGAACGTAAATGTTTAACCTTGATAACCTAGTTCGGTATTGCTTCCTTTAAAAAAAAAGCCTCAATGATAGATCTTCCTTAACGTACACATGTTGCTGGGGAATGCTTGGACGACGAAATCGTGTCCTGGAAGACGGCGATGCTGACAGTGCAAATTCTGGACCGATCCAAGTCTCTGAATCGAGTTCCGCGCATCGCAGCGCGAGTCTTAAAAACTATTTCCCCGCGACGTTTTTGATGTAGGTGCAAGAATCTCAAGAACGCAGCTACGACGCTCACCAGAGGGATGTTCACTGTCCTCCCGCATCTAATGTCTTGTTCTGGCTCCTGTCCTGCTTGTGAAGTTGTGTGAAAAACTTCTGTCGTGCTACACAGGCTTTTGTTGGGTATTACCCCCAGTCACTGACGTAACCTATGAGATTACACTGCATCAGCTACTGTATACATTCGCTACGACTGTTTCAGAAATAGAGCGTGTAGCGCGCCATAAACCGTACTATTCCGACTCCGCATTCCTTGCCTAACGCGCACCAGGATGTTGATTTATCGATGAAGTAGTGTTACAGGGGAAACGCATTAACTACGAAGTGGCATTCTCGAAGACGGTGACACTGACTGTGAATGCTGGGCCGCTCTTAAAGTCTCGGTGCCGAGTTCCGCCCATCGCAGAGCCGGTCTCAATAATTACTGTTATTATTGCTTCCACATTTATATTAAGATATAAGCATTGCATCTTATCCAACGGAGAGCTTCTCGCCAAATTTAGTGGTTCGGATAGTTGCGTGACGGGACGCCATAAGTAAACAAGTATTTCCCGTAATTCAGAATAAGCTTTGCGCCAGCACGTGGTACCATTACGTTACACGACCTCCTGACGAATCAGTGCGTGGCCTTGCCACCTGCCAGACATGATCGTGATTTTTCGTTCGTATCACCGAGATTGGCAACTCTGGCAACATCGATGGCGGATTTCCTATAGTACGATGCATTTAACATTGTTGCCTATATTGGCTCAAGTAAGGATATCCAGCTCAGTGTTCTGCAAAACATTCAAAATTCTATTCCACTGCATTACATAAAAGATAGCTTATTGATATGCGGAATACGCAGTTATTCGCTGTCAAGGAAAATAATTCAAGGTGCACTAAGCTCTTAGGAAAGCTTGCCGGGTTGCTTTGTGCTTGTTTTACTGCCTAGTGTACAAAGGGGGAGGCGCGAGATCGTGGCGCGCTACAGTGACGTCATGAGTGGCGGCACTCCATACCGAACAGTTTTGTGTGGCTTGCTACTTAGCCATTAGCATCTAAACGGGAAATTTACGGCCTAATCTTCTGGCGCCTATCAGTACGGCTTATTTTCGGAGTGCTTCTTTTCCTCATTTTTGCAGCATGAGTCTGGAAAACAGCAGCAATGGAGCGCAAGAAGCTTCCACCAAGCTGGGGAGCGCCGAGCTATATGAAGCCGCAGTCGACAACAGCGCACCAATAAGTAACCCTTTCTTGGAAGTATTTAGCAAGGCCTTCGCACCCTGCATGGGTGATGACCCAAAGCAGCAACAGTTTATAGAAATTGGCTGCGGACCAGGAAGATTCACCCTCAAGTAAGCAAACCTGATTTCAACTTGGATTTAGCGTACGAAATTTTCAAAGTGCTCTTTCGGAAATTTACTTAAAAGAAGGTTTCAATTTGTACGCATCTTCCTCTGAGACCAACTCTCATCTTGAGTTTCGACAAAGGAAACGTTTCATCTTTAACTGCTTCTATTAAGTGTCGCAATTAGTACTGTTTTATTGTGCGTGCTCTATTTGTTTATCATTTATTTTATGAAGAGCAACTGAATATACTATTTGTCATGCTAAAGCAATATTAGTCTTGGCTGCTTTGTCACGTTGTTAGAGATGACAATTTTTGGAATAACAATATTCATGGTTCAGCACACCTTTCTGCCTCTATATAACCATTCTGTGTGATGCACGATTTCGAACAGCCTGACTATGCAAAAAAAATGTGACTAAGGGCCACGTTTGAGAATAATCCGCGATGAATTGACATCTGTGTTATGCTATCTTTGGCTCTCAAGTTTTTCAAGACGGATGTGTCCTCTACTTACATTTGTGTTCTAAGACCAAGCCTAGCAGCTCAGGATGGGCAAATTAATAATCGATCAATCAATTATTGTTTCGTTGAGCGCAGACAACCTATGTGCTCTTAGCCCTGCAACACAAGTACTAACAATAAATGCATACGGACAGAAAGACAGAAGAAAAAAGAAAAAACGTCCAACGTATGAAAAGAAGAATTTTATAAAATGGGTCATGTGTAGAATGAAATCTATGAGCAATATGCCCTGCAAAACGAGCCACAAAAACGTCAAACTGAGAAAGAGAAAACAGAACAGCCCTTGACTATAATAATACAGAAATGTACAAAAATAAAAGCAGTTCCATCTGCAGTCTGTAAGTGGTACATCAAACACAAGCAGAAAATACAGTTAAACACAAATCAATACGCTAAAATTGATAAGAATAGCAATAATAATGATAATCCTTGTTTTCAAAAAAGAAGATACGCGTTCTGGCTGCCAAAACAGAAAGGCTTGAATGGCAGTGCCTGGCAGCTGGCAAATGTTAATAAAGACTTTGTTCAAAAAGTTGAGAAATTTCAAGATAAGACCAAAATTACAAATTAAACGGCGAACAAGAAAAAAAAAGAGAACATATTGCACCAAAGCATAATTGTTATGCGTTTTTGAAAGAATTGCAAGCATTTTGGTTCTGTGAACCAAAATCTTCACCAGGCAAGCTATTCAATACAAGAGGTACATAATAGTGGGTCCGGCGGACCAACGGCACATCATGTGGGACTGTGCCAGGTTCCCCCTACCGGAGCTGCATCCAGGACATACTCGCCGGAACTTCAAAGTGCTGTGCAAAATATAGACAAGGAGATTCATCTATGGGCCGTCCACCAGGCCTGGGGTGCCCTCAAAAAGCACGACCCTCACAGCCCACCACAAACGGGCCAAATGAGGTAGTGCAGTGTAGGGTATAACCCCGGGTCGCCACTTGGCCAGCGTCACGACGCTTTAACTCGTCGTTTGCCTGCTCCATAATAAAGTTATACATACATACATACATACATACATACATACATACATACATACATACATACATACATACATACATACATACATACATACATACATACATACATACATACATACATACATACATACATACATACATACATACATACATACATACATACATACATACATACATACATACATACATACATACATACATACATACATACATACATACATACATACATACATACATACGTACGTACATACATACGTACATACATACATACATACATACATACATACATACATACATACATACATACATACATACATACATACATACATACATACATACATACATACATACATACATACATACATACGCCCCGCCGGGGTGGCGCAGTGGTTACGGCGTTCGACTACTGTTCCCAAGGATGCGGGATCGAATCCCGGCCTCGGCGGCCGCTTTTCGATGGAGGCGAAAAGCAAGACGCCCGTGTGCTGTGCGATGTCAGTGCACGTTAAAGAACCCCAGGTGGTCTAACTTTCCGGAGTCCTCCACTACGGCGTCTCTCATAGCCTGAGTCGCTTTGGGACGTTAAACCCCACAAACCAACCAAACCAACCAACATACATACATACATACATACATACATACATACATACATACATATGTCAGTGCACGTTAAAGAACCCAAGGTGGTCGAAATTTCCGGAGTCCTTCACTACGGCGTCTCTCACAGCCTGAGTTGCTTTGGGACGTTAAACCCCACAAACAACCACCACCACCCCATACATACATACATACATACATACATACATACATACATACATACATACATACATACATACATACATACATACATACATACATACATACATACATACATACATACAGCCCCGCCGGGGTGGCGCAGTGGTTACGGCGCTCGACTACTGTTCCCAAAGACGCGGGATCAAATCCCGGCCTCGGCGGCAGTTTTTCGATGGAGGCGAAAAGCAAGGCACCTGTGTGCTGTGCGATGTCAGTGCACGTTAAAGAACCCCAGGTGGTCGAAATTCCCGGAGTCCTCCACTACGGCGTCTCTCATAGCCTGAGTCGCTTTGGGACGTTAAACCCCAGAAAGCCAAAGCCAAGAAAGCCTTGCATACATACATACATACATACATACATACATGCATACATACATACATACATACGTACATACATACATACATACATACATACATACATACATACATACATACATACATACATACATACATACATACATACATACATACATACATACAGCCCCGCCGGGGTGGCGCAGTGGTTACGGCGCTCGACTACTGTTCCCAAAGACACGGGATCAAATCCCAGCCTCGGCGGCAGTTTTTCGATGGAGGCGAAAAGCAAGGCGCCCGTGTGCTGTGCGATGTCAGTGCACGTTAAAGAACCCCAGGTGGTCGAAATTCCCGGAGTCCTCCACTACGGCGTCTCTCATAGCCTGAGTCGCTTTGGGACGTTAAACCCCAGAAAGCCAAAGCCAAGAAAGCCATACATACATACATACATACATACATACATACATACATACATACATACATACATACATACATACATACATATATACATACATACATACATACATACATACATACATACATACATACATACATACATACATACATACATACATACATACATACATACATACATAGGGCCTTACACATTCTCCGTATTTGGTCCGCACGCGAGACAAAGCAAATTGTTGCCTTGGCCGAAGTTCTTTTACTGGTGTATACTAACTGCAAATTTCTCTATTCCAAACGTATTTTACTACCAGTGTTCATTTGTACAGGTGGTCAAAATGAGGGAAGTGTAGGCGTGAAAAGTAATTTATATTCAGGGGCAAATACATGACGTAACAGCCAGATTTCAGCAAGCGTTTCAAGATACTGTTCATTTTATCACGCCAGATAATCGAACAGTAGTGAAAACAGGTTATACCTTATTGTAATTCACTGCGAGCAAAAGGACTGACATTTTGCGGATTTCAAAAGGGCAAATAAGTATTCATATTTAATTTAGGTTAACTCCACGTTTTCGCTTATCGGCGTCTTTTATTTGTGACTGATTTTCTCTTCACTCCTGAAGAACGGTGACAAGATGAGCCAACTATAGGCCGCTGCAGTTCCTTTGTTTGGTTGCCATATTACTTCACACAACATCGCCATGCATTTTTCTTACTTATTACTTAGGTATCTGACTACAGGATTACAACTACTCTAGGCTTTCAAACCAATTGCATCTACTCATGCAAAAAATTAATTTTTCTTTTTGAATCACTTTGCAGCTCTCTCTTTCCAACCCTTCCTCCTTTCCGGAGACTGGTAGCAGTGGACAAGTCAGAGGAAATGCTGAGTTTGGCTGCCGACAAATACGCGCACCCTAAAATACAATACCAGCAGTTGGACATCGTTGGGAACGTGGACGAGTTCATCCGCCGTGAAGGTCAATTTCAGAGGCTGTACTCCTTTCACATGTTGCACTGGATTCGGGATCAACAGCTGGTCATGCGAAACTTCGAAAAAATGATGGCTCCCGGAGGAGAGTGCTTGGTAGTTTTTCTTAAGAACATGCCATTCCATCGGCTCTTCGAAGAAATGATGAAATCTCCACGCTGGTCGCAGTACAGCCAAGTAGGTATTTCTGTATTTGTGGTGGCGACTAAACTATCTCATTGGTTCGGGCACTAAGGTATCTTTAGGGTATTCGAGACAAAATTGCGCTCGATAGAAAAAACTGCACAGCCCGGCATTCGAGCTATATTCCGATAACCTGATGCATAGATTGCACTGCCTTTACAAGTGCCGTTGTTTTATACTTAGTATGCATCTATTAAAAAGCCTAAATGTGATTTACATTCTTTTTTTCTTTATAGATCTATGCGACAGACAAGTGCGAGAAAATCTTGCCCCAAGTTTGACATTTTCTTTCGTTATCAAGATTGTTCTCCTGGTCGTCAGTGTGCATTTGGTTTCGATATAGTTTTTAGATACTGAGCACTAGAACTTGGGGATAACAAAGATTTAAATATTCAGCAAACTATTCTCTATCAGGTAACGGTGTAGTTCGCATGCAAGTAATGTGTGCTTACGGAGCAATTTCATGCGTTCCGAGTTGAGAGCTATGCTGCAGGCTGAAATTGTGTCTTGATAAATTTATCTGTACTAACTTCTACTGCACAGCGGTTTTGCATTATACAAGAGAAATTACACAAACTATAGCAAAATGTGTGTTATTTTAGAAAGACACCTGCTGAAAGTATTTACCTTAGTTCAGGATAATGAAGCTTGTTCACACTTCTCTGGCCATAAAACCTCCTGTTCTCTTCTGATTCCGAAATACGGTTATATATAAAGCGAGCCGTTGGGAAAACGATTCTCAATTTATTTCTTAGCACTTCGCTCCGGAATATTCCATGTGCCTTTAGATGCCGTAGACTGTGTAGTCGGCGTTCTGGACGTCGACGTTTTGAGGGAGGAATAACAGACATGTTTCTGGCAAGCCTTATATTCTCGGAAACGACATGGCCCCCATTTATGCTGGAGCTTGCACTCCTTTCCAGGCAGGCTCACCGCTTCCACTCTGCGCTGACTTTCAACTTCCCACTTGGTCTATGTGAGCTAAAAGTAACACGTTATACATGCTGAATTGCAGTTCTATAACAGATTTAGTTCTCCAAAGAAGAAATATTAGGTTTTTCAAACCCACCATCACACCTATATGTGGTCAACTGTTTGAATTGTACGACAAACCTAAGTCGATCTGACAACGTTGCCAGACTGCCTGAGGTGCAATCCGTGTTTACAAGTTAAAAGTGAGTTTTGTCGCTTGCGGTTTTAGGCACTGACTCTCAGTTTGTCAGAACCAGTCTAGTGGATGCCTTTGGATGAGTTTTGGCCCATGTCTGATTTTAAGAACAGAACGAGACAAGTTAATTTCTCAGCGGCTCAGGCGAGTATCTTTCAGAAATCACTACAGATCACAATCTATGATGTGAAACGAAGCCAAAACGGTTTTAGTACGAAGGGATAAGAGCAGCTGACATGAATGCATGCTATCGAAGGCTTCGCTTTCAAGATGATGATCCAGATGCCGGTTAAGAGCAGCAGCGCTGAGCTTGTTCCTGTTTTTTCATCTGTGCATGGCGTCTTTGCTTGTCGTTCGAAACGAGAGCAGGGAGAATTTTTCATTAAAAATAGCAAATTCCGCTGTGAGATTTGTCATTTACACAGTATTCAGTTTGGCCTTTGATTTTTAAATCGTTAGATAATTAGGTCACAGGAAGGGAAAGGCGCAGTATCTGTCACACGTGTTTTCTGTAGACATCTGAATCACGCCGTAAAGGAAGGGTGGAAGGTGGGAGTGAAAATGGAAAGAGAAAAAGAGAAGCCTTAGGGGAGACTTAATAGGGCGGAAACTTGGGCGAGTTGGAAAGCATTTGAACTCATCTTTTCTAGCGCTTCTTTAACACACAAGGGACATTAGATGAAGGAGGAACACATAAGACCAGGACGGACGCTAGTCTTCAACTGTCGTTTATTGAAGCAACATGTCATATATACAATCCCAAAGTGCACATCACACATGCGTAGTGAGGGTGCCACGCTTAAGGTACGATAGCTCTTTATCAGATAAATACACAGATGGAGTGCTGACAGATGGAGTGCTGTCAACACTCCATCTGTGTATTTATCTGATAAAGAGCTATCGTACCTTAAGCGTGGCACCCTCACTACGCATGTGTGATGTGCACTTTGGGATTGTATATATGACATGTTGCTTCAATAAACGACAGTTGAAGACTAGCGTCCGTCCTGTTCTTATGTGTTCCTCCTTCATCTAATGTCCCTTGTGTGTTAAAGAAGCGCTAGAAAAGATGTCCTTAGGGGAGGGCTACGAAGTAATTGCGACCTCCTGAGGATCTCTAACGTGCGCTAACATCGCACTGCACACGGACGCCTTCGTTTTTTGGCTGTTGATCGTATGATTGTGTTTTTCAGCCTACTTCTGTTTTTAAGTTTTGAGCGCACGATCATCACCGCATGCACGTCAAGGGCTTATTGTACGCTTCAGGCACATCAGTATGATCCAAACTGGACCCATTTCCTATTGCTAAAGTACGACTCGATGTAATACGGGTTTAACAACAGAGTGCTAACGCCCTCGGCCTACAGGAGACCCGGCGTCGGTTTAGTCGCCGTGCTTCAGGCAGGTGGTGGCTGGGATATATTCTCAAGATCGGTCACTGGCTCATCACGTGTTGTTTGATGCCACGTGACCAGATAACAGAGCGTAGCTAGGTGGCGCCACCATCTCGGGCTTCGTCTTTAAAGAAACAAAGGTGATTGTAATCTAGCCCTCTTGGGCCCTTGGACACCGAGCCATCCTCGTTGGCTCCAGGCTACGCAGCAAAAAATTCGGCATAAAGGGCTTTTTAATTATGGTTTGGTTTGGTTTGGGGGATTTAACGTCCCAAAGCGACTGAGGCTATGAGAGACGCCGTAGTGGAGGACTCCGGAAATTTCGACCACCTGGGGGTTTTTAACGTGCGCTGACATCGCACAGCACACGGACGCCTCTTCGTTTCGCCTCCATCGAAACGCCGTGTAGTCGTTAATATAATATGGAACCTTATCACTGTATACTAGCGACTATCTATGGCGCAGAGGCAATACTTACAGGATCACTGATTAGACAACTAGCGAAACGCATTTAAACGAACAAGGTTCGGCCGTGAGTAGCAGGGAAGCGTGAGTTTAACGCTGTAGCGTCATAAATCTTAAAGGCGGAGTTGAGGTGTTCCTCGGTAATTTTATTATGCTTCGTTCCCTTTCTGCGGAGAGTGTCAGGCCTCTCCAAAAGTGGTAGTTCGGCAGTGATGAAGTGGAATATGATGATGGAGATAATGAAGTAGCAGATTTATCGGATCTGCAAGACAGAAAACTGCAATTACACAATTGAAGTGATAAGAAAATATTCGACAGCTGTAACTGAACGAAAGCAGTCTGACACGCAGAAATATCTTCAGTACCTTACGTTTTGGAGTTAGCCTTTCAGGTATGGCCTAGTTAAGGTCCTGGCCTTAAGTACCAGGAACAGAGTCTCCATTCATACTGAAGTGTCTATAACCACTTGAGATTTTATTCCTCTTATTGAGGAAGAAATATGGAGCGATCATATGCGGTTGCCTGCTCAAAGGGTCAATCAACCAACAAAAACATCTTTCTAGGCAGGCACTTCCCCATGGGTTGGGCTGGGCCTGGAACCCAGGTTTCCATTTAGAAAATGAAACCATGATAAAATAAGCTACATGCCCATCTCTGTGGTGACTATACACGTCCTCTCCTGTCATCCTTCCTACTTTCACCCCAACGCCGCTCTCTGCGAACTCCTGCTGCCCTCACATCAGCCCTCACCAACGGAGAAAGAGAGCCACAAAGGCAGGTCACAAAGCCACTGTGTCGAAGGCGATGTTGTTTGAAAGTGCAAAACAAAACTTCGTTCGCAAGCTATCTGTCAGAAAAGGGAGCTTAATTGTCATTGGGCTCTAGCCATCTCGTTGGATGCGAAAGGAAGAGTCGCCGTATGTGACGGCACCACTTCCTGATCAAAAATGCACTGTGATGGCTTTTGCAGCTGGGTATCACCGACAATCCTACAGGCGACATTGTTAGTGCACCAGAAATCGCTGAGGCTGGCTCCTTCTGGGAGATAGCTTCCGGGGGCACGTGCGGAGAAATGGCGGTGGATGGAGACCGCCTCGTTTCTCAATTATGCGATTGGGGGGCGACCTCTGCTTTCATTGAAAACGGATTACGCAGATGCCGCTGTCTTCCAATTCGAAATGAATGGCGGCTTAACAATGTCTGAATTGCTGGTACAAATGCTCCCCAGTGCGAAAAAGGATAGCCATCGCCGTCAGTACGCTCGGCAGTATTGAATTTCCGCGAAACGACACGATGGCTTCCTCAATTACGGGAGCTTCTGTGGTGAAAACAGTAAGTGGTACCTTGCCCTTCAACGCGAAAGTGAGGGGCGGACTAAAATTTAATAATTTTTTCTGTTTGTTTTCCGTGTCCCTAAATATTATTGCTTCAAGTAGAGGGGTACTATATTCTACTTATATTCTAAATATAAGTGATTCTACGTGTTAGTGGGATTAGGCGTATTACTAAAACGTTTTACGATGTTGTGATCCAAAGTATTGGATTACTAAGTGTCGTTAAGCCTTTCATCACCCATATCAGACTTCGCACTGTCTTTGAAGGGCATAGGCATCTTCAATATTCTTCCCATTAGCTCTTTCCTGCGTCCTCTGGAGGATTATGATTCCTGCGACCTTCTAACTCATTCAGCAACCTGGCTTACTGACCCTTTTTGCTACTAATGCCTCAACTTAGGACCCTGTTTATCGCGCTCAGCGATCCTTTCTTCGCATTTCATGTCGCAGCCTTGCCCATTTAATTTTGATTTCTTATAAAATATCATTCACTTGTATTAGTTACATGACACACTCTGCAGACATTCTCTCAAAAATACCTAAAATGATACATTCTATAGCTCTTTTCGTTGTAGTCAGTACAAGTCCAACCCTTTTGGTTAGTCTCCACATTGCGAGGACAACAGTCAAATCAATTCAAAAAGTAACAGTTGCAGACTTCACTTTTTCTAGATAGCAGTAAGTGGCCATTCATAATCTGGGAGTAGATCGTAACTGTGTTTCATACTAGCTAATTAGGTTTGGTTTTTGGTGTTTAACATTCCAAACTGGCTCAGGAGATGTAGACGCCGTAGTGGAGGGTTCCAGAAATTTCTACACATGTGGTTCATTTACGTGCATTGACATTGCATAGCTCATGGCAGCGTTGCTTTTCATCTCCATGAAAAAGCGGCCGCCATAATTTGGTAGGCTCTCACATCCGGGGCACAGCAGTAGAGCTCCCCTACAACTGCACCACCGGTCTGGGATTCGTCATTTTCCCTGTCATCCGGATCTTTGTTTGTGTGCGCGCGTGCGTGTGTGTGTGTGTTCTTTTGTATCTTCTACAGATTACTGCCTACCCTAAACTGCTGTTTCATTCCAAGGCTTTTAGAAATTACCTTGTTATTCAGAATATTATTTTAGGCTACCATTTCTGCTTCACCTGACTTCATCATTCATCATTTGCTGTGCGCCGTTCAGCTGTGTTCCATGGCAATGTCCTCAGCTAATTCAACTCCACTCGGTACAGTTGGTAGGAGTTGGCAACGTGATTGCCACACTTCCCTGTATCCAGTGGAGTTCTTTCAGGGCTTTCACTATGCAAGCGGTGACTAGTACTTCCGGCGCCGTGTTTGCTTGCCTGTCACTAATATGGAATTTTATTACTTTCGTTATGAAGGACCGTGATTCTTATGCAACTTTAGATATCTTGTAGTACTTTTACATAAGGCTCATCTATATCATGGAATCGCAGTGGAGGCATCCGTGCTGAGCTTTTCACCATGCCAAATGCTTTTTGGTAATCTGAGTGCTGCATATAGGATTTGGGCACATTCAGAGAATTTTTTATAAAGAGTTTATAGTGGAGGCATGAACCATTATAGAGTAGCTTTTATGAAAGCCTACCTGATCCTTTATTCAATTGAAGTCAATGGGTATCCCAAATTTATTAGTAACTACCCGTTCCCGACCTTCTACGTAAGATCTAGAATGTAAACCTGTCGTAATGTTCATAGTTAGAGTCCTATGTAGATCACAGAGCCCCAAGCCTGTGTACTTAGGGTAGCATTGAATGACGTACATAGCCAGACTGAGGTATGCACTACCTATAAGGCATTCTATACACTACTGCGTTGCTAGTGCAAAATATTCATGCTTCGATCTCCACTTTTCAACATGAGGTAACAATTTATTTCGATGTTCGAAGCCATCACAGTGAAAATGTGCGTTTCTGAAGCCCATCAGTGTGAACACAGGCTACTACGACAGATACTTCATTCAGTGATCGGAACAGCTGAAAATGAATTACTGAGCATCAATCCCGTGTATACGTATACCCAACTGGAATGCGAGGATTACAATAAAAATCCAGATGGCTGTGAAGTAGCACTTTGATGAACGCGTGGCCAGTGCAGGTTAGGGCATCCTTCCGGCTAAGCACCTCATTGTGGTGTGAGACCAAGAAAGATATTTGATATTGACCTGAATTTTATAAATCGTTAGCTAAATTCAAGACTAGTAATTTACCACCATCAATCAAGATTTTATCACGAGTCAACCGCGAGCGGCCTAAAGGTTCATCTTGTACATATAACTATATCGCACCTTGCAAAGGAAGCACTATGCTCGCCAAGCTTAGTACACATCCGATATGATTTATTGATAAAAAGACTGTTAAGCAAACTAGTTTGAGGCAAATGACAGAGTCCAATATGTTTCTCAATTGCTTACACTACTCAATGGCGTCCTGTGCATTGGTACAAAGTTGTCTTCTATGCAGCATAAATGCCATTTTGCATCAAAAATCTTCAATACAGGTGACAGAACGGTGCTCTTGTGTTCTAAATGCGAATATTTTGCTTACCTGCACTGGCGATTCTTCTCGAAGGATGGGTGAGAACATAAAAGGCTTTTCACTAAGCACCAGCTGCATTTCTGCATCCTGATGTAATAAACTGTCTGTAGTGATTAATATTAATTTTGTCAAGTTTACGGTGAAGGTACAGCTCTTAGAATTCGCCATGAATACTTTCGTATTCCTCGATGGCTCTCTAAACAAAACGGCTGGCTAGCAATTTTGCCGCCTCTGTGACCCTTCTTCACAACAGCCGGCCAATTATAAAAGCCTGAGGAGTTATGATTAACAGGACTACTTAATGATTTTTATATTGAATATTATCAGTTGGTCTGTTAGCTAACAAGAAATTCAAACGTCCTGGTTTCCTGCCTCAGGTTCTTCGAGAACACATGCCAGAAACATGGAAAATTCAAGACATTGCTTCTTTAAGAGCGTACGCAAACAAGCTCGTCGTGACATCAAAGTTGCTCCCATTGTCTTGCGAGGCGTTTACTGTTCCCGCTCCTGGGATGAAAAGCAAGGAAAGAGCGCTTGGTGAGTGAGCCTACTGTCTTGAGCAGCGTATACCGTTCTTGTATAAGAGCACAAAGTAAACGATTATTCGTTTTGTAAGAGAAAGTACAGCTTTACTTGATTTCACAATTTTCATAACAGCGTGTGTCGACGGAGCGGCAATTATGAAAACTTCTTGCTCATTTTTTGAACGACTACCATTTCATGCTAATTAAAATCTTTTAATCCTAGTTTTACCTGTGCAATATTTACAAATAGATTTGGCTAGCAGCCGAAATAAAATTGCCTTGAAGATGACATAGTTATCATGCAACTTGTCATTTAGCAAAAGGATGTCAATTTGTCAGAGTGAAGTTTAAAATACATAAAAAAAGATGTCATATATTTCGGCTCAAAATGTCGCTTACTCTACTGTCACCGCAGTCAAGCTTCAGAATGCAGAATTCACTTTTTTATTTCAAGTATTTCATTCTTGTTCGCTAACGATTTCTTTTATTTCATGCTTCGTCATCTTGACACCAAATTTTGTTGTTTTCAGTGCTGCGAGTGCGCAGCCTGATTTTAATATTTCTTGATTTATATCTTGTTAATGCCCAAGTATCTTCATATTGAAAGCTTACTGTATATGACGTATGTCGCGATTCATCCATGCGGCCTATCAAATTCTGCCACTGCGTCGATAATTGTTATTCAGCAAAAGTGGTAAGTGTAACGACTTTTTAGAGAGGACAGGTACACTATGAAATCACCTTAGGCAAGTAAATCTCACCTTAGGCTGCGTTTCACAAAGACGTTAGGCCCGACGAGAACGTCAAAGCCTTCCACCACTGTTGAGATGTCTAAACTTTTCCACAGCCATCAGGTAGGAAAATATAATAGTGTCATGTTCAGTATTAAGCTGCCTGAAGACTCATACGCCAGGGTCGTGATGGTTTCAAATTTACTATTTATTCGTTACAAAATGTAATAATGATTCTCTGCAATTAGTGCGGATTTCACACTTCCACTGCTATCTACTTATTCTATTATTGCCATTACATCTATGACTAGCGCCGCGTAAGTAATGCTCTTTGCTCTCGTCATATTTTTTTTTTTAAGATTTCGTCACTTTTTATGGCTACTTAAAAAATTGTTAACGAGTTTTCTTCTCATAAATTTTATTTGGTGAGAAGCAGAAGACCACCCTTCGAAGTACACACAAATGTTTCCACTGCATTATTCTGAACCGAGGTGTTCCAGACTGTTTTGGAAGCATGACAAGGCAACTAAAATGAGAATTTAAGCTTTCATTTTTTTCCTAAATATATCAACGTTCGCGTACTAGTCTTGACAAGTGGGGAAAGAAATTGCAAATAGGTTTGTACAGAATAAAATTGTTATAACATGAAATAAATATTTCTGAGACTCATCGTCTGTGTGTGACTCTAGTACGCTCACTGATGTTACACATTTTTTGCAGAGATGCTCCTCCTATTCAACCCAATCTATTCGATAATCGACGATCAAGGAAAGAAAGAGCTGCTCCAGTTTACGAGAGACTTCGCAAACACTGCCTTTATCAAAAAATCTGGTATAAGCTTTGGAGATCCTGTGGTGTGCGTCATCCATGCATTCAAGCCAACAGAATAGGGCTGCCACTCTGCAACCTGTATTTGTTTAAAAGGGATTATTGGTGCACTCAGAAATATTTGCCTACATTTAGTACCTGCAAGTGACGACTACTGACTATATATAGTGAATGTATCAACTCCGCAATAAATCTTTTGGGCAAAAATTATTTGCATTAAACGTTCACTATAATACAACAACGGCGGTCAGCCGAATTCTGTGCGCAAGCCAGAACGCGTCTCCGCAAGCTTGGTGTTTGCTTCTTAAGCAGAGTTTAGAAAATAAAGTGGCCTCCTTATGGGCTTGCTATTTTTCTGAACTTTTAGGCACGTTAAAGGCTGCTGATTACCTTAAACAGCGGGAACAATGCCTGCAATCATGTTAACCTGTGTGAAAACTACTTCATCTGTACAGATTGTACGCTTCTTCTATATAGGGGTATAAAGGTTTGGTTTAGTTTGGTTTGTGGGGTTTAACGTCCCAAAGCAACTCAGGCTTGAGAGACGCCATAGTGGAGGACTCCGGCAATTTCGACCACCTGGAGTTCTTTAACGTGCACTGACATCGCACAGCACACGGACGACTTGCTTTTTGCCTCAATCGAAAAGCGGCCGCCGAGACCGGGATTCAATCCCGCGTCCTTGGGAACAGTAGTCGAGCGCCGTAACCACTGCGCCACCCCAGCGGGATATAGAGGAATAAAGAAAAATCCACTACATCACATGTAGCGCTAGTGTAAGTCCTGGCTATAACAAAAACATGCATATTGTATTCTCCAAGACAATCGTCAATGCTCCGCAAAGTGTAAGCGCTGTGGGCTATGACCACCGATCGAAGAAACAGCATTAGAATATTGCAAGAAAGACAAAGAAAAGTAATGTTTCGAACAATACGGACCATTCCTGAGACCTCCAACTATAACTTCTGGAAAGAATAACGCAGTTATAAAAGAAAATTAACACACCGCGTTGCATGAATTATTTAGCGGTTAATAGCATTCCCCAGTGTTTTTATGCGCCACCATTTTACATGAATTGCTTCAAGACTTGAAAAAAGGGAGCAACATACGCAGCATCTTCGGGCGCTGCTTCATCTTGTTTTTTAGTGTGGAATGTGTTGAAAATTCCAGTTATGTGTGGAAAACAATATTTTCTCCTTAAAGAGAAGTTTCAAAAAACGCAAAATTGCTTTTGGAACCGGCTTATTGTTCAAAATAAACACAAATGTGTAGAAGGGCGGAAGAAAGTTACAATAAAAGTACAAGTACACGCTGCTAGAAAAACGATTCCATCTTACAAGCGAATTTATCATCATTGTACCGGCAGGCCCCACCGTCGTCTTCAGTGTATGTGCATCTACTGAAAACAAAAAAAGCACCCCCTCTGAGCTACATTATTCCTTTCCTTCTTAACTGCACATAAAAAGATAAGTGGTTCCATATTTTGTTTGGGCTTTTTGCTTTCCACAATGTAGTCGGGCGTCGTCACCACTGTGCCACCGCGGAGGGTTGTCTAGATGGCGGAGATTGAAATTTTTTAATGCTGAAAAGAGAGTTTAGAAGTCCTAGAGTAGCAAACGTGATCAGTATCTCTAGTCAGGGAAGCCGCAAGATGAGCCCGGCCCCGCCTTTCGCGCACTTTATAATAAAAATAATTGGTTACAGGAAGGGAAAGGCACAGAATCTGTCCACGTGTTTCTGTGGACAACTGAAACGCGCTGGGCGTGAAGTTCGACAAAGAGAAAGAGGAGCCGTAGTGGAGGGCTACAGAGTAATCTCGACCTTCTTTACCGTGCGCTTAAGTCGCAGAGGGTACTCCCCTGATGGGGCTGGGACAGGTAGGTCACCGCCGCTTGCGGCGGGGGCTAGCCTGCCAGAGAATTTTTCTTCTGTAGGCCGTCATTGCACCCGCCACCGTTTCGGTGGTGGACGAAGGCTGTTGTTGTGACGCGCGTCTTTCTCTCCTTTTTTCCTTTTCTTTATTCTCTATTTTCTCTTCTGTCTGCACGAGGCAGCGGAGGTGGCTCATCTACAGAGCCAGTAGCAGGCCCGTGCATTTTCGTTTTCTTCCTACAGCCACAACAACAGCATCGCACAGCACACGGACGCCTCTTCGTTTCGCCTCCATCTAAACGCAGCCGCCTCGGTCGGGATTGAACTCGGATGCTCCGGCCCAGTAGACGGGCGTCTTAGCATTGCACCACCCCGGCGGGGCGGGCACTTTACAAGAGCCCTTTAAGCCTCTAGAGTGGAGGAAGCCTCATACAAACACCGCTTTTAGGGCAATGCAACGAAAATCCATTTTTCACAGTTCCGGTGAGACACTGAACCGCGACATGAATGAAGGGATAAAGGAGGGTGTAAAATTTCACGCGATATCGTAAGGACCCCGTGTCGTACAAGAGCCGGAGTTGGCGTTGTGTTGTTGTCGCAGTCCGTTGTAACGCGACTTTTATACCCAAGGATGCGGTATCGAACCCCGCTGACGCCCCCGCTTGTCGTGGAGCAAATGAATGCGCCCGTGTATTGCGCGATGTCAGTACACCCTAGGCGACCAAAGCTTCGAGTCCACCCCTACGGCATGTCATTGCCCGTGTCGCTTTGGGACGCTAAAACTCCAGGTGCTAAATCAAACCAAAACGTTTAGAGCGCACAAGCTCCGTGATTTTAGGTATGACACATAACCGTTTCGCAAACACACACACACACACCCTGTTTCGCACTGGCTGGACACTAAATAATAGCCAGGAATCATCGGTAGGTGCTTACAAACAAGCTCTTTTCACAATCCGGCTACCCTTAACCGTTCGTACACGCAACAGTTAGATCGGTACAAAATATGTCGAATTACGGCGGACCCGGTACAGATTGCTACGGACAAGAAAGAAGCGGGAAATCCGCGGGCAGGCGCGCTCTCGCTAGGCCCGCCAACATTTACATTAAACATCATCTCACGGTCACCGAACATCATATCTCAGTTCTCCTTCTCCTGTGGTCACCGGCTTGCCGCCCCGTAACATTTGGTTAGAGGTGCCGGGTACGTCATCATCAACCCTCATTCTGACCCGGAGCTTCGTCGCCCTGCGTCTTCTTGTGCCGTAGGCATAAAGTTAGGACGCATCGCATAGCTGGTCCCCAGCCTGCCGAACCCGACAAGACCTTGCCGCTCCTTCGCCCCGTCCAACGTCGCGACCGCAAGACATGACGAAGGTGTCTCTGACCCAAGACGCCGCCCACACGACCAGAAGAACCAACGAGATAACCGAACGACCATTTAACCCCACCGACCCGATTTGCCGACCATAGACCCCACGACCCAAGACGCCGCTGCACTCGAAGACATGACCCCTGTCCATGTCAAGCAGTGCGTGCCTAGACCTCTTCCATTGGGTCTTGGCGACCTGTGGTCTGAAAGCGTCCTAGGCGAGGTTTCATCCGAGAATCGTCGCGGCTGCAAGCCATTGTCTTCTTCCTTCTCCATCTTCTTCTCCAGGCATCCCGTCATGCGAATCGTTGCACCGTGGCTCATCAACGTCGACAAAATTCCTCGTCCACGATCGGGACGATCGCTACGTGGCCTCGGGTAATGTTACGGACAAGGAAGAAGCGGGCAGTGGCGTGGGCAGTAGCGCTCGCGCTAGGCGCGTAACATTTGCATTAAATGTTATCTCACCATCATCGAACATAATCTCTTAGTTCTCTTTCTCTGATGCTCACTGGCTTGCCGCCCCGTAACAATAATATATGGACGTCGGAACGCGGAATAAAGCTAAACGGAAACCTGGCAGCGACAACAAGGATCACTGCATAATGGTAGATAGAGATAAGTGGAAACGTTCGCACCTCTTTATGAATATTACTGTCATCATTCAATCATAAGTCGTTTCAGTGCGAAGAGACGATGAAAAGCTTCATCTGATAACTGGCGATATCTAGTTAAGTGCAATCGGTGATCAGGTGAAAGCCTAACTTTCCACTACGTTTGCTTGAAAGTAATAGCAGCAGTTTTTCGTATGACTAAGCGTAACTGAAACAGCTCTTCCAAAAAGGAATAAAGATGTGATACCACACATCTTATGCATTTGCTAGGATCGGCGACGTTAAATAGAGCCTTGCGTAGAATAAAATTTTACGAAGCATCGGTATTGGGCATAATTCAAACAAATAATATCAGCTTTTCTGAAGTTCAAATGCGTGAGAAGTTGTAGGAACGAAACAACTTTGTGCACCCAGTTTTACACCGCTAGATCTCTTGGGTTATCCGCGCTCATTTTGAATTGTTGTCGCCCGCAGTTGAACTCTGTCTACAGGTTCACCTATTTCGCTTTTGTGCATAATAAAACGTAAGAAGCAAAATATCAAAATAAAACACTTAGACCTCGTAAACGCTCACAAATACGCATTTTAGAGGACTAGAGTCGGCTCCGAATTAGGAAGCGTGACTTTTCATAAGACGTAATTTCCTTCTCGACTGCGTGTTGATATAGGGTAACCGCAAACAATTAATGCCAGGGGCTGTGCGGTGACAGTGGGCGTTAAAAGAGCACGCCGAAAACATGGCTGTTAGTAGCTCATTATGTATGACATTACGGTAACAACTCCAGGTGGTCGAAATTTCCGGAGTCCTCCACTACGGCGACCCTCATAGCCTGAGTTGCTTTGGGACGTTAAACCTCACCAACCAACCAACACTAGTACCCGTTGGCGCCTGTGTATTGTTGCCTGCTTTTATATGCGGAACCGGGGTTTAAGCCACAAACAATAGATAATTGGAGTCCTGAGCAACTATGGAACAGGTAAAAAAGGTAACAATGGCATTTTTCTGGGAAAAAAAATCTAGACACAAGAGATCTTCAAGAATAGTGCATTCATGTAGTTTTTAATGCTCTCTGATCAGCTTGGTTGGAGGAAGTAATCAAAAAAGAAGACGAAATCGGGGCACCGAACACGGAGGCGAGAAAGAGAAGAAAATTGAATTACGAAGAAGATCTGGCGTGATTTCGGATTGCAGCTGAGGTGAGCGCTCTGTGCAATGACCATATTTCTATCTTATCAAGAACGAAGCTGAAAGTAGCAATACTGAAGTCTTGTATGTGTTGCAGTTGTCATGCAAGGGATAGCTATGTTGAGTGTTCTATATGGTTGAGAATATTTTCGCTGGCGCGAGAGAAGCCGCCTTCAATGAATATTTGTAGAGATTAGACATGCAATTAATTAAAGTTTAAAATTTTTCTGTGGACACTTTAAAAAAAGTGTTTGTGAGAGGCTGCGGCTCTCCTTCCCTGTACTGTGGAAACTTTACTCGCAGGGGGGGAAGGGTGATTGTTCCTCGCCCTACGGGGCTGGGATGGTAGGTCAACACCGCTTGCGGCGGGGGCTAGCTAGCCACCCGAATTTTTATCTGTTGTAGGCCGTCATTGCACCCGCCACCGCTTAGGTGGTGGACGACGGCTGCTGTTGCGGAGCGCGTCTTTCGCTCTCTCTTCTCTTTCTTCTCTATTTTATCTTCTGTCCGCACGAGGCAGCGGAGGTGGCTCAGCTCTGAGCCAGTAGCAGGCCCATGCATTTTCCTTTCTTTCTTCCTACAGCCACAACAATAACACTTTACCCCCGCCCTAAAGGAAGGGAAAAAGATGGGAGTGAAAGTGAAAAACGAAAAGTAGGAGTGATAGAGGAGGGTTGAGGAATAATGTTGACAATTTTTGTTCTTGTTTTTGTTTTGGCTGTAGAAAGAAGGGAACAAATGCACGGGCCTGCTACTTGCTGAGCCACATACACTGCCTCGTACGGACAGAAGAGAGAAAGTAGAGAACAAAGAAAAAGAAAAGGGAGAAAAAGACGCGCGCCGCAACAGCCGTCGTCCACCACCTAAGTGGTGGCGGGCGCAATGACGGCCAACAACAGATAAAATTAGGTGACTGCGGCGTCCATGTTCTGTGCGATGTAAATGTTGAAAAACTGGGGTTCTTTGCACCAACATCGTACAGCGCACGGATGCCGATTCCTTTCACCTCCATCGAAACGCTGTCGCAAGCGGTGGGGTCCAAACCCGGTTTCGAGTCGGGTATCTTGACCACTGCATTACCCCGGCTGAGCAGACAGGTGCTGAAGTTCATCATTTTATTTGGACACCTGCGAACAGTTGTGAAAACTACAAACCATTTACAGCTCATCGGTCCATTGTTGCTGACTAACGCAAGGCTCGTTGTCGCTGTCTTTGCCCGTTTACGCCGAAGTCCACCCAGTAACCAGATTCAGAGGCACGGAAAACATCCAGACCGAGTACAGCGAGCAAATGCTCCTAAGAAACATTTGCACGTTCTTGTGGCGCACCGTATACATCCAGGCGGTGTGTCGCCACTACGTGTACACCGGGCTCGAGCTGCTGTATGTGGGATATTGGTTCATGTTCGCCGTGCAAGACACAGCGCCCGGAAAGCTCAACGCAGAGTCTGACGAGCGAATGGCCGACAATGAATCAATGCCTCCACCGCCATCCTTGGTGATTTTCACCCCTAACTCGAGCTACAACGAGAGGTTGCTGCGAACCATGATCGCCGACCTGAAGGCACTGCGGCCCGAACCAGCTCCTGCTCAGGAGAGATATTCAGGTGCAGCAGTTTGATCATTTCTTTCCGGCTTGCAAATATTTTTAGTGGCAGAGCATAATGGCATCTTTACCGAGAAAACTCCCGTAGTTATCGAATAATAATTCTAACCTACATGTACTGAACAAGAAGTTGCACTTCTGTGATAAATATGTCTCGGGCTTGCGAACATTTTTAGGCGCGATTACAGGTTTTAGTGGAATACGCGTGCTTCCTATAGGAAGCACGCGTTTCTGCTATACTGGTGCAATGTGGAGGCAATATTTGAGGCAATTATCATGCATGAATAAAATCATCGCTTCTCTTCTTCACTATGAAGTGAAGACACTAATAAAAATCAGATTTCATGACAGACCGAATTGGATGTTTTCTCAGACACATGCGCCGCATCTAAGCCACGATGACCGAATAGTTGAAATGTTTCAGTCAGATGTAAAATCGCCACTCTAAACAATATTGAACGCTATGCGCTACTCTCAAGCGAGGTTCGTGAGCAAAGATGACTACATACACACAACATACACAAACAGCATACACACAAGCGCTCTGGTGACAGTGGGATAGGCGAGGTGCAGTTGGTACGGAATAAAATTAATTAACGGAATAAGGAGCAAAAACCTGCGACACGCTGCACTATTGTTGCCGTTCTCACCGATAGCGAGAGTGCCAGGCACATTCCTTGTTCGAAAGCTGCGCGGCAGACAGAAATCACCACGACTGAAAGCTTGCATCTTAACACGTTCACTGCGTCGTGGCCCACCGGTGGGTCACGCAACGCAGTCCAGCCGTGCTGGCGCAAACAACGAGGCGTTTCTTGCAGTGCGGCGATGATATGTTTCCACAAATGCATGAAAATGAGTTTCCACTATCATATCACAGATGGCGGTAGAGATATAACAGATATAACATTTCGCAGATAACGAGGAACCGAGCGCACAGCAGGATCGTCTCTATGGCATTCGACCCTTGATGGATAAAATAAATCGCAATTTCTGCTCAGTGTTGGAGCCAGGCAAAGAGATTGTGATTGACGAAACTATGATTCCGTGGCGTGGGCGCCTCGCCTTCAGGCAATACATCCCAGGTAAAGCCCACAAGTATGGAGTCAAGCTATACAAGACTTGCACGAAGGAAGGCTATATACATTGAAAGTGGAAATATATGCCGGAAAATCTGACGCCATAGCGAGCATGGGGCATGCCGAAGAAGTAGTAGTAAATTTGATGGCTGGCTTCACCGGCTGTGGTCGCACACTTTTCGTAGACAACCTCTACGTGAGCATGCCGCTTGCGTCACGCCCGTTGAAGGATGATGCATTTTTATGTGGCACTCTCCGGTCGAACCGAAAGGGGCTTCCGAAAGAAGTTACAGAAGCTAGAGTAAAAACAAGGGGAAGTCGTTGGTCTTGAATCCCACAACGGCGTAAAGGTGCTGAAGTGGTTGGATAAATGGCCCGTTCTCATGATGACAACGGTTGCTGAGCATGACGCTAGCCTTGTTGATACCGGAAAAAAAAACGAGAAAGGGTGAGCCGATCATGAAACCGCGCACACTCCTCGACTACAACGCGGCGATAAAGGGCGTTGACTACAGTGACCAAATGACGTCCTACTACTACTGTCTACGGAAAGGGCTCAAGTGGTATAGGAAAGCTGCGGTGGAGCTCATCGTTGGAACTGCAGTTGTGAACGCATGAGTTGTCCGTTCAATGGTGGACGGTAAAACATCGCCAATAATCGAATTCCGCGAGGACCTGGCCCGCGCACTTTTCGGCACAGCTGAGATTGAGACCGAAAGGACACGCGGAACAAAGCGCGGCCATACGCTGGAAGAGGCCGATGGACCTGCACGGTCTGTCCGAAGGAGATGTACTGGATGCTACGCATCACTGAGAGCTCGCAGAAGCCCAGAGCAGGCAAGGGTAATGGCGAATAAAGTTGTTACATTCTGCGCAAATTGCGAGGGAAGGCCATTTATGTGTTTGCCATGTTTCAATCTTCTGCACGAGTAGAGCTCCTGAACATAGACTGCGTTTTAGACATCGTGAGCTGGTGGCACGTAAGACGTTTAGTTGCAAAGGCTGTGACTTGAACTGTTTTTTTTTTCTTCGGAAAATTATTCTGGAAATATTTCAATAAAATGTCGAGTTTGAGGTCTAATTCTTGTGTCTTGGTGCTTAGTGAATGCTGAAACGCAGGGTCACGTGGCGTTGCCCACAAAGAGGAGCTGGTCGGTGCGTAGTAAACGTAGCAGGCAACGGCTTCAAAACGCAAACTCTTTATTGTGGAAACTCGTGCATGCCCAGTAAAAGAAAGAAGAATCGAGGGCACGAGAGCAACAAGCGCCTCTGGCACTTGTTCGGACCAAAACGACTGAAACTCTTGGCCGCGATCTAATTACATAAAGCAGAAAATTTGTCGACAGAAAGGGCGCCGTTTTTCAAAGACATCCTTGAAAACTAGTGCATATAGTTCATTGGGGATGAAGCGAGCAGAGTCGCGGTAATAAATGACTCGATAAATTTTCCAGGTGCCGTATGCTACAAGGATCCATGATCCATTTGGTTCTTTACATCAGGTCATTTTTGTTCGATGACGTAGCCGTGCTATTCAAACGTTCGTGGGAAGCGACCTGACTATTGGCTCATTGGCGACCGGACCTCGCTATTGGACGCACCTTGCAGCCAATATTGAACCACAGCGCACAACGAATGGCGAAGGCTATCGTCAACGCAGGCATCTGCTGCTTTTCATTTCTGTGATCGGTCGATCGTCTGTCAGGCTTAATTGCGTCACGCGAAACAGAGTGGAAAAGGGGCAATAGATTCTTATAAAATGCGGCCCCAGAGGATGCAACTTCCTGGAAATGCACGGGCCAAGTGAACCACCTGATGATTTTCTGCGCTAGCATACATGATTGAAGTAGCCCGCGCAAACTGCGACTGAAAATGCCAGTACAGCCATCTTTCAGCAGGCGGAAAAAACAGCCTCATAAGTGTGCCCCACTGGTGTGTCACGCCGCACCCGCGGAAAGCGTCGGGTGACCCACCGGTGGGCCACAACGCACAGAGATCAAAACTATGATAAGGGGCTACGCAGTGAACGTGTTAAAATATAGATTGTACGTTGCTTCTTGGCAAACTCATCAACCATCGTTGTTGTGCTGAAAATCAATTTCTTTATTTTTTAGAGCTGCTGTTGCAAGCAGTGGCCTTTTCTTCATCGCAGTCTTCCTTCAAAACACAGTTTGCAGAAGGATGGATTATACGTCGATTCGCTATAGCCTATGACGTATTGACGTATGAAGTATTGAGCCGATACATGCCAACTGCACCTGATTTTAACCGTTTGCCGTCTTGTTACGCAGATACTGCCGCATGTTGCTTTTCCCAGGGAATCGTCCGCTTAATCTTTAAGAACACTGTGACAAAGGCCGCTGCTCTGAAAGCCATCGAAAGAAAGAACTTAACCATATGCGCAGTCAAGTCGGCGCGTGGTTTTCCCTATAAGAAATGCACGAGCTTTTAATTTGAGACGCACTCTTTCAGACCAGCTATCACCGGAATGGACTACTTTTTGCGGGCCACCTATATTTGAGAAATTTGAACGTGCTTTGCGATCTCGTTATTGGCGCCAATGTCAACCATAGCACCACGCATTCCAGTTTTTAAGCTCCGATCACAAGTCACGTGGGCTAATCTTTCTGCGCTGCAGCTGTATGATCTATGCTTCTTCGAAAATTCTGCATAACTGAAAGGGCACATTGAGATTTGCCAGTAAGTATTACAAATAAACACAGTTATTTGTGCTGCTGATATTTCGTAAAGAATAAAAATTACAGCCAGTGCAAGACGTAAGCCTCACTATAACCTAAAAAGAAGAGAACAGAACACCACAATTTCACAAAAATGTTTCTTTACGCCAGGTTCCATGACTACGTAACGGTGAGAGTTGCTAGTACTGCTACTTTGTTAAGTTTCAGCTCGTTTTGCTTCCACAGTGCGGGTACCGAGAACCCAAGACATGAAACTAGAATGCAGAAAAGAAGACACAAAGGAATGCACTCAGCTGTACTTCTCAGCTGTACTTGCGATCGCATCGATCGCAAGTACAGCTGGGGTTCTTTACTTTTAAGTAAATGTATTGAAAAAGACATTTTAGAACTAAATCACGCAGAAATGCAAAATAATGAAGGACTTTCGTAAAAATGGCACCCAAATAAAAAATATTCTCCCTGTGCTAAAAAAATTACCAACTGCCACATAGAAGAGAATTGTGCTAAAAAATGGTTTTAAAACGGTTTAAACTGTTTGCTAAGGCATTATCGCCCAAGTTTAGTGATGGTTAGGAAACGCTGTGAATACTTCAGTTAAGTTCAGGCGTTCAGTCGTGTCCGACTCTTCGTGACCCTATGGACCATGTCACGCCACGCTTTCCGGTATCTCAATATCTTCTTAACATCACATAACTTCATCTGCAGTGCCTCGAGGATGCTATCTAACCATCGCGTTCGCTGTCTACCCCTTCTCCGGCGACCCTCAACCTTTTCCAACATCAAATCTTTCTCCAGCGACTCCTCTCTTCTCATCAGATGACCAAAGTAGCTGAGCTTTAACTTTAGAATTTGACCCTCCAATGAGCAGTCAGGGTTTATGGTCGACAATATCGACTGATTTGATCTTCTGGCAGTCCAAGGAACTCTCAAGAGTCTTCTCGAGCACTACAATTCAAACGCGTCAATTCTTCGGCGGTCAGCCTTTTTCACAGTCCAACTCTCGCATGGATGCGAGAGTTGGACTGTGAATACTAGTCAGTTTCAATGCTGGTAACGTAATTTTGCTATGCTTTTCACTGCATGCTTTGGAAGAGGTTACAATTTTACCCGTGCAGCTAAGAGTACGTCGGAGAATTCGGTAGAAATACTCGATTACTTAGGGATGGAAATAGAAAACCATTCTTGGTTTGCGAAAGGCTATGCCTTGCTTCGCTGTATAATCACAGTGAACAAGAGCGAAGACAGTGTTTTGTTTCTGGACGAGTTGCTAGGGCATAATGCAAAACAGTGCTGGAAGACGAAGGGCAAGAAGGAGGAAGACACACGTCTGCGCTCTTGTGTGTCCTCCTTCTTCTTGTCCTCTGTCTACCAGCGCTATCTTCCATTAGCAAGACTATGAGTGCAAATTATGACTACGCGTAATGCTTCCACGAACATTAGACAAACACTAAAAGAACATTTTCAATAGCTTCTGATATGCCTATGAAGCTTCCTGCGTGGCGAGATATTTTAGCGCGTAACACTAGAATCAAACATATAGGTGTGCACGTAAATAGTACAGGAACCAAAATGAAAATAGCATTACATTCTTCAGGAAGACAGAACGTACTCTATGGCAGAGGCATATTCCAAGGTCAGCAGGGTAGCGCAGGCTTTACTGTTCTGTTACACGGCAATGGCACAACCGCACCATGCTGAGTTTTAAGAATGCCGCAAAGCTCATGATGTAAAAAATAGCGCGAAGAACACACGGACAGAAAGGGCGATGCAGAGAAGCGCGCAACTAAGGTTTATTGCTCATGAACGTTCACCAACTCGCCCAGATTTCTGCGTTACTTAAGCCGTAAAACTGGCTCGAAAGCATGCGTCACTTTACGCTGATTGCGCCGCAGATATTCAAAATAAGAAATTAAAAGAACTTTGATGTAACTACCTCAGTCATTGCTGAAAATCGCCCGGTGAGCTTTTCTGTTTCCGTGCGAAAATGTGGCGTTCTTAGCACTTACAAACTTCTACGCAGGCGCACTGCTCCAGAAGGCGATCTCCACGTCTACACAAGAGACTACAGTGTTCGTGGCAACAAATTTCACGCGGGAGTCTCTGGCCAACTGCTCTCGAGGAGGAAACAATCAAAAGGAGTCCGACCAGTACTTCCAGCAGGCACCCACTCCTCTCTGCGTCGCTTTCGACCAGCATACCAGTACGGAACTGCCAAGCCTCAAATACACACTCTTCATTCCGATATCCTTGAACGCTACCAGCAGCCTGCGACGGTCGTATCCCCTGGGTCGAAATGAATCATTGGAGCCTCGACTAGGTGAGTGAATTGCGTGAAGAGCAGCTGTACATTAATGCAGTGCGTGCAGCAAGCCTACTGAGAGGTGTTCCTGCACAGTTCAGACTCATCCCACACAATGGAGCCCAGGTTCCGCCTTTACTTCAAGCCTCTGTAATCACTAGGATGTTTGTTTTGTTTCTTTTCCCAGTACGGAATGCCTGTTCAGGCCAAGGTGCGCACAACCTTTTTTGAAGGCCAAGCGGCCGGGGAGGTTCACAATGACGAGTGCGTGGCGTGGTGAAGTTTTCGCTTCAACAAACCTTAAAAAGTGTTTCGTGGAAGCCTCGGTAAGCCAAAACCACCCTGAACCTGCAGTTCCAACCGAATAGGTCTCACACAAGAGACAGCAAGCTTCAAGCTGCGGTTCGCACTCGTTCCGTATCTCTACTTCTCTAATGTTCTCAGGCAGTGGGGGATTATTTGCATGCATATGGCAGAAAAACGATTTCATTACAGATTTATGGAAAAGCCATTTGCTCTGAAGTGCATATAGTCCGGTTTTGATGATGGTAAGTAAAATCATCTCTGCATGAATGTCGCCATTTAGACTGAGGTATTTGAAATTTGCCGACGTATACTGCATGCCAAAGCATGGCTTTTGCTCGCTAATTTTACCCTCTGCGTTCTCTAACCGTTATCACGGGCACCGGAATACAGAGAGACATTGCGCTTATTAATGAAATCTTTTAAGCGGAGAATGAAATACCAGTTAATCGTGTGTGGCCTCGCATCTCGTTGCATGAAGCAAATAGTAACCAGGTGCCTACATTCATTTCGTGTGGCATCTGCCACAGAGGGCTCGGCAAGCCTCCAAACAATACCTCGCGTGCTCCTGCCTCCTAATGCTCGGAGCAGTGAGTTGTAGCCGTGGACTACGTCGTAAGTAGATATTTTTCCCAACGTCTTGGTATTTGAGGTCGACGGGCTTGCTAGCATGAACTTCGTATGGCACGAATCTAACCAAAATTCAGAGAAAGAAACACGTCCGTTTGAAAATCAAGTACTCCTTTTAAATTGGCTGTAACGCTATAAATTGTGAGCGCAGCAGTTGTTGATGTTTATCCCATGCGGATTAACGCACTTCCGTTCCTATCGCAATTACGATTGACACCTTTCGGTTTGCAGAAGAGGCAGCCATGCTCCAGTACGCCATCGATCGTACTCACGTGAGGCTGCAGCGCGAAGCATTCAATTCCAAAGAAAGGCAACTAAATGTGAGTGAAAAGTTGTACACACAGTTTTTTTTTTTCGGATTGATGCAACTGCGTTTTTGCGTATTCTTCTGGATGATGCTTTCGCACTCACATTCGCTTACAAACGCTGATACGAGTAAAGCTGTTTCCGGTGTGCAGATTTACCTGGGTATCTTTATCGGAATGACGGTGAACGTTAAAAAAGAAAAATACTATTCAATGGCCGGTACTGAATTTTTTACACCTAACGCAACTGCACATTTTACATAATATAGGAATGCACATGGCGTTATGTCGATCAGGAGGAAGCATATTAAGCCTGTAATCTGCCACATTTTTGTCCCTTTCAAACTCAGAGCATTGGTCCCATGTGAGCTGGATACCACAGCTGCACTGGCAGTGTAAGATTGTTGACGCACAACTTGGCATTTTTCGTCGTTAAAGGCACCCAAATATTTTTGTGTACTTTGGGTGCACACTAATGAGCTAAGGATAACAGGGGAAACAAAGTAAGGGTGCTAGCTTCATACAACATTTTATAAACAAGCATATTTGGCTCAAGTGCGCCATGTATGGAATGCGTGTGCAGAATAGACCTGCAATGGCTACGTAGCTTGTTTAGTATAGTACCAACACGTGGTATATTTTTGGATAGCTTATGTAAAGTATGGATGGTTGGATTGTGGGGTTTAACGTCCCAAAGCAACTCAGGCTATGAGAGACGCGGTAGTGGAGGACTCCGGAAATTTCGACCACCTGGGGTTCTTTAACGTGCACTGACATCGCACAGCACACGGACGCCCTGCTTTTCGCCTCCCCCGAAAAGCTGCCGCCGAGGCCGGGATTCGATCCCGCGTCCTTGGGAACAGTAGTCGAGCGTCGTAACCACTGCGCCACCCCGGCGGGGTTATGTAAAGTATAATTGCATTTTTCAAAATTAAGTCTTGAGAAACTACCGGTAATCAGTTAATTACGATGAATTTAAACTTTGCGCTACATAATTATATCATATGTTGTTGGATAGCTTATGTCGAGTACAATCTCACTGCTGCACTGGTATATCCTAATTATTTATTGCAACTAATAATTCATAAATAAATTGAGGTTCACGCTAAATTATCTTCATATATCGCTGGATAGAGTATATCGATTTCGACTGCGCTACACAAAATTTAGTTCCTAATTATTAACTGTTAATTATCTCAATGTGCATATTTTACGCTAAAGCGTGTGATTATATAGTGTGGAATCGGCCTCGACAAGAAGAATCTAAAGACGAACGCTAAGTTGCGTAAAAACTATCTAGAACTGATAAACCAGGGCGTTAACCGATCATTTATCTCACTGGGTTCAAAAAGATGCGCAACAAAAACGAAACAGTAAAATAATGATGCGCATTAGCAGCTCTTAAGGAGAGTTAAGTGCCTCGGACAAGGTCAGCGGGAACCTGCTACCGGATGCTGACTTCTTGAGAGGCAATTATTGAATCGCAGAAATTCGATCATAGAAAAAAGGCTCAAAAGTGAGCTGTTCGCTTGTCTTGCAATTTCACAAAGCGCACTCCGCGGTCTACATGCAGTTATAGTGCATTACGTCAGTCGGATAGTTTCCCACGCGGGACTTGTTTTGCGACTGGTGCTTCGGCTTCATGGGTTCCTTTTTTAATCTTGACGCTCATTTTGCTTTTATACAAGTCTTACATTTTCTTCTGCTCGCGACTCGTCACAGGTAAACGGAACCGGAGCAGACCTTCAACCAAACCCGGCGCAGGCAGTAGGGCTCGTAAATATATCATTCACCGCTCGAGGTCGGCTGTTGGGTCTTCGCATATTTTGCAAAGATCGAATCTTCCAAGCAGAATTGTCCAAGCGATGGTGTACACCTACAGTGGAGCATCCGGCAGTCATAATCAGGCCGTCATTCTGCCGATCACCTGCTGCCATAACACCGAAACTCTACTAGCAATCAAAATTAACCATTCTAGTGTGTCCAAGCTACACCACGGTTGTGAAGCGAACCACGCTGTAGTAGAGGGCTGCAGAACATTTAGAGCATTTGGGGATCTTTAGTGTGCACCGATGTCTCGAAACACGGGCGTCTTAGTTTCTTTTCTTCCATAAGGAAAACGGCCGCTGCAGCAAGGATCGAGCATGCATCCTGTGACTCAGCAGCACAAGGTGTTTGGTGAGCATTAAACACTCCAGAAATCAGCAGATTTCAACAAGGTGGTACTCGTAATCGACTGATTGATCGTGATATGGCGTCGTCGGTGCAATGCCGCTCAGTGTTCACCCTACCTTCAATGACATGACCACCGAAGCAAAACGAAAACAAATGAACAGAGGCCAGCTATTGAAGATCAGCATGGAGACTAACATTTCAAAACGAACACAGAGATATATATATATATATATATATATATATATATATATATATATATATATATATATATATATATATATATATATATATATATATATATATATATATATATATATATGTATTCTTTCCCCAGTGCACTTCTTCGTCTTCAACATACAACACTGCTGTCAATTTTTTCCCTGCCATGGTGCCTCATTCATCGCTTTGTCAACGCATAATAGGTACCTGCAAAGCAGCTAGGAAACATAAACAACATAGAAAGGCCCACGGACCAATAGTCGGTCATTATTTCTCTATTAAACTTTAAAGTAAAGTATCATCAAACTGAAAAAGCCGCTCATACGTTCCGCATCAGGCAATCCCGTGGCCGCTATCTGCAACATGACGCCGCATGCTGGTATCGGTTTTCCTCCGGCAGATGGCATCACTCTTGCATAATGGCTACAGCTTTAACATAACCTTTGTCACACGAGCCAAAGATTGCTTTCGGGAGTAGGAGGAGGAGTAGTAGGAGGGGGATTAGGGGAGTATGGGGAGTAGAATGAGGGGGGGGGGGGCGGGCAAGGCTGCGAAGGGATGTGAGGCGGTTTGATGTCTCTGGTGACTGGCATACATGTAGGGGCTTAACTGCAGAGCCCAAATAAAACAAAATAAAAAAGCGCAGCAGCAGCTCAGCACTGTACGCCCTGCCACCACCCTATCCGATTGCTTAGAAAGTCGCGCTTCATCCCGGAGACCCTTCTTTCCTCCCCATCAGTGTCGTTCAACTTGAACCTGTAATCACTTTATTTCTCGCCACCTCTTGGGGCCACTTATGCTCCAGAACATCGACAGTATATATGCTCTAACGAAGTGGTTGAAGAAATGAAAAAATCACCTCGCAGTTTACTGTATAAACTAGACCGCAGAATATCGCGGACTTAAGGCAATAGACTGACTATCCATACTCGGTGCCGGCTGTAAAGATATGGTTGTTTTCGGTTGAATATGGTCCATGCGTGGATACGAACCTTCCGCGTCTTTTTTTTTTTTTTTGCAGATCACAATCCAGTCGATGCCTGGTTGGGTGTTCTCCGGTTTCAACACCATATACCGACCAACTATCCTTCTTGCTGCATTTGCTGCCTTTCTGGTCCCGCTGGTACGCCGGATAAATGCCATAGAACTGGAATTTAGTTCAGGACTCGCGGTGAGTAGATAGGGGGACCCCTCTGCTACCATGTCAGATATTTTGCGAGATATTAACTGGTAAAAATTGCCAGTAGTTTAACCATGCTGACGTATCCTCACTGAAGTTTTCTTTAATCCACCAGAATTTTTGCGTTAATAATTTAAATTATGGTCTCTGGTGGTGACAATGCCTAGAGGTTTTACGTGATGAAAGTTCTATCACTTTGTAGATATTAAAAATCTTGCTTTAAATTGCCAATTAATTGAAAATTACTACAAAAAACAAAACTTACAGCTTAAGGTTATGATATGTCGAAACGTAAAAGAAAGCTTAGGAAGTACGCACCAATTTCAAAACGGGTACACTGCTCCATCTACAGCATTTTCGTTCTCGCATCCGGTGTTAAGTTTGGGTTGATTTGCCCTTCGCAAATGGATTCCTTCCTCTGATGAAAGCTGAACACATGTGGCCTCTTGACTCTGAACCTCAGAGCATCGGCGTCGTTCGATGTTGAGCACAAGATTCCGAGCCGTCGCCTCGGCGTTTTCTTGTCTTGCATCACCTTTCTGTCGCTCCTCGAGTTATCACCTCCTAGTGGAGGCGCACTGCGTGTTCGTAGTTAGCATCCCGCTCCTACCTCGTACGCTTTATGCAGTTTCCCAAGGTTCTTTTACGCATCGGCTTGCAGACCCCTACGCGCCCTCGTTTCATTCTTCAGCGCAGTGCGACGGGTATGAGCTTCACGTTCTGTCTACATTTATTCTGTGCCACTACAGTTACGATAACTCACATGCTCTCCATCTACATTGAGATTGCGAGCCGAATGTGCGTAGGTTTTGTAATGAACGGCATGTGTTGTGGCATCCTCGATACGCAGCGCACTGTCGCTGTTTCGCGGCTCTCCTTACAGGGAAATATGTAGTCGTTTACGTGTCGGCAACCTGTAACTTATATTGACTTCTTGCATCTTCCTACTCCTGTTCATAGAATCCAGTGACTTCTAAGCGCTTTCTCTGCCTCGGGCCATTTTTATCCGCCGCAGAGGATTGAGAGAGACATCGCACAGTGCTGGAACCTAATCATAAAAACGCTCGTAATACGTTTCCCTGTATAAAAACAGTATTATAGGTAACATTGTGTATCGAGAGCCGTCCTGATATGAAACGAAGTTTCATTTCACTTCGAAAGTTCAAACCATCGTCTTTGTATTTTAATAATAGTGCTTCAAATTTCGCCTCCATTTCTTTATAAAGTTATTAGAAGAGAATTTGCAACCCCGCATTGTTAACGGTGCAATGCGCGTGTTGGTTTCGGGGTTGTTTTTTATATTGTTTTCTGCAAAAACAACGGCTGATATCTGAAAAACTGCAATTTTGAATACGCTTTTAGCGGCATAAAAGATTAAACTGAGCGTTCTTTTTTTTTTTTCTTATCCTAATAAAAAGAGATACAGTGTGAGGAACAGGGTGGCTTCAAGACGTTAAAATATTCAAGATATTAAAATTGTGCGAGAAAGAGCATCTCGTGGTATTTAAGAGTCAAGCAGTATTTTTTATGTTCTTTTAGTTAGCCCCTTATAGGAGTGTAGGTGAGTTAATTTTGTATATTAATCATACATAGAAACGTTGAAAGTATTCGTGTTTTATATTTTTACGCCGCGTAGCGGAGTACTGAGAAGCAGCAAGAGCAGCAGAAGAAGAAGCGGAGGAAGCGAGGGCGCACAGACTGTTCCGGGTTTTTCTGAGCCGTGTGCGTCCCTTCACTTGTATTAAAACCATTTTATCCGTTACATTTGGTGGAGGCGCTGGGTCAGCGTCAGTGTCAGTGTCAAAGTGTCACAGTGTCAGTGTGTGTAGACAATGTTAAAACAGATGCTTTGGTTGACACTGGTGCCGCTGTGTCAGTTATGAGTCTTTCATTTAAGAACCACCTTCGACAGAGTTATGTTTGTGTTGGACAAAAACACTACGTTTTGTGTAGTTGGGGGTGAAACATTAGTTCCGGTTGGCCTGTGCTCAGATTCAGTTGTAAGTGGTGACGAGTGCTATAGGACAGAATTCGTTGTATTGAGACGTGCCACGCATGACGTTATCTTGGGTGTTGACTTTTTGCGCGAGTGTGGTGCGACTTTAGACTTTAGTGCCGGTGAAATTTGTTTGCAGCCGAAAATTATCCCCGCATTAGTATATAACATGTCTCAGAGTCATCAAGGAGTTCTCGCCTTGAAGGAAGATGTGCTGCTGCCTGCGATGACGGCGACGTTTCTCCCCGTGAAGTCATCTGAATACTTCATGGGTAAACATTCAATAGTCGTCGAGCCGGATGTCTCGAATGGAGCGAAAAAAAATATTTTGGTGCCAGGCTCCGTCGTGGAGTCGGAGGATGGTCACGCATACCTCTGGGCTGTGAATGTGTCCGAAGAGCCTGTTCGTCTTCCTTCTGGTTTGACACTCGCGAGATTTGAGAATGATGTGACTAATACTGTTGGAATTATTTCCGATTGCAGAGGAGCCGCGAAAGACAAGTCTGAGTATTGTGCTGAGTTTGAGGGCTTGGTCAACAAATCGCTCCCATCTAGTGAACGTCGTATTCTGCAAGACATTCTGATAACTCATGCCCAAGTGTTCGACTTTGCCTCAAGTGGATCGGGTAACCATTTCCCAGCTTCTCGGCTACAGCACAAAAAAAAAACACAGGAAGCGCACCCCTTATTCGCCAAAAACCTTACAGTCTCCCCAGCAGAGCGCAAGATAATTCAAGAACAGGTGGACGAAATGCTGCACAAAGGAATCATCCGAGACTCTTCCAGTCCGTGGGCCGCACCTGTGACCCTGGTGCGAAAAAAAAGACAATTCTTGGCGATTTTGTGTAGACTACCATCGTTTGAATGCGGTAACAAAGAAAGACGTATACCCATTACCTCGCATTGATGAGGCTGTGGACTGCCTGCATTCGGCGTCATATTTGTCCTCTGTTGATTTGCGATCTGGTTATCGGAAAATTCCTCTACATCCATCCGACCGTGAGAAGACTGCTTTTGTAGCACCAGATGGTTTATACGAGTTTAATGTAATGCCCTTTGGATTACGCAACGCTCCCGCGACGTTCGAGCGATTTACGGACACTATCCTTCGTGGCCTCAAATGGGAAATATGCATGTGTTACCTTGATGATGTTATCAGTTTTGGAAAGACCTTCCAAAAGCACAATGCGAGGCTCCATAAAGTTCTTGGATACATTGGCAAAGCGGGCCTCATTTTGAATTTGAAGAAGTGCCATTTTGGAAAGCGACAAACTTTAGTTCCTGGATTCCTCGTCAACGAGGATGGTATCAGGCCGGATCCGCAGAAGATTGCTGCAGTACGCGACTTCGAAACTCCACGCACCCTGAAAGGTATTCGGAGCTTTCTTGGCCTCTTTTCTTATTTTCGTCGCTTCATTGCTGGTTTTGCGCAACTTGCCCACCCCCTTACTTCTCTACTGCACAAGGATTCGCAATTTGTGTGGACCCCAGAGTGCGAATCCTCGTTCAATCGGCTCAAGTCTAACTTCATCACCACTGCTGCGCCACTTCGACCCTTCTGCTGTGACTGAGGTCCACACTGACGCCAGTGGAGTCGGTCTTGGGGCGGTGCTTGTGCAGCTGCATAGTGGGGCTGAACACGTTGTTGCATATGCCAGCCGCACGTTGACAAAATGTGAACGGAACTACACAGTTACCGAATTGGAGTGCCTCGCAGTTGTGTTCGCTGTGCACAAGTTCCGACCATACCTATATGGACGCTACTTCACCATAGTTACTGACCACCATTCGCTATGCTGGCTCATCGGACTTCGCAATCCATCTGTTCGTCTGGCGCGCTGGGCATTACGCCTGCAAGAATGCAACTTTGGTGTCGCGTACAAGAGTGGACGACATAACAGTGATGCAGGCTGCTTGTCACGACACCCATTGCCGACTTCCGTTAACGATGAAGACGGCTTCGACGGGTGTTTAGCCTCAATCGCGTCGACGTTTCCTAGTATGGCGACCTTTAGGCGAGAACAACGCAACGACCGGTCACTACAGCCTACACTACACTACAGGAAGAGCAGAGTCAACGCAGTTTACTATCGAAGATGGTGTTTTGTTCAAGAAGAACTACTCAGTTGACGGTGCTGCCCTTCTTTTGGTCGTCCCAAAAAGTCTCCGTGCACAAGTTTTGCATGCCATGCACGATGATATTACTTCTGGACATCTAGGCTTCTGTCGTACCCTGCACCGAATTCGCCAGCGTTTTTATTGGCCACAAATTTATAAGACAACCAAGCAATACGTTGCGACATGTCAAAAATGCCAACGACATAAGGCACACACCACCACGCTGGCCGGATCTTTAAAACCAGTTAAGCCACCTACCTCGCCTTTTGAAAAGATTGGAATTGATCTGCTCGGTCCTTTTCCAAAAACTGTGGAGGGCTGCCGCCGGGTTATCGTCTGCGTTGACTATCTTACCAGATACGCGGAGACCGCTGCTCTCGCTACCGCAAAACCTGCTGATGTTTCGTCGTTTCTTTTGCATTCCGTTATTCTTCGCCACGGCGCACTCCCTGTTATTATACGTGATCATGGTCGGCAATTCACTGCTGATGTCGTTGAAGAAATGCTCCGACTTTGTGGTTCACACTACCGACACTCGACACCGTATCGTCCGCAGACCAACGGTCTCACCGAGCGCACCAACCACACCTTGACAACCATGCTGTCCATGTACGTCTCGTCTGACCATCGCAACTGGGATTCAGTGCTACCGTATGTGACGTACGCTTACAACACTGCAAATCATAAAGTTACCGGCTATTCTCCTTTCTATTTACTCTATGCAAGAACTCCCCACGTTTTCTTAGACACCATCTTCCCATTTTCCCCCAATGACGATGCGTCTGTTTCCCAGATACTATGCCGTGCCAAAGCCCGTCCTATAGCCCGCTTACGCACACTGGCTTCTCAAAACCGCTCGAAAGAACACTACGATCTGTATCATCGTGCAGTTGCTTACTACCCTGGAGACTACGTCTGGCTTTGGACGCCTACTCGTAAGCGAGGATTGTATGAGAAGTTTCTCTGCAAGTACGATATACCCTTCGTAGTGTTGGACCAACAGAATGACGTGAATTACGTTATCGCCAAAGTCAGGACGGATAACCGCCGATCCTGCAAGACACAAGTTGTTCACGTGGCTTGCATGAAGCGCTGCCATCTTCGATCTACCTAATTTTCTCGAGGACGAGAATTGTTTGCCCGGGGGGAATTGTTACGCCGCGTGGCGGCGCACTGAGAAGCAGCAAGAGCAGCAGAGCGGAGGAAGCGAGGGCGCGCAGACTGTCCCGGGTTTTTCTGAGCCGTGTGCGTCCCTTCACCTGTATTAAAACCATTTTATCCGTTGCAATATGTTTACAACTCTCAATGTAAACGGGAAAAAAAGTTTCGCTTTAACGAGCGGATGCATGAAATTGATAAATTCTAACACCTGTCGTGGTTACAATCATACGCACACTAAATGCATGGCATGCTGTCACAAAATCAGCAAGCCAAATGCTGCTCTATTAGAAGTAGGGTCACTGTTTCAGAATTAAAGCCACGCATCGTACTACTATGACATGGCGTAGAAGAGCGATGTGTCATTGGTCTTTTGCGCCCAGTGCTGTCACTGTGTGAAAAGAAACTATGTCGGTAATCCCAGGGTAAATTTTGAAACCTGTGATGACGTGACTTACTTAGCGTCGAGATTGTTTACTTAACGGACAACACTTGGGCGTTCGCTGCCTCCTACCTGCGCGTAAGTTACCGCGAGCAAATTCGTAGAGGTATCATTCAATACAACAAGCAGCTTTAATACGCCTTTGCACACTATGAAATTCCCAAATATTGAACCGTTATGCAGTTTGCAAACTCTCGGAGACATTCAAGCCAGCCATTCCTTTAATTGAATGCTCAAATCAAGGTTTAACTATGCTGGCTAGGTCTCAAATCACATATATCGCATGCCAGCCATCCTGCCTTCCCTAGATATGGAATTATATAACCATTCAAGGCACCTCTGCGAAATAGACTCAGCATATTTCCGAATTTTCGCCATCTCCAAATTGACAGAAGGCAGGTTTATACACATGCCTGCTCCCGGCTTCTGCGATACCATTTGATCGGGAGGAAACGTTTTTGATTATAAATCAATGTGGTGATCATGTTATCGACAAAAGTTCTCGACAAATTTCGATGAGTGCAAAGATTTACATAATAATGTTTTACCTGTCCTCAAAAAAACTGCATTGTACCTAAAGGCCTGACGATATATTGATTGTTATAATAATGTTTAACAATATACATATGTACATGTCGGTATAAAAGAAACTGTCGACGCAGGAGGCAATCAACATGTGCAAGCTATGCCATACTCAATAGTTCCATGCTTCCGTGTAGAAACTTCCTGCATCAATTCAATACCGGATGCAGCATACAGGTTTTTGTACGAGCTGAACCGCCATGAAAACTGCGGAGCTCTGATTCCAGAATTTCGTGTGTATTCAGTGGCTATCATTTCTGGATAACAAAAACCGCATTGAGCTGGAAAAGCATTTAGAGCTCTAAGTTAACACGAGTACATTTTAAAAATAAAAAGATGCTAAAAAACAGCATACACGAAAATTCGAACTTTGCTCCCGCATACTAGAACCTGGTAGTCTAAACACTACTCTAGGACCGATTCTGTTTGCAGTGGTTATATTTCTCCTTTGATAGCGAACTTTACTCTTTCGCACAGTATATTTTTCTTTGGTGGAGATGTTCTGCTCGTAATTCACCGATCGTTCTTTGCATTCCTGAATTGTTTTCCTGGCTATTACGAGGGGTCGCAAATGTACCGATTCTTATATTGAATAGCTTTCTAGAAAGCAAATCTCAGAATATCTTAATTTACTAGTGCTAAGTGTTATGCATTTTCTTGGAGTGCACGTAATTTTTGCTGCATACAGAAATATGCCCCACAGTAATAGGTTTCATATTGCATATTTTAGCAACAGAGCAGCGACATCAATGAGTACACTTCCGACCACGTGTCGTCCTATATCCGGCTATGTGTGCATATTTCAGCGGCAAGCGATGTTTCAGTCGTTCTCCGGGATATTTTGCCGTCACTAACGAAGCGTAATCTTCCTCCTAGAACTTGAATTCTCGCGTTGAAGGATCTTGTGCAGTGAGAAATATGAAGATGTACCGCAAATCGCACTAACTGCAGTGACAGTTGCGCGCGCAAAACCGATGCGATGCACGTATGTACTTGCTAGAGTACACTCCTATGAATTCATATCTTTGAGATGGTCGTCAATCAACGCGTACTCCACATGTACAGTAAATCTATAACGTATATGTATGTTTTCGCGCTCAATAGCGAACTGGCATGCTGTGGCATGGTCATTCTAGCTGAGCTTCATCGATCCGTCGGCCTTGAGTTGAGAAGCGGGAATTTTATATCCGATATCATTGCCATAAATTACGGGTTCGTCGGGATTGAGCTTAACCGGAATGGGTCTGTCCGACATAAGAACTCCGATCTGGACCGGTCTGTCCTATGTCAGATTCGTGCCGGACCGGGATACCCGGTTTGAAATCTATACCATAAATGGATGTTCGGTATGAGCTCCGTACCGGGCAGGTCCGCCCTAGCTGAGTCCATTCACGACATATTCTGTCTGATTCGCCCCTCATACCGGAAACAGACTGTCCTACATAAGCTCCGTGTCGGACTGGTCTGCCAGTTTCAAACCTTATACCGGTCCGAAATAAGCCGGTCTAAACTTCATACGGGATTGGTCATATCGGTATACGAATTATACCGTGCAATACAGGAGCAGCAAAAACCGTTTTGGCGCGTATACAGGATTTTTCACTTAGGTTTTCATAAACGGACGACTTATCAAACAAATCAACATAATCCTGGAGATTGCAGTAATTAGACATGTTTTCTGATAGGTCAAGTGAACATTCTTGTGGCTCACTACAGTTTATGTCGGCAGGTAGAAAACACTCATGTGCGCAATGTCCCCATTTCTTAGCAGATGTATACCAATACTGCTACCCAGAAATTAGGATACCACTAGCCTTGAAAGGCATTCGTCGATCACCTATGCTCTCAACGGCTTAAGCTCTGGTTACCTCGTAAGCAGCTGCCAAACTTCTTAGGTACCAGTAAGCATATAACCTTCGTTATTTCGAAGTAGCATATGGCCAGACGTAAAAATCTGCAAATATGTTTTAGAGGAACCGTGTTTTGTCATAGAAATATACCTTCACCTCACAATATATCTAGGCGTTTATAATATTTGCAGCGAATTGTTTGCCAATATTTCTGATCTAACACTATTTGGGTGATTTATCAAATGCTGATAAACCAGCATGTGTTGTTAGAAAACCAGACGTGGTGAATTCTTCCGACGCTCAACGCTACGATCCTCAGCCCAGAGGGGCAATTTTTCATCGAGGCTGCCTAACACTCAGCCTGAAATATCTCCAGTTAGTACAAAACATTTTTCAAGGAGCACTAGCTGTTTCTTATTAGAGTACCTAAACCTGGTGGAGAGTCAACTGATTGTGATTTAGCCTTCGTTAAACCTAGTGTAGAGCGATAGCTGAAGCATGGAGACGCATAGGGGGCAGCGGTGGTGGCCATCCAACTGCTTGTCGATCCTGCCTTAAAGCATCGTCGCGGCGGTGTTTCGTACGACGCTGTTCACTTTATTCCGGCGTTTCCGCCGCTTTTTTCGTTTTGGCCATTGTCTTCTCTTCTGCACACTTTGAGCTCGCAACGGCATGTGTGTCCGGATTGTCAGATGCAGCCAACTGACGATCGTAACGAGTACGGATGCTCATTTGCTGCTCCTCCGAGTCCTTGGCGCAACTCCGGCAGAGGCGCGCAGCGCGCCTCTATATATATTCGAGATTGACGTCAGCGATCATGTGTCTCGCCACGCTGCTCCTCACGCATTAAGCTACTTCCCAAGTCAGTTGACCTGTGACCTTGACCTTTGGGGGAAACATAGCTATTCAAAGTGGTTGTGGCTTGAGTTCCAACTTGATCTCGAAGCTTTTACAAGGTCCCCAAAAGCACACGGTGAACTTGGCTTTGCAGGTTAGCTGTCCGCATATGTTGGCAAACAGTTTGCGATCGTGGAATTAGACCACACTATACTATTACAGGTTCGAGAAAATGAACTATGGATAGCTCAGGTGCCTACCCAAAGATTCGAGTGACAATCAAGAATTTAAAAAGCGGCGACCACGCAGTGCTCTCTAGGATTGGAAAGGGGTAGGTGGCAAACCTTCGTGTGTGTGTTTGGCACCTAAGGCTTGCCAGACCCAAAGTATTTTAGAGTGCAATTTTGAAAATACTCAATATCAGTTGCCACGAAACAAGCTGACAATGAAAGTGTAATTTCCTTGACTTAAACTTTCTATTTTCGCGCCGTTTATGTGATAATACTTTCTCCTATGTCTTCGCCCGTTTTTTGTTAACATCTGTAACATAATATAAATATCGGCGTTTTCGTGTAAATGACCTTTCATAAAAAAATGCATTTTGACTTTATATATATTAACGCTAACCGCATGCTTGGATTTCTTCTCAGAGATGTCTAGTCTGCCACTGATCCAGTAAAAACCGACCTTTACGCAGCTGTAATAAGGCTCTAATAGGAAAGTCTATGCTCACGTATTCTTATCACAAGCTATTAAATCGTTCAGAAAGCCATTGAAACATTGAATCGTGCAACCCGTTTTATACTTTCTAACTACTCTGCAACTACCCAGTGTGTCTTCAATGAAAACAACCATTATGCTGTCAGACCTTGTTTTCCGCCGCAGGTATACGATCGAATTTGTTTATTCGCAAAATTTATAATGCTACTACTCTTAAATGCCAGTTGACTATCTCGCCTTCCTGTCATCCCACATCGATCACCGGTTAAAAGTAGGCGTTCCACAAAACTGCCCACATAATGGTCGAAATACGCTCATTCCTCGCACCCACACTCTGTACACCCACACTCTGTACACCCACACTCTATACACCCACCTTCCTGCCTCCATCGCCACAGTGGCCAATATTGGAGCCTTCAAGCACTGTACCTACGATTTTGTATGCCCCTCCTTTCTGCATTGCCCTGGGGCCTTGAGAGAATTGAAATAAATAAATTTATATTTTCGAAGATGCATATAAAGAACTCAAGATGACGCACTTTCCCCACACGGAAAAGCTTTCTCAGAATAAAGCTGTCTACCTGAGAATGAAAGAAATTCTGTCAGGAAAAGACAGATTCAATTGTAGAGACCACCGCCGCGCGCACCTTGCCTTTTCCCTTTACCTGCCGTCTATGGCGTTGTTCCTTTTAAAATATTGTCGACAATGCTAACACAAATATCATCAGCCCTCATTTATGGGTTATTATCTTCGCTTGCTTTTCCGCTGCAGGAATATCAAAGCGTCATGGGACTTTCGGAGACCGAACTCTTTCTCGGCCACTTTTTCACCGCCATGGTGTTTGCAATGACTGAGTGCACTATTGCCATCTCCGTTATGACTATAGCCTGGTTCTCTCCACCCGTCGCTGTACATATAGACTCAAGCCTTCTGGTGACTTCTTTCACCTTCTTTCTCGTTGGTCACTCATTAATGGTCACCATGGTTTCTTGGATCTTTCCCCGAGGTAAGCAACAAATATTGTATTCCACGATATCATACATTCATAACCGTATTCAACTTTGTCTAAATTCTGCCTCCAAACATTTTCACATCAACAGCGGACTGGAGCTAGCTATGAAACACTGATCCCTGTCAACTGGGCACTGAGCCATTTCAAACATCAATTTCTGTGTACTCCCTTACAAAAATGGTCTATGTGCTTGAATGGAAACGTTTATGGTCAGCTATTCTATCTATGGAGTTTTATAGTCACCTATTAAGTTCTATTGGATTATCTATAGGCTGCTATAGAAAAACTCTATACCACTGTCTATAGCTTCTGAACCATGCAAAATTTCTTTAGCTAACTACAGAAAACCATTTCTTCGTGCAACTATAGTTTATTAGTTTTAAAGTTCTTTTTAACTGTCTATCGAAATTTGAACGGCTCTAACGCTACAGGCTTCAAGTCATAGTATGTTTTAGCAAGCTAAAGAAACGTTTATGCGCCTGAAGCTATAGACTATTAGTCTTGCTGTTATCTTTAGCTGTCTATAGACATTTGGATGCCTCTAAAGCTACAGATTGCAACACATATAAGCTGTTTTAGTTGGCTGTAGAAAAGTGTATGCTATGAAGCTATAGACTACTAGTCATGCAGTTACCTTTAGATGTATATAAAAATGTGAATGCCTCTAAAGCTAGAGACTGCAAGCCATATAAGCTGCTTAGCTGCCTGTAGAACACTCTATGCTCCTAAAGCTATACACTAGTGTCACGGAGTTATCTTTAGCTTTCTATACAAATGTGAAGGCCTCTAAAGCTAAAGACTCAAATCCATATAAGCTGCTTTAGCTGGTATAGAACGTGTGTGCTCCCAAACCAATAAACTTGTAGTCATACAGTAATCTTTAGCCGTCTATAGAAATCTCAATGCATGTGAATCTACAAACTGCAAGCCGTATAACCTGTTTTAGATGGCTTTAGAATATTGTAAATACTAAAAGCTATAGACTAGTACTCATACACATTTATATGGAGGTACATATATCGTCGGTTCGAATCCCTCGTGCAATTTGTCCTCTAAAATTATTCAGAGTTGTGTGCTGTATATAACGAGAAACCGTATGACATCAGCCGCAATGCTGCACCACAAATGAACTGCGACACAATTTTGTTATAACTGGTGGGAGCACTGTAGCCGCATGGGAGTCCGCCTGCGGTGAGTACCTCCAAACCACGATGGTTTTAGCCGTGTGGACTGGTGGCCAATTTTCAGTTATTAAGACATTGAATTGAAAATAAACGTCCTACTATGAGCAGCATGACACACATGCACATACCCACATGCGCATACAAGCACGCACGCGCGCACACATACGAGCACGTACACACACGCGTGCGCGCGAATTTTCTATAGTTAACCATAGAAAATGCTAAATATTACAATACATTAGGACACTAGAATCAATCCGTAGGTTATAGACTTCTATAGCAGGCTACAGCTTTCTGGGCTAAATCACTATAGCCGACCATAAAAGGGATTCTCTTATAGCTTACCATAAAAGTTTGTACGCGATTATTGAACATGCTAAAGATTACAATACATAGACAACTGTAAGTCTAGAGAAACGGTTAAAGACTTCTAAGACTACAATAGAAACGGCTATATTTTTTTGGGTCAAATATCTATAAACGACAATACAAAGGACTTTCTATAGCAGACAAAAAAACGTCATGCCTGACAATAGAAAATGCTAAACACTGCAGTACATTGGGAACCATAAGTCTATAGAATAGGTTAAAGACTTCTTTAGATCAGACTATAGAAAAACATAAATACCACCGGCCATAGAAGCGGCTATAGATATTTGTGCCAAATATATACAGCCGACCATACAAAGGAGTTTCTATATCGTATCATAAGAAATGTTTGTGTCGGCTGGTCTGATATGGTTGCCGTTGAAGTGCTTTTGTTTTTCATTACCCAAAGCTAGCCTTCTCACAAGCATGTTTCGTAAATCTACAACCTCTGTCAAACATATGGAGCCCAAGGGTTCTGCATTTGAGCCATTTTAAGGCGCTTATTTAGCATTAGTGGAGGTGCTTCCCATTGGAAAGGGTAGAACAAAAAATGTCCTTCAACGGACATTTTTCTTCGGTTTATTCTTCAAAATAATTGTGCCGAAAGTGTGGAATTTTCTTGGTTCTTTGATAAGCACATTGATAAAAATGGTAGAAGCGTTCTACGTGAGGCACAAGTTTGTTTTTGTAGATAGTCCAGATGTTATAGCGAATAAATAATAAGCTACCATAGTAACCCAATGGTTTGCACTCCTAAATAATTGGGAGCCCATGAAGATAATTGTAAAACATTTATATTAACTCACTCGTGGAAATTCTGTACGCTTTCGATGCGTATCAAAATTTTTTTTCTCAAGTTTGAGCTCCATTCGCAATATATCATATCAGTTTATTAGGGCGCAGTTTTGAATAACAATAGCCACAAACTAGACGTCTTACAAACGGAACCTGCGGATATATTCATTATCGTGGCTAAGTCATATACTTGGTTGATGACTGCTGCCGGTAAATAGTCGAGAGATGTTGCGATTCGTTGACACCGGCTAGGAGGCGGCGGACTCATCTAAAAGAGCGAGCGTCACTTCTCGAGCCTAGGTGCGGTTGAGTGACGCCATTGTCCCGTGACTTGGAAGATGCAAGCGCGTGGCTATATCGGTTTCGGCGCCGGCTTCGTTACGTCATAGCTGATGTGGCGGTTTCAAAGAACAAAATCAGCCTCCGCTTATCAACTACACCATCTACACGACCGAGCGTCTACGCGATCCCATACGAGAGTGTGCTAGTTCTGGCCAAGGAGATGTTCAGTTTTTTCTTTCAAGGTTCAAGGTCAAACACGTGCCAACGGCGCACACAGAAGGCAGTAATAAACTATTTTGCTTTAAAAAAAAATTAGCACCAGCACCAGGTTCACAAACATGCGCAACGATGGAGGAAGATTGTAGTAATTACCCAGTCAAAACATACTACAGAAATACTACATAAAAAATACCTGTGGTTTGTAGTTTGTCGTATTTTTGGCATGTCTTAATTGTGTTGTCTATCTTGTGTAGTATTTCTGCAGTCTGCGTTGTGTAGTGTGTAGCATTTCTGTAATCTGTCTATGTGGTGTGTCGCAAGTCTGTAGCCTGTCTTTTGTAGTGTGACATGTCTGTAGTCTGTCGTTTGTAGTGTCGTCCTTCTGTAGTCTGTGTCCTGGTGTGTAGTATTTGTGTAGTGCGGCGCATTTCTGTAGTCCGCCTCATCAAGTAGTTCCGGTGTTTTTGTATTTCTTCTGTATGTACATGCCCAGTATGCGCGTGGTTTGGACCTCCCTGACCGATCGGCCTTTCACACATACATTCAGGGGGATCAGGTAGAAATAAAGCAGACTTTAAAGACAATAAAATCGCGTGTACGCTTTATGCGAGGCACATCTTGGGGGTTTAGGCAATCCACCGTTTATTATTGGCGACGTCTCGGGGGGATTCAGCGCAACAGCAATTTAGAAAAATGTGGAAGATTAGTAGATTTATACACAATGATCCAATAGGCACAGAATAAATCCACCCAAAATGAGCATATCTGTGTACCAGGAATGATTGCCGGTAAAATGATGTTCTTTGGGGTAGTTTTTTATGGACAGAGTAAAAATATAAGATAGAAAACAAGGATGTAGTTAAATGTGTTAATGATAATACAAAGCCGTTTGGAGACGTTGCCAATACTAATCAAAGAGGGAGACTTCGGACACGTACAGGCGCGCCTCCGTGGTTTCGATGGATTGTAACGGCAAGGAACTGCTAGATTACTGTGAATGGCACAAACTAGTTATTATAAATAGAGAAATTTAACAAATTTCATAGGAATTTCGCAACATCCTGACAACACATGACTAGTGCCTAATTTTACGTGGAATCCGTGGCAAGCAAGCCGAACTTGAAACAGGCAGAAAGGAGGGGGATGTCTGTGGAGTTATCGCAATTAACTTTAACGCACTCAAAATAATTGCTCACTGCTGTTCCGAGAATCATTGTGCTTCTTCGCAGCGCTCTTGTTCCCGCAGAGAAATCTTCAATATAGTGACTGTAATTCTTCATAGTGCCTGTTCTGAACATTCCGCTGACCACAATGATACAACCTAATTTTGGTGGTCCAGCAAGTCTTAACATCGGGCCATCTGCCAACCTAAGCAATCGGATTTATTAGGATTCACGTAATCAAAGCAGCAATGAGAATAAACATTCGAGCATATGTTTGGTATCAGTTACATGTTTATATAAACAGTAATAGAAGTAAAATATTCATCGCGTTGTCTTCTTGGTATATGTCATCACAGACCGCCTTTCAATAATCAAGATTTACTTATATAGACATAATAGTTTATTGAATGAAATACACATAGTAGTTTATCGAAAACCACTACTGCGTAAGTTTAGGTACGCATGGCTGAAAGTATCGAATTGGCACCACACGTGAGAAACTAACATGAGGGCCAAATATTCAAAAATCCCTTTGTAACACTTGTTAAACGAGAGTCATTGATTAGAGCAAAGAAAGCGTGTAAATGGTTGGTCGCAAAATGCAGAGTGGATGTCACTGACCACTAGGTCATGAATGAAAATATGTGCAATGCAAGGAAGGTCTACCCAAAATTGAAATATTTAAGTCCAAGGATGTGAGCTTATTAATACATTTGCGTTACCTGTGAGGCCAGGCCTTCGATGGTAGCCAGTATTCGCATCAAAGTGACTTCAACTTTGCCCTCACTACTTTCGTTCTGTTTGCTCTGTTACACCAGGTTGGATGGGCCTAATCGTTGGCATTATAATTTACATGACAGCAGCGGGCATTCCTTCGTCGGCATCAGTTGCAATCTATTTTTTGACGCCTAGAATGGAAAAACTTTACACCAGCCTACACCCTGCTGGAGGTTTTATTTCCGTTCTCAGGATACTTTTCCTGGCTAAAGATTTTGAAGGTCAGTAGCAACACTCTACTGGTACGTAGTATTGTTTCAAGCGTTTTACTTTCTAATAATAAAAATGTCTACTAGAGCAATCAAGTTCTGAGAAAAATTAAGCCCATTCTTACTTATTTGTGGTGGTGACCAGGATTTTTTTAGTTTTCTGCAAGTTGGATAATTTCAATGCCGTGGTCACCGTAAAGAGATCAATTTTCTTACGAAGCAAACGAAAGACCATTAACTCGGTGCGTCAGATTTCACCCTCGCAGACTTCTTCTAATGAGCATTGGGCTCTATTACCATCTTCGTACAAGCTACAACGTATCTGACCATAGGGCCAAATGAAAAAACAACTGAATGGGATGTCCATCTTGCCAAAATGAAGTTCGTATTATTTACAACCGCAAAATTATCAACTTCTTCACCGTGAACCAAAGCTTCTTTCACTTCGAAAGAAAATTTGCATAAACATTCTGAGGGTGACTAAGGTCCGAGTTCAGGCTACGACAATAAAATATACTGTAATTTTATTTCGAAATCAATTGTAATTAGGTTACCGTATCAGCCGTAGATAGATGAACGGAGGAATCGTGCATATTTGGACTGTACGTTTTTTTTATGTAATGAATGTGCGGTCTTCAACATAAGCGGCGTGAATGCATGCAGTGTATTCATTTGCATCATGTTAATTATGAATGCGTTCAGCAGAAAGAAAAATGCCTATGCGCCGCTGCATTTCACAAGTCAGGATCCACTTCGGCCTTGCCATTGTCATAAGTAAAGCTGGGTTGCCCTAACCGTTTGCATCTCTATTGTCCATCCTAATGTGCCCAGTGTATCATGTGAGCATGTGAACATTGAACAAGCAACGCTACAGCAGTATGGTTTTATAATTATAGTTAAGGGCTCTTAAACAACTCAATTCATCAGTGTTGCTGTCACTGAATTCGGAAATGGATAACAATAAGGGGCAACGCCATTGGCCTACCATAGTAGCTTCAGAATTGGAGTATCAAGCGGTAGAAAAAAAGCAGTAAATAATGCATTGTCGTGGTGTCAGTTATGCAACAATGATCACAATTATTATAGACCTGTGTTAGTCTACAACTGAGGTAATGGACCCTTCACGTCTGTGTCTCGACATAATTTAAAACGTTCCATCTTTTCGACGTGTAAGTTTGCGTACAAAACTGTACTTATCGACCGGCTTCATGCCGTGAACGCCTAGTTTACGAATTATGAAACGAGACTGGCAAGAAAATACATACGCCATAGTGTTACTGTGTTTTCGTTACCTATACAGCATGGTTAACTTCCGATTAGTGCTACAAGATACTGAACCTGTTTTAGCATTTTGTTTCACCCTATTTTGTTATCGTCGGCAGTTTCGTAATTAACGCAGTGAGAGAAAGCGATATGATCTTAACCACATTATATCCATAATTACGGACCGATATATAAAATTTACGGCAGCCCTATTTCATGTTCTCCCACTAAACTCTTATGACCAACCATTTATCCAATACTTTTTTACTTGTCTGCCGTTTTCAAGCACGCCAAAGGAATAATACAAAATAATAAAGTATTATTAATAATAATAACAATAATTGGTTAACAGGAAGGGTAAGGCACAGTCTCTCTCACACTTGTTTTTGTGGAAACCTTAACCGCGCTGTAAAAAAAAGTAGGAAGGTAGAGTGAAAGTGGAAAGAGAGGAGCTGTAGTGGAGGGGAGAAAAGAAATAAAGAGAAAGAAATAGAGGGGGAGAGAAAGACGCTTCTCGCAACAGCCGTCGTCCGCCACCGAAGTGGTGGCGGGTGCAGTGACAGCCTACAACAGGTACAACCACCGGTGACAGGCTAGCCCCCGCCTCAAACGGCAGGGACATACCAGTCCTAGTCGCGTAGGGCCAGGAACACACCTGCCACTTTCAATGTTGCAAGTTGTCTAGTGAAACCTTTAAGGATGTCCAGTTACATGTGTGTATGCTTCAGTCATTTTTCTGCATTTTTCGTTGTACGAAGAAAGAAAGCCATAAAATGATTTAACCGACTTACGATCCTTACAATTGTGACATACAATATGTAACACTTGTTTAATGACACACAAAATAATGTAAAGACTATTAAGAATGCATACACGATAGCATGACGGGACCTCGGTGTGTTCAGCCCCAGCACGACCAATGTGGGACCAACAGCGGTAATGAATCGGCAGGCCCAAATGAGTATATAACTCATTTTCGCGGAGAGAACGCGCATTTATGTTCCATCAGCCCTCACAAAAATTTTGACGCAACTAAGCTACATGCGTACGCGCAAGTTTATGTCAAGGCTCGCATGCGACCTGCAGCTGTCGCGTTTGGAGAGCTACAATTCAACATTAGAATTTTATTTCTCTCTGTCTCCATTAGGATAACTATTTATAAAGGAACAAATAGAATTCTTATTACGTTTCTATTGTCATTTATGAAAAATTTTATAACTACGAAGGTGTTTATATGCAGCCCAAAATAAAAATTGACTTAAGATTCTCACACAAAATGTATGGCAAAACAAACTTGGGGCAGGACAGGGGTGTAATTTGTTTTATGCTCTATTTCACGCATGGTTATGATACTGAGTTGAAAATTTAGTGTGAAGGCATTTATGTTAGAGACAATTCTCTGTTCGTAATTATTTGTCGCCTATATCTATCTATATAGTAATATAAAGTAATGAGAACCAAGATGGCGCGTACGATCGACTATATTTCACTTAATTACCCAGTTTATAAGACTATACATCGTTTCTTCCCTTAATGAGTGATAACAAAGACTTTTCTCCGCCATAAAGGTTTTCCAGAAAAGCTCATTTTCCCAGAAATGCGCATTTTGGGTCAGAACAGGGGTGTAATTTGTTTCATGCTCTATTCCATGCGTGGTTATGATACTGAGTTGAAAATTTAGTTTGAAGGATTTTATGTTTTGAAGAAGAAGAAGAAGTTTGTTTATTCGTGAAAACAGGTATTACATAAATTATACAGAAGGAGGTCCCAGAGCTCAAGGCTGTATCGGGACCTCCTATGCATGGATGTATAAACTTGTGAAAAATATTAATGGTACAGAGACAATTCTCTGTTCGTAATTATTTGTCGCCTATATCTATCTATATAGTAATATAAAGTAGTAAGAACCAAGATGGCGCGTACGATAGACTATATTTCAATTTATTACCCAGTTTCTGAACCATACATCGTTTCTTCCCCTAATGAGCGATAACAAAGACTTTTCTCCGCCATAAAGGTTTTCCAGAAAAGCTCATTTTCCCAGAAATGCACATTTTGAACGATTAACATTAACATGTGGACAGTGTACAAACACCACAAACGCTTCTTACAAGCTGTATTAGCCCAAAATGAAATCACGCCTATTTATGTGCATATCAGGAAGCGCAGGTTGGAGTATAGTTACCAGAAGGGTGCTGGAACGCGACAACGTCACAATCGTGGAAATCTGGATGACAATGGTGCTATCAGACCTGGCAATGTTGTTCCTAACGTGGTACCTGTCACGAGTTCTTCCATGGGCCACCGAGCGACAGCAAAGCCCTTTCTTCTTGATCACGGTGAGCTTACAATCGACAAACAAGATCAAGGAAATGCAAAGAAGTGACACTTCTCGCTGTTGTAAGTCGAACGTGAGCCTTTTGCGACGTAAACATCATGCTATCAAATAAAAACGATTAAGTAAAGCAACCCCAGTTGGAAAGACTACAAGATGTTTCCTTTTTTAAAACGAAATATCTGTGTGCTTTTTGACAGAAAACTTTCTGTCGTAAACTAAGATCATTCTGTAGTTAGAACCAAAAAATACTCCATAACAATAGACAACCAAAATCTACTACAGAAAAACAACACAAATGCATTAAAGTACTACATAATTACAGAAAAATCGGGCGTTTACGACAGAACTGCAGATTATTTTGTCGTAATTTTTACACATTTATGTACTCTTTTTCGGCTGGGACTTGTCTGACTCACTGCAAATATAACTTCAATTTTAAAGCACGATTAAATGCACCTTTGACTAAGTAAAAGCTGTGTTCACAGAAAAGTCTCTAAATCTAGTGCTAAGAAAGCGACTGCGACTGAATACTTTTTGAGAGACAAAATAGGTTGGGCAGATAACATACATTTTTGCCCGGCCCGCATCCTTCATTCACAAAAAGACCATATTTTTACATCATTTGGAGGCTTATTTACTCGCTAAGTACGTATTTAGAGGTGGCCAGTCAATTACTGCACAACGTTAGCAAACCCCTCTTTTTATTTATTTATTTATTTATGAATACTGCAATCCCATGCGGGATTTTAGCAGGGTGGGATACATCCTTATAGACAATAACAGGCAACAATGCTCGACAAATTAGTTCTATATAGCGACAGAAACGTCCGATGAAGAAGGTGAAAGGGTATTCAATACTACCTACAGATTAACTTCTGAACTTCACCCCTAGTGCTTTGCTGGCCCTGTTGCGCTAAGGCTTTTCTTTGCTACGCGCCATTCGCTCAACATTTTCATGGAGTGTAAAGGCCCGTTCACACTTGCGACTAGCAGCGGTCGCGCGACCATTTTGGTCGAAAAGCGACAGTCGCAAATGGTCGCATCGGTCGAAAAGCGACTGCCGCGGGCCGATCGGGCACTGCTCGAATTTCCACTCGCGCGACTACTAGTCGCAAACCATTTCACCAATCAGCGAGGTCCCGGAGTACTCGATTGAGCACCTTTCCAATGCAATTAAAGAATACCCGTACCTTTTCAACAAACGGCACCCGGAATTCAAAGGCAGGGAGAAGGAATATATGGCCCGGGAGGAAATTGGAAAGATATTTGGACTATCCGGTAAGTACCATGAACTTTTGAGAAATGGGTTTTTCACGCAGGCGCAACATTTTATATTGACACCACGGTGATTGACATCGTATATTTGTCGTCGGCGTTCTCCTGGAAACACGAGAGCGCGGCATGCGCATGGGCTCGCCTGAAAAAGCTGAAGTGTCTGGCAAGCGGCTGCTACCGACGTTCGCTGTTAATGCCCAGCAGCTCTCCTACTCCCAAGAACAGAACGAGAAGGCGACAGTCGCAAGTGTGAACATCGGTAGTGGCGAGCTCCTCTCCTGGCGAGCTCCTGGCTACCTCATCTAGTCGCAAGTGTGAATAGACCTTAAAACATAAGCACAATATCTAAGATTTCAATGTTTCAGAACATTAGGAACAGGAAAAAAAATACAAAAATGCAGGAAAGCCAGAGCCGTAGGCAGAAGGAAAAGGCGGCTTCAGATCTAACGCTTCAGCCCATCTTGCAGCCTCTGACAGGACATCCGCGCTTCATCATCAACATCATCATCATCACCAACCTGAATACAGAAGGCATTCAAGTGATGCTACGAGTATCATTTTGCACTGCAGATCGCATCTTAAACAGTAAAAGCCAAATCAAATGGACAAGTCTATTAGATATACCTGCAGACTTTCACCTGTTTCTGTTTTTATCTTCTTGAAATCTGTTTTTATCTTCTTTAAATAATTTCAAGGAGCGCCTTTCAATATGTTTTCTTATTTCAAATAATAGTGACTATTCACCTACGTCACAATGGCGGCCATTTTGTGGAGCTTTTGCGGAGCGAAAGGCTGCAAGCATATATATAATCTACTACTCCGGCTTGCACTCCTCAAGCTCTGCCCTGCACCACGAAATGGCGCCCGTGACGTCACCTGTGCTCCTCATGTGGTATAGTTGCTAGATATGCAACTCTACCACGTTATTCATGCGCATGCGAATGCTCAAATGCCTGACGTCACAAAATTGTTGTAATATTTTTTTTTCTTTTTTGCCAGCCAAGTTACTGGAAACCTGTATCAGTCAGTGCGGTAAATGTCACACCCCAATCCAAACAACCGGACCGTTTCGAGGAACTTCCTGGAGAGGTGCCTGTGATCGTCTTTGCTCACAACCTTACCAAGGTAGGGGAGATGCGTATGCGCCAATCGCCTTTCGAATCGAGCATTTGCTTTCGTTCAGAGTAGCGTGAGTATGATCATGGCACATGAATGAGAAAGTCACGTGGTTCATTTTGTTTCTCGCCCACTTCTTTGCAAATGAGAAAAAAAGATTTAGGTTTAGATATAGATGTGCACGTTTTTCTTATCGCAAATATCAGAATGCGGGTTTGTGAAGATACTCTGCAACTCAGCAAATTGCAAACAATATTTAAAATCATTAGTCAGCACTTCATGTGAAAAATTGTGTTTAGCCAAATACGCATTTATAAAAGAAATATTGTCTCTGGTGCGCAATGTGGCTACCAGAAATATGCATCTGGCTAGTTTTTCTCGGCTGCCTCCAATATTTTATCGTTTATATCAAGTCGCCACAAAAGCGTGGCCCATGTAACCTTTTTCTGCACAAAAATAACTGATAAGTGGTAATCAATCAACGAAAGATCAATTGATAATTCGTTTACCCGAAACATTACTGGTTGAAAATGCAATCAATTGATTTTAATATTACTCAGAACTCAAATGGTTACAAGCAATTGACTGCAAGTAATGTATCACGTACAACTGGTTTTTCGCATATCAGGACTCCCACGCCGTTGGGGGTGGCGCAGTAATTAAGGCGCTCGAATACTGTGCCCAATGACGCGAGATCGAATCCCGGCCACTGCAACGGCTTTTCCAAGCAGGCAAAAGCAAGGCGCCGTGTGGAGTGCGATGTCAGTGCATGGTAAAGAACCGCAGGTGGTCGAAAACTCTGGAGTTCTCTAATACGGTATATATCATAACCTTAGTCACTTGGAACGTTTAACCCCACAAACCAACCATACCAGAGCACTGACTTTAGCAAATAAATGACTTATCGCGCGAGTTCTCAAGTTTTTTTTTTTCACGAAACCACACCGGTCAACAGTATGTGCCGAGAAACCTACTCTCCTCCACTCTCCCCCGGCTTAATGCTGCTATTCCATAGATCTGCTTGCCTTGTCTTGGTTAATCAGCCTTTATTGAGAGCCCGCATCTCAGTCATGCTTAGATCTCTGAATACATACTTAGAACTCAGAAAGCCGCAGTCAGAGGGGTCCAGTGGGAGCTCGCGACACCTACAGAAGCAGCCCACACAGACACTCGGTTCTGCAAAACCTAGTTTGAGAACTTCTGACATAGTCAATTCCTTTGTGTAAATTTCACGTTATGAATACCCATTTAGTTATTCCCCGATGGGAGGTCGGCTGCCCTACTAAAAAGAACAATATGGCTGACTAGTCAATACCACTTACTGTAAACTGTACCAGGTGTTAGTATTTTGCAATACATGGTACGGCAAAATTATTCTGTTCAGATATTTACTAAACGCAAGCAAATCCTGCTCAATGCAGGTGATTAGAAATACATAAGATAACCTTGAATTTTCTTGCATTTATTTCTCGCCAGGTATTTGGAAATAAACGTGTACTGAATGGCCTCGATCTGAGAATATACCAGTCAAGGGTCACCGTTCTTCTAGGACACAATGGCGCAGGAAAGACGACTCTCCTGAGCATCCTTACGGGTAAGTGAGCGGAATAAATTAGCTAGGCGAGCTCATGAAGGCAGTCAAACTGAAAACATATTTAATGCAGCAAACGACAAGGCACTGAATAGAAAGCGGATACAATAATTAGAGAGATTTAGCATACCGGGGTCCGCGATTACCACTCGCGGGCGGGGCGCACAAGCTGATTGGTTCCGATGTAGCAGGTCTATGCGCCAACATCAAGTATGTGGCGCCATCTATCGGCATCAGAGGAATCTGGGCATGCGCAGTGGAACATGCGGTGGCGAATTACGGTAGCGGATCGAGCATCATGGTGTGCTAAATCTATCTATGTTCTAATACGTGTCATAACTTCTAAATTGCATGTACTGCAAAAGGTATGGCCATTGGGAAATGCATGATGAAGCGCCTGTTTGTATATTGCTAATAGTATAGGTAATGTGTTCAGCCAAATGGGCAGAGTCAGTGTTGTGCCTCGGAATCCACTTTACGCGTTGATGACGGGGATTCAAATAATTCACCGTAAGACTTGTGATGCGAGATTGAAAGGTCGGCGTCTTTTCAGAACTTATTTTTAACAGGCAATTAAGGTTTACGTAAAGCATTTGAACCCGCCTCATTGCTCTCAAGCCACGCGCGGGATGGCACCTTCGTCCAGCTTCAGTGAAGCAAGGATTTTTCAATGTCTGATAGTATTTGCCGTACATTCGAAACCTAAGAAGGATATGAATGATGATTGATGATGACCATGTGTTTTATTACTGAAGATGCCACCGCATAAGACGTAACAAGGCGAGTAGAAAAATGTTTGATGTGGCTTATCGGGATCGGCATGCGGCGTTCTGCGAACGCTCAAGATGTAATGTACGCCACTTCCACAACAGATGCCGCGAGGGCACAAGGTTATTCTGCAGCACCTGCGTTCTGCTAATACGTTCCTTTGTAGCTTCAGCGTTTTCCTTTGAGGGCGGTTTTATTAAATAAGAGGACGGATCTTCGTTCGCTCTTTCAGTCTAGGGTCAGCCTATAGGACCAGAGGTAGATATCGCGGCTTGCACTTAGGGCGAAGCTTATGTATCTCCATGATTTGCGTCGGCTTTTAGTATGGATTCATATTTATTAAACTGATGCATTTGGCGGATCTATTTTCACATTTTAACTCATTGTGCCAGTTGCTGACACTGCGAGTTACTATTTAAACTGTTCAGAATCCCATCCAATACATTCCGACTGACCGTAAATTTTTCCAGAAAAGAATTAAAGGATATTTAAGTTGCGCGCTAAAAGGTGTGACGTGATAACAATAATAACTCTCGTCCGCGGCTCCCTTTCCAGATACATGTAGGCTAGTCTGCACCTCACTTTGTCATTTTTTATTCATTATGTCTATTTATTATCTCTCACGTGCTCGTTTGCAGGCAGTCGTAAGTCACTGCATTGTGATAATGACCACACAACACAAATTCAAAGCTGATTTTTTACAAAGCCGTACGAATGTGCCCTCGTGAGCCAGGATAGCGTGTTTGATTGGGAATCCAAGGCTCCGCAAAAAGTCCATCCTTATCTCGCACTGGCTCCCATTCTAAAGAATGAATCTGTTTTTTGCAGTGCGTGCCACCTTAGCCATGAGATCTTTTCACATTATGTGCCATGTCATATCTCGGCTGACATATGAGTTCCCCGTCACGACACCTGTCTGCTATGTAGCCACATTCTCACGATTTTTGGTCACTACTGCTGAGCCGACAACGCCCCGGCCAGTTTTTCTTGATACGAAGGTCGCTTTTAAGTCAGTATAGTGAAGTCACGCGTTTTGGAGCTATTTAGGCAGGAGCCTTGAATATACCAAGAGGGTAACATTATGGCTCACGTGGCTTCGAATATTAGAACGGAAAAAGAAATTACGATTTTAAGTGATACATAGTGTGAAGAACTGCATATATATTCAGCACTATAATCTAAAATTTGTTATAAAGGACCATGGTGGCATTTGAAAGTATGCACCTACTCTTAGATTAGCGTATAAAAGGGAATACAAAGTTAAATTAGCTTGGTATACGATGATTGTGACTGAAGTGACGGTCCGCTGGCTGCTTGCTTCCATTAGTTTTTTTTTTTTTTTTTTTTACGAACAGCGGGAGACTGCGAAGACTAATGCTCCGGAGTATCGTTAACCTTTTTTGCACCGAAATCTTCACCACACCATGTACTAGCCAAAGAGAGCCTGTCTAGCATTTTGACCCTCAAAGTGTCAGAGGTCACAGCGGGGATGTACGCCTTAACAGCGTATACCACCTACGGTGTACCAACAATTGACATTTGACCTTCGACCCTTATAATTAACCGTAAATTGGGTTGTAGAAAATGTTAGGACCAATAGCTCTCTCACTGTCTTTCTGGGCACCTCAACTGCCCCCTAGGGGAACAGCAGAAGGTGGCAGTGAAAGCGGAAAGGGAGAAACAGATGTCGTAGATGCGGGCTCCACAATAATTTTGACCACCAGAAATTTACCGGGCACTGACTTTGCACTGCACACTGACGCCTCTCCATTTCGCCTACATCGAAACGCCGCCACCGGCAGTCGCGTTCGATACCAGTTACTTCGGACAGTAGTCGAACGTCATAATCATTCAACCATCTCATCAGGGCAACCTTTGATGGTAGAGAAATCATCAGGTGTTTCTCTTGTAGTTCGCAGCGTCCTGGGCTCCATAGTCATGGCATTCTATTCGATGAAAAACCAAGACTGCCCACATGTAAACTTAAATCTTAATCAAAGCAAAACTACACATTCGCTTCTCGTAACTAGAATTAGCGTGTTGAAACTGAGCCAGTGTTTTATATTCTAACGTTTTCTTCAGAGTGTTAGAACACCCAAAAGGCACGCGTTAGCCGCACAATATCTTTCTGCACTGAATATCGTGCAGTTGCGCCACAAAAAGCACTTCAGCACTGCGCACGTCCTCCTGATGCACGTTTGAGCGCGGTTTGAAGGTTCCTCAATTGCTTGGTCTCTCTCGCTGTTTTATTCTCTAATTATATTTTTGTTTGATTGAGACTCATTACGCACTTTTGATCATTACACGCATTTATTTAGCTCATTAGGTCAGAAATACATCTACTTCGTGTAGGCGTAACATGACATCTCTTGGACGTCGACATAACGTATATGGCTATTTCGACTTCTTACTGATTGTTGTTTTACAATTTTGACTCTATATAATTATTCATTGTATTGAACTTTTTTGTTTAGCATCCTCACACCATCCTCTTTTGTCTACAACCACCCATGTCATTCCACTTACTGGAATGACATAAGACTGTGCACACATTTTGTAGTCCAGAGAAGCTTTCGCATTATTAAGGGATTAGTTAAAAGTGCATTCAGAAGGGAAAGTGCGTGGAGGAGAATGACGAGAGCCATTAACACTATCCCCTCATGCAAGGCGGAACTTATGTAACCAATCGAATTAAATTTGTATCAGCAGTGCGCACACAATCAGAAGGACATCAGTATTTTTCATATAAATGAAGCATAATTTTTGGTCATCTGCATCCTCTGGTGAATTTGCTCGATCTACCCTAGCAGTTTATAGGTGAAACAGGCATATACAGGTAAATATTGCTTCGTGTGCTTTTCTGGTTTACCTATTGACAATTTCGTATGTGATAAAAGTGTAGCTTTGGCGCAAGCCATTGAAGTGCCTTCCGTGTTCAGTATACTGGTTATTCTTGCATGTTGCTCTTTTTCTCCCGGCGCTTGACATCCCGAATCAATGACAGCGTACTCTATTATGCATGCAGGCACCCATAGCCCGACAATGGGCCTCGCCAAAGTCTGCGGGTTGAATGTGACAACTCAGCGAGACAAAGTTCGTAAGATGGTCAGCTTTTGCCACCAGACAGACATATTCTTCGAGGACCTCACTTGCTTCGAGAATCTGGCTTACATTGGATCGGTACGCATTTTTTCTGTATAAAAAAAAAAGATTAAAGCTGGGAACTAACGCCTTGGAACGGTTGTGCTGTGCAGTAAGCGCCAATGCTTTATCTATCGATAAAGCATTATAAATTTCAATTAATGCTTAAATTGCAGCCAAGAATAAACCCTCTCAATTAACCAGTGGTAATTTCAGGTTATATCTTTCGTTTTATATGCTTTCATTACCACTCCTATAATTAACTCTGCTTGAGGTTCATTAGTGAAGAAATACGAGATCACACAAGCTTCTTAGGTACAGTCGAAAGCATAAGTGGTACACAACAGCCATCTGGTGGCGGAAATCGGGAAAACTGCATTGCAACGCCATCTAGCAGCAACTACCTGTGATTAAAACATTGTTGGTGGTATCTCATTTTTATCGAGATGCATATGAAGCTATCGTTGACCCTCTCGCTGTCGTTTGATCACATTCCGGTGGAGTTTTCCTGAGCTCCAACACCGGCGGCGTGTTGTATGCCACTTTTACTCACGAATGTAATCGAACCCGTTACGTACGTCAAACCGGGAACAAACAAAAGCATCTGTTTAACTTAACAGCTGCAATGTAGTCAGTGTCATCTGGAATACTGTGCTTTTTAAGTTTTCAAGCACAGATTTTGTAAGAAAGGCTGCTTCACAATATTGTTTTCTTGAAATTTCGGCGTAAGGAAGTGTCTAATTATAGACACACGTAATTTTACACGCAGTGTGAGCGCATCTTACTTTACACGTTTACGACCGCAAGCCTTCAAGCAGCAAACAGAGCGACATCAACACCAATGTCCCTCTGTGCGCGGGGGAGGTTTTTATACTAGACTTGACCACATATTTAAAATCACAGTGATTTAGGTGCACAGGTTCGCTACTTCCTTCAATAAGAAGCCTGAAGGTGCCCAGAAGGAAATACTTGTATTCGTCGGACATCCGGCATTCATTTTCATGGACGCCTACTCCGCTTCTGACACATTGTACTAATGCGAACAAAAGAAAGCTTCGGGAAGAAGCACCGCAAAAGTTCGAATTCATCTAATTCATGCTGCATTGCGACACCTTTACAGAGCTGGCAGTACTACAAAATACGCTTCAGAAACAGGAAGCCACACGAAAAAGCTCACACCTGTAGCATGTTTCTTGTGTAGTCATACTTACTTTCTGATGGTACAACAGACACCTAAAGATATATCGCTTCGAAGAAAATAAGGCGCGTGCTTCCGGCACCCGCAGACTTACGACATTGCTGATATCGATCAAAAGCATAAATTTTATGTTCTAGTGTATGTGAACACAGTATTTCGTTTAGAAGCTGGTCAGACAATATGTTCAACAAAATTACAGCGAAAAGACAGGCTTTTCTAACTTTTCCGTTGTACTAGTCACTTTCGACCCACTTTTAAGGCTTTCTGATTAAAACCTGCCTGAAATATAAATTACGTCCTTTGAAAAGCAAACACATGTATCTTTGTATTCGATGAGAGTATTTTTGCGACTAATAATTTTATGTTTCTTTTCATTTTTCTCTATATTTTACACAGGGTGCTCAATGATTAAGTGTTCTAAACGGTCTTTCAAAAAAATTATAATTTTCATTTCAATTCATTTCAGCAATAAACTTCTAAGAAAGTGTAACTGAATATACATGTGATCAGCATTTCCGAACGTGTGTATGCGCAGTTCTGCCCGGGATAAGCATCAGCAGCCATTGTGAGAGTACCTCCAAAAATGGTTGGAATGACGTAATAAATTGAACTTGATCTATACTGATTTCGGTGCTTTATTGATTCAAATAGTCGAAGATGTGTCTGAATTTTATTATTATATATAAAATTTTACCAAAACATCCCATATCGTCTTCGTTCAAAGCGGAACGTCGTCCATATGCTGCCGAAAATCTCCTTTGACAGCGGTGGCACTGTCAACTCAAGCTGTTCCATCTATGTGATATCTCATTTTCGTTTTGTTATATTTCTGAAGCTAAAGGGTGTCAACAGAAATGAGCTCACTGAGAATGTCAAGGCTGCCATGACGACGGTTCAGCTCGGAGATCGGGTGAACAGCATACCTGGCGAGCTCTCCGGAGGCATGAAGCGCAGGCTGTGCGTGGCAATCTCCCTGTTGGGCAAGCCTAAGGTGCGTACCACATCCCAAGCGGGTTCTGGCAAGATATTCACAAGAGAGCCGACATAGTTGAGCAGTCGCAAGAAGTTTCGTCGTAAGAAGCAGCCCTAGAAGAGATCAGGCGCCTATTTAATGAGACATTTCGCTTGCGGGCTATTCACAACAGACGTCCGGAGCCCCTCCCCCAATCCTGAAAGATAGATATCCGTCGCAATCCAGTGAAAACTAAGCACCTGAATCCCAATCATCCATTGAAGCACGGCCTTATGCTTCGCATAGCAAATAATCAAGCTGCGAATAGACGAGCACGACAGTTTCATTCCGTTTTGTACTTTCGTCAAGCGCCGCAAAAGCATAAGAGGGGACGAAAAAATTTGGTGAATAAAAGCCGCGGAGCAACAGATCGGTATAGTACAGCTAGATACTGTGGCTATTTGGTAAAATATTATTTTTGTTACTCTTCTGTCAAGCCTCCGATGCGTGCGTCCCGATAAAGCATCACGGACACAAAACCCGTGCAAATATTTGGGTCCTTGCTCATCGACGCCACAGAGGTGGATGTCAATGTTCCACTTTCTGCTCCTCGGTGGTGCAGCTGCTGATCCTGGATGAGCCCACCACCGGACTTGACCCCGAGACAAGGCAAAACGTGTGGAGAGCCGTTCGCCGGGCGGCCGAGAAGACGACCGTGCTGCTTTCTACGCACAGCATGGCTGAGGCGGATGCGATCGCCGACCAAATCGTAGTCATGGCCGAGGGACAAGTCATCTCTTGCGGGTCCAAGGCATTCCTCAACAAGGCGTGCGGTACGCGACTTGTCTTCCATTGGTCGTTCACGAGCAAAGAAAAGGCAGTGGTTGGGGGACTTCTCGTAACGGGGAGCTTCGTTTCGAGGGTGAGTAAAAGTGGGAGAACAGAGACACAAAAAATAAATCCTTATTTTTGATGTTGGACACAGAAACTTATGTGAACAATTAACTGTTTTAATCAGAAAGCAATGAAATTTGAGCTATAGTTATGGCATCCCTGCTGACTTATTCAGATCAGGAATGAAATTTTACGACGAAGAGCATATGATAGAGGGTTGATGATTTCTGGCGGCAAAACAATGAAAACAACGATATCTAGAGTGTGACACAGGTGAAGCTTGTGTCGCATTGAGGAGAGTTATCTCTTTCCATGAGTGCGGATTGATATGTGAGCGCGGCGTAATGCAACATAGCTCTACTAATTACATGTTTATAGCAGTGATCTTTGTGCGGATAGGATTTCCTGTGCTGATAGTGGGGATGATTACAAATTAATGCTTAATTCGGTATTCTGCACGAAATATTTCCTAATGTGATTGCCAATAGAATCACATCAGGATAGCACTTAAACAAGAAAGTCAGTATGCTGAAATGGGAACATATTTAACTTATTTACACAAAGTCTGAAACTATAAAGATATGTATAAATAAGTATAAACAAATAAAAATAAATAGTACAACCCACATATTCGTCAAGACTAAAGTGTATAAATATATTGTAACACTTTCACAAATCGAAATAGTGTGTTCCTTCAGTGTGAAAGGTTTAGATACACACAACTAAAATATACATCATACGATACTATTTCATGTGAGCAATGCTGCAAAGGTGGCTAGTCAATTTCTACAAACTTATGTGCTGGTGCGTTTTATTTACATACCTTACCCCAGAAATGCTGGCCGCGGCGACAAATTTTCGATAGATGCGAAACGTTAGACGCCAGTGATCTGTTCAATGTCAGTACGTGTCAAAGAACCCCACGTGATCTAAACATCTGCGTATTTATCCTCTAACAGCCTTAGTCGCTTCGCGACCTTAAACACTATAACTCAAATGAAACTTACATCAAAAGCGAGGAAGACGATTCGAGTAATGATAGTTGAAAGTCCACGCAATTTGCCTGATCGTCTTCCTGTTCTTTGGCATACGTCATTGTGTTAAATACAACTCCCGAAGATGCTAAGGTAATCTAATACCTAATTCAAGCACAAATATGCATTTTAACAAAAGTGCACGAAACTCCTCGAAAACAGGTAACAAGGTGGAATCGCAGGTTGTTCAGCCCTGCAGCCTCGGAAGTGATACATTCCTTCCTCCCGAAGTAGAACAAATATCAACCATTTATAACTGCCATTATCATTTGCGGGAAAAAGTGACCTTTCAGAATTCGAAAAAACTCCAGGAAGCTATTTTAGCCCATGTAAAACTTAATTCTTAGGCACAACGTGTCCATTATCATTGAGGTCATCTTTGCGCTATAAATATTTTACATTTCTTAGCGTCCTATAAGCACTCTTGTAAAGGTGCTGATAGTATTACTATATAAATATAGAAAACATGCCCACCTTGGCTCTAGACATTTAGGAAAAAAAGGAAACCTGAATTTTTATTACAGGCAAAGCGGCTTCTTATAAAAACAAACATTAAGACAGTTGTTCCGAGGGAGAAGCCGAGTAATATTTAAAAATTTGTATTGTTTGCAATGAGAGACTGCTTTTGTTCCACAAGTGTACCCACAAACATCAGAAAACGGGGCTGTAAAGTTATGTGTTAGGACCAATAAATAATTTCTGGCAATTAGCTCTTTACGTATTACGGGTCGCACCTAGAAGCAACCAGAAATTTGTAGCCAGCAACTAAATAGACCTTAATCACCATTTAGAATTTCGAAAGCTTAGCTACCCTCTGTACAGCCGCAAAAAGGTTTATTTCGCGGAAATACAGCCGTGCTCTTTCAAAAAACGTCTCATGCTATGCACTGCCTCGATGCCTGTCACCGCCACTTGCCTCTCGCCTTCTTCGTCTTCGTCGAGTTCAAATTTGGGCAACATGAGATTTTTCAGTTTGTGTACACTTTCCAAAGCTCCATGTTTTATTTTAATGTTAAAATTTCATTATAACTGCTATAGATTGACCAGACTGAAGGTGGCCAAGGCAATGAGCCTGGTCAATGACAGAGCACTGCATGTTAAGTTTTAACTCCGCAAATCTTCTACTTCTGCGTTTGCTTTTTTATTTCAGTGCAACATCGCAATAGCACGAGGCTTATGTCTATCCAATGGCCACGAGGCTTATGTTTGCCTATGTCTGGCCAATGTCTAAACTATGTCTCACCAACATGGTCATAATGTATTGTTTACTTCTTGTTCACTATCAGGAATACTTTTGGTATTTACATTTTTCCTTTTCATTCTCTTATTCATGCCCTCGACAACACCCACAGGTCAGTTCATTATTTGTTTTCCTTGCGTATGTCTTAACTTTCTATACGGAAATGGACTCGGTATCAAAGCTGTTCTCCATATCATGCATTCTGGCTTTACTTTTCTCGATCTGCAGATATGCGGTTCTGAATGTTGTTCATATCCTGTTTTATTTCGCTTAAGTGTTCTGGTGTTCCAGCATAGTATTCTTTTAACAATCTGAGCACGTCATCATTCTTCGGTGGAATGTTTGCTTCCACGTCGGCCGCACGAAAAAAAGTCGGACTAGGCACGTGGCAATTGTTTTGGTATGTGGGGTTTAACGTACGAAAGCGGCTCAGGTTATGGGAGGCACCGTAATAGAAGGCTCCACAAATTTTTACCACCCGCCTGGTGTTTCTTAAAGTGCACTGTCATCGCACAGCACACGGGCGCCTTGCTTTTCGCCTCTATCTAAAAGCGGTCGCCGCCGCCGATATTCGATCCGGCATTGTTGGGCAAACTAGTCGAGCGCCTTACCCACGGCAACACCACGGCGACCCAATGCAGGGATGAAGTGTGTCTCTTTTAAAATTCACAAATTACATCCGCTGCTCCTGTAAAATGGTATTGGGATTCATGTTGACACAGCTAAACTCAGAGGGAAGAAATCTAGCCAATTCTAAGAAGCGATACGTGTGCATGTCCACAATAACTTAAATGCAGTAGTTGGTATCAGAGGCCATAAGGCTGTACTATTACAAAGAGTGCAGAAAAATGCCTACATACAAGAACAAAGAGCACAATTCAGGTATATGCTCTCCTAGCCGCACGTTGGTTTCTTACGCATCGCTGGCGCTAAATCTTCTCTTGGTGGCATTTACCTTTTTATGACGTCACACAACAACTTAAGTTTCTCGGAGGTACACAAGAATGGCACCAGATAAGATTTTACATAGCGAAGAGCTAGCGACACATTCAATCTTGAGCAGCTCGCGACAGATCTTGAAAAGCAAAGAGCACAAGTCACCTATGCTGTCCCGTGGCCGCATTCGTTAGCCACATATTGTGGCCAACCCATTTTTATAAAGCGTTCAGCATAGTGTGGCATCAAAACGCTTCCCATTTAACATCCTAGTCAAGCTGGAGACACGTTCGCGATAGGGATTCGAACTGAAAACATAAGTAACTCCCATTTTATGCCGGTATAGTTAGGGGCAGGATTCCACCGAGACATGAGTCAGATATTTCGCCTACTCCTCATTAAACAAAAAAAGTTAATCCGTTGAATCAAATGGCTATGTTACAGATGCAAATGCGTCTACCCTGAAGGCGAGGCTTAAGCGCCCTCCGAACTTTTTTCTTTTCTTTTGGGCGCTAGTTACCTTCAGGTTGTTTGATGCCCCGTCCTAATCCGCCAGTGGCACTGTTGTATTTGGTTTCAAAGTGTAGCATAGAAAGGTATTACTCTTTGCTACTAAGGTGATATTGCCACGTGCCTAGCGCCGCGCTACAGCCGTGTTTGGTGCCGACGACGACGAAGCGGTGGTTGGCACGAGCGGCGCGCTGGTGCTGGACTCTGTGACTCTGTGTTCGGAACTACAAGCCGACCTTATTCTCGGGTCCTCGGCTACGTGTACTTTCACGGCTCCCTCTGACTTCAGTCGTGACAATATATTCAACGATATATCATCAGGTGATATACGTAAAATCTGTTAAAGAACCCCAGGTGGTTGAAATTTCCGGAATCTTCCACTACGGCGTCTCTCATAGCCTGAGTTGCTTTGGGACGTTAAACCCCACAAACCAACCAACCTAAAATATAAGAATTTTATGTGGTTATAGGTTTGTTTCCATCGATTCTGTAAGCCCATCGTTCGCATAGCAGTTCACTGAAGAAAATTGGACGCATGATGCTTCAAGCAAACAATCTTTTGCAGGCGCCGGTTACAAGCTGACCATCGTGAAGGGAGGTAACCAATTCGATCTGAATGGCATATTAGCCACGGTTCGAACTGTGGCCCCCACAGCCGACGTTGATGAGGAGACCCTGGATGAAGTCAGCATCGCTCTCAGGACTCTGGAGCACAAGAACTTCCCTGATGTGTTCGATACGCTGGAGAAGTCGGCAACAAAGTTTGGCATCGCAAGCATGGGCGTGACAGCGGCTTCGCTGATGGATGTGTACATCAAGTAAGCAAACGTTAAGTGACAGCTATGCTTTATGCAGTGCTCATCTTTGTCTGTGTGCAGTAGTTTTGAGCCCGAAGATGCGAATATATGAAAGCTTGACATTTGTTTCGCGCAAAGTTAGCCATAATAAAACTGGAATGCTTTCTTCGTGCAGATACAGTTCTCCAGTCGACAGAACGCTTGGAATTTATTAGCTGGCTTGGTTTACCTTCACCGAACCCACAGCTCTATATCAGATTTAGGGCAACATAATTAGACGCCAAAATACCCATAAGCGCGCTCCACTCAGACGTTTTTTTATTGCAAGCACTCAGGAATAAGAGGCCCGCGCTATTCGAGTGCGAAACACCAAAAACCGCCTGAACGAATTGGTCGCATTTGTAAGGTAGTTGTAATTTCTACGCAAGTCGAAGTCACACTTCGCGACACAAGTCGCGAAGTTTATGATCTAGTGTTGTCGTTATTGCCGTTGGCACCCATTCTATCTTTAACGTAAACTTCCCGAAGTAACTCAATTTGCAACAACTGTAAGAAAACTTACTAATTCTAGATCAGTCATTTGAGAATCAAGTTCATTGCAGGCTCCTAATTTCAAATAAATATTTATGGTTGCAAACTAACATGTGTAATCTTTTCTCGGAAGTGAGGATGGAGTACAGAGTTCATACGAGGGGGTTGTTTTGTATGAGATTACCTTTATTCTCATTTTACAAGTTCATCAGATGGACACTTTATTTTTCAGTACCTCGTAGGCACTCAAAACTACCCGATGTAGCAAAACGCTATAAATCAGGAGGGACAGGGCACTGTACTGACTTTGGAAGTGATTCTGTCTGATATTTGCCACACTGCACCCTTCCCCGCCTCTCCCTTCCATGACCACTGTGTTCACACCTCAAAAATCATAAAGCCATTCCTCGTTGAGTACTTCGAATCAGTTCCTTGGCTTCTCCCTCTGACACACTTCTGTACCTCTTGGAGACAAGAGGATTCTCAGATGAGGGTGTTGTTGTTGTTTTTTTGCCCTCATAGTTATCGGCTATCTCTACTACAAAGTGCAATCCTGAATCCTCTACTCCATATGACAGTCGCGCAATAATATAAGAGCCTGTCATTACATGTAGGTAAATACGTAAAATAAGAAATATTCATTTGGAAACTTGAGCCCTCCTTGCCCTCCTTTCTTTCAGAATAATCATGGAATGGGTTCCAGGTGGAAGGCGACAGGTAGGAGCGATTGAAGGTGAGCGCATTCTATTCTTCTATTCCAGGTGGGACCTGCCTGCGGGGGGGTTAGACCTACTGCATTTCACAAAGGAAGAGAAATCTTCGCAACTGTTGCTTATTTCTTACAATTTTCGAAAAACAGATGCTCAAAACATTCCTCGCCGGAAAATTCGCAACTTCCTTTTTAACGAGGCGACATGAATGATCGTTTTCAGGCTACAGTGTTATTTTGATTTTACCATGCCAAACTCGTGAATATTGTGTCAACCTCGAAGTATTTGCAGAGCATGTAGATAACATACACCATGGGCTTATCGGCGACATATAATACTACCCCGCGCCTACGTATTCGCCGCAAATTACAGACCTGATTAGAAAGCAGCCATGCGCAGATTAAAAAAAACTTGTGAAATCCACATTCCACGGAGTAGTTTTTTCGCAAAGCCAGATTTAAGTGCGCATGAACAATTCGTTGCCTGAGAGGATGCAGTGAATACCAACGAAGCTCGGGTACACGGAATACAGATCGTTTGCTGCATCAGAAAAAGCTTGTCCCCATCTTAGACTAAGTGTCACATGTGAGAAACTACTGTGCACTCCATGCGTGGCTTCTGAGCATAAACGCCGCCTGTTATCCTAAACCCCGCAATCTCATCATCATCACCACCACCACTATCATCAGCCTGACTATACCCACTGCAGGGCGAAGGCCTCTCTCATATTTCTCCAAGTAACCCGGTTATGTGCTATAATACTGTGCTATACCTCTCATGATTAGTTTCATAAATCCCGGCAATATACTTTGTCAAAATTATTTGTTTTACCTTCAAGGCTACAAGCATTGCAGAAAGGGGAGTAGTTTGCAGCGAAATACAAAAAGCGCATATGTGATGCAGAGAAGTCACTCACAAAAATATACAATGCTAACTTACGCAGAATCGAAAACTATGAACGACTCTCAGGATGGAAGTCGCTCCCAAGAGCTTGTTTGAGTCTGGAGGAATGAAGTAGTAGTTGCGTGCGTTAATACTGAACGCTGTAATTTCAATCTTACGCGCGCGGGTAAGTCACATAAGATATACGAGAGTAGAGGAATCAGTTCACTACACACACTGGGAGCAATATGAAATATGTTTTGTGAAAAACGCATGTGCGGCAAACTATACTTAACAAGTTTAACACGTGTTTCATTGATGATATCCTAGCAATACGCCTGTAGTTATGCCGAATAAGTCGAACTCATTCAGATCTAACTCGAAGGCGTCAGTTAGGCTAGCGTTCTTTGTGCAGCGAATGCGTGTGCTATGGTCAGTGTACCCTACAGTAAAATTTGAAGTCAACTTGCGACACACGCAAACTTTTGACAAAAATAATTTAGCGTGCGATAAGCATTTTTATATTGTTCGTACGAAGGAATGCTGTAAGACCAGATTAGATATCGACGCCGAGATAACGGTAAAAAGTGCCCGATTCAAATTAATTGGCTATTTAGGTAGTTGTGCTCGGAATGTAAAGAATCGTATACAACCTTTGTTTTTAAGGTTCATTTTCCACAAATTGCACAGTTCATAGAAAGCGTCGCAGTAGCCTTGGCAGACACTGTTGTCATCCGATCTCTTCATTTCACGAACCGCCCAAAAATTGTGAGAAAATAAATGGGTTTTAGATGAAGCAAAGGTAGGCAGATCACTTTTATCAATGAGGAGCACCTCGAGAAACTGCAGAGAGGCCCCAGGCGGTCCACAGCCAATGACACTGAAAGCAAAGATTTACGCATTGAAAGGTACGCAGTCAGACTGATAACGAGAAATTTGTAAAGCATATCTAGAAACTTAGGTTTATGATTAGTCGAGTTTTGAAGATATAAGGAGTTTATTGAGATTTTTGAAACGCTTACCTAATAGCACAAGCAGAAAATTAAACTCTCACCTACCACTTCGATGCAATGAATGTTAAAATTAGGCCAAGTTTCAGAGAGCGCGATTAGGACAGCATTTCACGTGTCAGTAGCAAAATACTTAAGTCACGTTTGGTAGCGTTGCATTTCGTTCTGGCTTACATCGCGAACACACGTTGGGACGGTGACAGCTTCCTGTTTCCGCTCGCGTATTCTTGGGGCGTATCAATGACAATAGCATCCTGTGAAGGATTCCGTGAGCGTCCCGCTTCTGGATCGGCTCTGTGCTCTAAGTCGAGGAAATCTATATTGTCATTATTCCTATTAAGCATACTACCTTTAACGCGTATTTTCAACGAATAGTTTATTGCAGCCTATTTTAATCTTAAGGTAATGAACCACAATCAGCGTGCGCGTTCGAAACTGGTGCTTGTGAACCATCGTGAAATAGAGAAGATAGGAGAGTACAAATGCTTCCTCCGCGTCCGTCCATGTCTTGCGATGGTCAGGAGTTCTATATAAAATCAAATATTTGCTTGTTGAACTATCTTGAAGCTCATCAAGCCGAAACTATAAGTTTAATGACATTAGTGTGTTGAGTTTTATTTTTCAAGTGTTTCTAGCCCGTATAATGTGCCAGTGTTTTTGTGGGTGTTCTTACTTTGTTTACTATCAGCTGTGTAGACCGTGGGTCTGAGCCGCGTAAAATTTTATTATGTGCTTTTGAAAGGCACGTATTCACATTGTTTCTCTCCATCCATTGTAGGTCAGCACATCGTCACAATCTGCCGTGCGACGCGAAAAGCACAGACCTTCCTGCGGTCGTACCGAGCACTCTTCACCAAGCGCTTCCTATGCTTGAAGCGCAGCTGGGGACAGCTGACGTTGACTTTTGTCGCGCCAATCCTCAGCCTCCTTCTGATCTTGTACCTTGTCGAGTCGCCCATGAATAATTGGCATCGGCAGGCACAAGCGGGAATCAGCGGAAAGACATCAAGCCCAGATGGTGGTGTCAATGAGACTGAGCTGCGGCTGCAAGAACACTTTCCAGGGGCCCAGGTCTTCCTTCAAGAACAGCCTTCGATCTCGAGCAACCAGAGTCTCCAATTTCGAGTTCTCGTTGAGTCGGATGGTGGCGTCATCCGCCCAGTGCGACACATTATATCAGATCTTACGCAGATCGCTGCAGATGACTTCAGTCTCTACATGAAGACCTACCCCTTCGCGGTCGCTTACGAACATGACGTGTAAGTACAGCGGAAATCGATTCTCAAGCACTGCTGCGGAAACCCGCAACTGCGATTCTTTGTAAATGGACGAGAAAATATTTTTTCTCTTGCCCCTGAACGTTTAGAAAGTCTTGGACGAATGTTTATAAATTCGACCGAAGTTGAGCTGCTTCGAATGGTTCAATTAAAAAGCAATAAATTTTAAAGACCGCTTTTTTTAATGCATGGGACGATTGATCTGCACGTATTGGGTCCTTTGGAGGTAATGTTAATCAATGTATTTTTTGTAATATTTCGAGACTTACAGGCCACAAGAGACTTCCAATCGCTATGGCTCTGACGGCCACACTTCGTGTGGCTGCAAGTCTTCTTCACATGTTTCTACGTGAGCCGCTCAGCCATGCACAACAGAGGGCAGTGCCGTCGCGCACAAGGTTCCGAATTATAGCCCCCACACCTTTCTGTCGATGACAATCGCGTTTCAACCGCCTTTTTGATTATTCAAGATTACACAAACGAGAAGAAATAGGAAGGCAGTGATCGATGAACGAGGGGAAGCGAGAAACGTCTACGCTCAGAAAAACGGACACGACCACTGGAAGTCTGCAAATTTCAGCATCAAACGTAACGTGCTATGGGCGGGTGCAGTTTTCAAGATATTGGTTTGCATTTAGGCTAGAAAATAATTTTTAACGTTTATTTCCACTTTTTATAACCACGGGCTCCTTTTGCAGTTCGCCTCTGCCTCCACTCAGATATAAATACTAGCCAACCCTATGATTAGGCTTAGCGGCCACCGCGAGAGGCGCTGAGTCACCAATACGCTCCGAAAAAACTGTCTAGTATGCAATCGTGCTTAAAATCGACGAGGAAGAACGATCAACTTAAGACGCGCTCTCTGCCTGAGGGTTACAATGTGTAGCAGCCTATCACGCTTAGATCTGGGTTCTCGTAACGAGGGCAACACATTTTTCAATACAACTGTTTTTCTTCTCGAACAAACTATTTAGATGACTGCGATTCAATTCCGCAAATAGAGCATGACTAGAAAAGCTAAAACTAGAAAAGGTAAATACCACATTTCATAATTCGCGATCTGATTAAGACAGCCTTGCACTTGCATGTCGTCAACCTTAGCGCCAACAGGAGCAGAATAGATTTTAAGCATGTTTGCTTTTAGAAACATTTTGAATTGTGTGTAGGCGTATAGCAATTCACTAACGGAAGGAGATTGAAAAATTAAACCGCAAGCCCTCAGGGCGTGAGGAGTGTTTGGCGCAAGCGGATTGAAAAATGATGAAAGCGGTGATGATGCCAGTTATGACTTCCAGCGCCAGCGCTAGACTCTAAACAAGGGAAATGAAATTTGCATTCAGATTCGCCATATACTAAGGCGCGAAATCTAGTTCCAGGTTTGGTCTAGTTTTGTGAACAGTGGGGGAGCAATGGTGCCTCCGAGCAGCCGCGGTCTACATTTTCCACCATTAACAGTATAGCTTTTTAGACGACGAAAACCTGTAGCCTATGAGTAGCCTCTATCCTCCACAGCACGTGCATCCAAGCGGGAAACATTACTGGCGCCCTCCTATCACCTGTGATATGGCAACAACACTATTTGTTAATGCATGAGTATTTGTTAATGCAGGCCAGAAGGTTTGGCTTGGTTTATGGGGTTTAACGTCCCAAAGCGACTCAAGCTATGAGAGAAGCCGTAGTGGAGGACTCCGGAAATTTCGACCACCTGGGGTTCTTTAACGTGCACTGACATCGCACAGCACACGGGCTTCTCTTAGTTTGTACCAGTGCTGTAACGCATTCTGTAGTCTTTTTTGTTTTCGGTTGTCGTAGGAGTTTCCTAGTTTGTTGTTACGTATATTTCATGAGGCGGGTGAATATCTATAAGCCCAGGAGGTCGCTGCTCATTTGTTGCAGATTTACTCTACCAGTGGTTGGTTGGTTGGTTGGTTGGTTGGTTGGTTGATTCACAGGAAGGGAAAGGCGCAGTATCTGTCACACTTGCTCTGTGGACACCTGAACCGCGCCGTAAGGGAAGGGAGGAAAGTGGGAGTGAAAGTGTAAAGAGAGAAAGGGGAGCCGTAGTGGAGGGCAACGAAGTAATTTCGACCACCTGGGGATCTTTACCGTGCGCTGACATCGCACAGCACACGGACGCCACTTCGTTTCGCCTCCATCGAAACGCAAGCGCCGAGATCGGGTTCGAACCCGGGAACTCCGGCACAGTAGTCGGGCGTCTTACCACTGCGCCACCCCGGTGTCTACCAGTGCTGTAACGCATTCTGCAGTCTTTTTGTTTTCAGTAGTTGTAGGAAATTCGCAGTTTGTAGTTGCATTTATTTTATTGGGGGGGGGGGGGGGGGGGGTTAATATTTATAAGCCCAGCAGGTCGCTCCTCATTTATTTTTAATTTTCTCTCCATGCAGAGTGCGAGCCATATATAATCCCACCAGCTCCGCCACGCGGCCGGTCCTAATGAATTTGCTGCGCACAGCCGAGCTGCGCGCATTCACCGGACATCCAGAAGCACGTATCCACACCACAGTGGCTTTCCTGGAGAAGCCTGCAGATATGGACAGCGTGTTCAAAAACCTCATCGAAACCGGCATCATCCAGTTTTGGGCCCTATATCCTGCCTTATCTTACACCATCGTATTCGCCTCCTTCGTGGTCTATCCCGTAACGGAACGCCTCAGTGGAGCGCGGCAGGTGCAGCTCATGACAGGAATACCTGGGAGCTTGTTCATGCTATCACACTTCCTTTTTGATGTCGTCGGCTATGTCCTCGTAATGGCAGCCTGGTGCTTGGTGTACTTCATGGTCTCTTCGCATACAGTTTCTACGGCGAGTGAGTGTCACCGATTTGTCATACTTCATTTAGCCCCCGCTGATTGCTTTTACACCTGTGTGTTTTATTCTGTTAAGCATAGTGAATATCCGAGACAGCTAAGCCTACATATAATCGCGTCACCAGTGCTTTATCTAGCCTTTTCAGCCTTACATAACCGGCTTTCCCTACTGCAGTCGCACAAACTAAAATCTGTCCTATTTCACTGCTTGGCATATGTGTTTTACGCATGACATGCTTTAGCTACCGTTATGAGCCAACTTGAAATGACGTCGAGCCAAAAGCAGTACCCTCCATTCGAGCACTGAAACGGGAACATGCAGACACTGAAATAGACTTAAGAATATATAACGAGACGAGTTCACCGCCTTTCTAGGGGCCCGTCATGTGTTCCGGATAGTGTCTGTCCACATAAAACAACTTCGCGTTCTGCCACTCAGTATTGTGATATAATCCAAATTTGACCAAAATATGCGTTTCTAACCTAATTTCAGCACCGTCAATTATTGGTGACCACCACAAATCAGCTCTTTGAATATCCTGAATTTGACCTAATGCACATTTTGCCAAAATTTGTATCCTACCTGATTTGAGTAGCATGAATTGAGCAATATCCTTGAAATTAAAGCGTCCGAGGCTCAAAATTTAGATGTCCAAATTCCCATATACTCCTTTTCACTTTCACCAAAACTAGTTTCTCAACTAATTTTCTTAGCGTCAACTCAGCAGTGGCTTTCATATTAGGGTAAGCCAGCCCCACAACGTGGCCTTTTGATCCTCAAAACTTGACTTCACCTGAAAAGGCCGAAAATTAATGTCTAACCTAATTTCAACAACGTTTGTTTCCAGGCTAGTTCGTTTATGCTTTCAGTGTGAAATAGTTCAAGCACAACGCATAAGGGGCAGAAGTTTATGTGCGTGCATTCCTTCGGAATAAATAGTGAGTTAGCGCCCGTCTGGTCTCCACTTTGAAAACCTAATTTCACTACGACCAACTTGGTGGCTCGTTTCGTATTGATGTGGGTTAAACTAAAATGTCAAAGATCACGCCTAAATATTTAACAGAGCCACAGATAAACAGTTCAGGTTTTTAGGCGAGTTAAACGGTTTGCTAGAAAAGACAGTGTTGCGAGCTGGAAAGATTCCTCATGTCGGCCCTCGCACTGTGAGTGGCGAACGAACAGGCAGCGCTACTACCACCCGCTCTTGAATATGTTACCTTTGCGTTGAACTTTTTGTAACAAGAATTAGTCACTCTTTTTCAAGCCACTTCTTGATCTCGCCTTCATTGTTGCCCTCACGTTCTCTCGAGACTGTATTCCGGACAATGTTAACTCGCGCATTAAAATGTAATAGCCAACCATTGCTTTCATTGAAGTTCTCGGCGCAGAGAATGAAGGCAAAGTTCCTGGCCTCCTTTTGTAGCATCGGTACCGATAAAGGAATATTCCGGTCCCTTGCGACGACGAACCATATGTGCAGCACATTCTAAACGTCTTCAAAGACAGCTTTGCGCACCCTTCGCACGCCTGAGAGCTAATTTTGCCTTGTCTTGGCCTTTATGTCACTTTTTTCAGCAGAGTGCTCAAAGTCCTTCTTGGTATGTCGAAGGTTTCGGCGACGCATGACTTCTTTTCGCCATCCTCAGTGCTCTCGATTGTCAGTAAATGTCAAGGATGTCCGCTTCTTCTTGTTTTCAACCATCACAACACCAGCAACGCCACGACAGGCCTAACCCATAGAACAAAGAACCAACTAAGCGATCTCACCGACCACACACGAACACACGATAACGAAAGACGTTGCATAGTTGGCGACACCTAGTAGTCAGTGCAGCTAATGCAACGTGTCGTCGCCATAGAGTTAATACAACTAAGATCAGAACGAAAGCGACGGTGGCACTCCCCAGCAAACCCTCTCCACTCTTTTGCTAATCGTGTTCACCGCCATAATGGTACTTATCGCATACTACAGCTGCGTAGAGCCAGCGCCCTCTACTTTAGGTACAGCAGACGAAACTATACGAAACTATAGCAAGTACGCTTTTATCGGCCTTTATATCACTTAAATTTTGCAACTGTAAGAAGCGAAAATGTGAAAACATTTTTATGATTTACATGCTTTATAGTAGAATCTACGTTTTAGTGTTTTTGTGCAAGTAAAGCAAAAATAATAAGCAGTACCATCATGGCACTACTCGAGCGTAGCACAATCTCCTCGTCGCGCTGTATCTCCCTGGTCGTTGCAGTTGTCCTATGATGCTTTCAAACTAGGCCATCCGCCGCGTGCGTTCACCGCCGCAATGTTCAAATGGCGCTCTCGGCGCGATCGAGGTGTGCACCTATCGTGCACAGTAGTCAGGGACGCCCATCGCGCCTTCACTAACATCGAGGGCGTTGCGAGAAAGCTCGCCTCCGATCAATAGAACGGGCGTGATCTGGGGTGGCGGCTCCGTTCGGAAAAATTATAAAAATGCAGGCGATTTCCATGTCATATAGAAAGGTTTCGATATACGCAATATTTTGGTATATCCGTGTTCGATATATCGAGGCTTGAAGTACTTCAGAGCTTTGTTCGGTAAATCTGTATCCAAACTTACTAGCGAACGGGAGAGTGCCAGTGCCCCTAGGGCCCATTTTAAAGCTGATATGGGCTTGCCCAATTCAGAATCCCAGCGTCATTGCTTCGGACTATATAATTGTTACTCTAAGTCAGTCACATAAATATTTCGGTGCTTTTAATTACGTAACTTTCGAATGGTTTGAAACCATAGTTCCAGTTTCAAATATGTCCTTCGCTTAATCGGACAAGTTTCGTCGGAATCGACTACTCTTTTTAAAAAGTGTTAGCTGTTTGACACCAGCATTTCATCGGATGGAAAAAACAGAGTGAGCCTGTGCAGAACGTTCATGAAACATTTATGCAGCGCAAAGGCATTGCAGATCAGGCAATTTTTCCGCACTCACTGATGTAATTTCTTTCTGACGCACTTGCATCTTTTTTTTTCAGTATATTTCTTCATATCTTTTGTATGCTTCGCACCAGCGGCCATTTTCTACGCCTACCTTACAGCAGAGAGAACAGACTCAGCCGGAGGCGGAATCGCGAGTATCATACAATGGGTCTACATTAATGGCAAGTGCATATATTTCGTTACTTAAGAGAAGTTGTATATTTATTACAAGTTTCTGCAATTTTCTTTCCAGTATATTTCAACATATAAAGCCCGATGTTCTCTGAATACTGCAGAGACAGATTTGCACTGGATAGGCGTCAGCCGTGCATGTTTGAAATCCTCTGGGATTAATAAAAACAATACGTGTTCTCAACCTCATAGTATTGTGAAAGCTGGGAAAACCGAGGTTGATAGAAGGAAAGATAGCCGTCATTGGCTTCACGCTGTTGACGGGAAAAAAGAGGATAGGGCAGCAGTTGTTGCGTTTCGCTTCCTTTCTTCAAGCCATTTTTGTGTTGTCTACCATGCGCCTAATAAAGCACACCAGCAATAATTGAAACCCCATGATTCGTAGTATTGTTCAGAATCAAGCACTAGCTATGAAACGTAAAAAAATATTTGGGCCACCTTATTCCTGCATGTCTATAACTTGAGGCACGTTGCATTTGAGGTACTTTTTGGCTCCAATCAATAATGTTATGCAGACATTGCATATCCCCCATGAACTGAGACACACTATTGTATTTATCTTACTTTCGGAAGCTTTTTTAAAAATATTTTTAGTGGCTCAACGCAAGCGACATTCGTTATTGGGCACTACACAGTGTATTCGATTAACTGGTATTAAATGTCTGTGATGACAGCAGCCATGCTCTCAACACTCCTCGTAGATCATCTTATTAGGCGGTCAGGTTCCTTTCTAAACCATCAATTTTATACCCCCATGTGGAGCGCTTGCAAATTATATTGAAGTGACTATTGCTGTGCGTGTTCATCGCCGTCAGTATGAGTCCTAAATATTCAGTAGCAGCGGTCTAAAGTCAGGTGTGAGGAAAAAAACGAAAGACTGCAGTTAAAGAGCAGCGAAGGATAGAGAAAGAATTTTTCGCGCTGTCAATGCGAAGTCTATTGGGGCTTCCACGCCAGAAGCTGAAGAGGGCTTGAAGCCAAGAAACTGCGCTTCCGTTATATATGCCGCTAGCCTCAGCTCGGCAGCTTCCACGTTCAAACTGGCTGTTGAAAACAGCGCTCCCACCCAGGCGCGAATCACTGTTGTTACTACTACCAATACATTTTATCATCAAAGAAAAGAAAGCCGAGGCACTTTGGAAAAATCAGGCTTTCAAAAAAAATCTCGGTTCACAATGATCCCCTACCAAAATTCTTTAGACAGCCCACAGACTGTCTAGAATGTTGAGCAATAAGGTTTATGAGATTCTATTGATTTATGGCTGTACTGGGTGAATACTTTTTCTGAAGGCTTTTATTGACAGAATTAAGACAGTGTAGAGATTGCTCACAGTAAAATGGAAAGGTAGGTTATTATATACGTTTGGCAAGTAGTCACAGATTATGACTACCAGTTTACCAGCATTGCTCAAGGGTAGATCATATAACCTTTCCATCTTACCTGTACTCACTATAGAGCCGGAATGTGGAGACTAACTAAAAGGATTCTACTTAAGTTGACAACAACGCAGAAGAGCTATGGAACGAGAAATTGTACGTGTAACGTGAATGGATGGGAATCGTGCTGAGCTCGTCAGAGAAATAACTCGAGTTGATGACATACTAGTGGAAATCACCAAGAACTTTGCACACGCCTGGTAGGCGGTGCGAAAAGAGGATAACCGATGGTCGAAAAGGGTGCTGAAATCGATACCGTGGGAAGGAAAGGGTAGCAGGGAGCGGCAGATAGTCAGTTGGGCGGAAGAAGTTAAACGTTCGCAGGGGCTAAGTCGATGCAGCTAGCCCATGACAAAGTTAACTGCGCAAATATGGGAGAGGCATTCGCTCTGCAGTGGGTACTGTCAGGCTGATGATGAGGATGATGATGGTAGTTGTGGTATTCGCTATTCCGTGGCTAATGTATACATTCTCTATGCAAGAAAGAAAACGAAATTTATTACGGACATTAGATGACCTATAGTTTAGCATAATTTATAGACAAAAGCAATACGACAAAAGGATGGCAGTAGTTTAAAGTTCCAAATGTAGAGTAGAGACTATTTTATTAGGGGTAGGTCGAACCTTTACCCTGCTGAGATAAGAAAGTTGTATTAGACAGCATAGTGGCGTCGATCACTCCTCTCACCCAACTACCTGAGAGGATGGGCTGGATCATATGGCTGGCCTTTGCGGAACCCTATTTTGGACCTAAAGAAACGCCCAAACTGCTGTTGGGATAACCTCTGCGTGGTGAACAATACTCTGCTCTCCAGCATACAGTATCTATCTGTTCTATTTTGTACATCTTCGTTCTTCACTACAATACTGTAGGGTAATAGACTTCCCATTGAGTAGTTGAGGTGAGAAATATTTACCACGCCTATTATTGCCTGTTACGTCCTGGCTACTATTTTCCATCTAAACTTACAGGTCTGATCTTCGCTAGTTTGACTGGAGCTTTCAAACAAATGATGAAATCTGAAATGCAATGGAATTTATTTGCGCTATTCCCGCCTTTTGGCATCCTGATCTGCTTGGCGAAAATCTCGATATTCGAAGTCACCGCGGAACACTGCGACTACCTGCCGGATTCCAAAACGAAAGGTAAAGGTTCTTCTAATCTAGTAAACGCTGGCAGCACTTCTCATTGCGGTACCAGCAGAGACAATGCCTTTCTTTTACAGAGGTTCCACCGGTTATTTGAACGTAGTACGGTTTTCAATTCAAGGCACTTCATTACACCATCATACCACGCACTGGTGTTGTTGGCTCATTTGGGACGAATCGCACATACAGCACTGCCCATGCACTACGACATATGGTGTAGAATGCAAGAAAATTGATTACCTGAATAGTTTTGCGAATCGATATTATACCTTTTGGTGAAACCTTTGGGATCGCCGAGTGAAGAATCGTTGTTACGAAATGTCACATGGATAAAGAGAGGCTTGACTTCTGGAACATTTAGTCTTCTGCACAAAAAGACGATGTAGGGCTTGGGGGCGTCGCCCGCATACGCACTCCCATTGAGCATTGGCTACTTTCTAACACTACGAACGTTGTAAGGAAATGGTAACGGTCACGTCTTGCTGGATTATAAGAATCTCAGGTAAGCCGGGTTATTTCTCGGCTCTGTTGACGCTTCATGCAATATTGAGAGCACAGCTTCAAGCATGTGTGTCTTCACTCGCTCACCACCACAGAGCTGGAAATTACGATGCGGTTGTGAGAAAAACAGTGAAACGAAGGCTCTTCAGCAGCCTCTGCCTTAGCGGCCACACCAGGCGCTATGCTCTATCCCCATAGTCTAGAGAAACTCGGCATCAACCCTTTCTATACCGACGCTCTAAGGTGAACTAATAATATTAGAAAATTAATTTCAATATTTTCATTACTCCACTGTTATTACCTTATCTATGTTTGCGTCGGGGTTATGCTCAATTCAGCGCTACTCCCAGCAGAGCTTTGTGAGGTGTCCACAAAGTACGACTCTTGTTATCACACTTTTCGTGTTTTTTAATTGGTTCACTCTGTCATGGAGTATATTACTTTTATATTGTTAGAGTTGTTTATTACCCTCTTTGTAGCGCTTTATGAGCATTTATAAGTAAGATAGCTTCCTTTATTAATTTGTTAGTTATTACAGTTTTGCATTATGTGCGAGGCAACACTACTTCATTGGTCGTTTTAGGGGGTTTAACGATTCAAAGCAAATAGGGATATGAGAGACGCCGTAGTCGAGGGCTCCGTTAATTATTGGCGCCTCGCATTTCACCTCCATCGAAAAGCTACCACCGCAGCCGGGATTCGATCCGCCATCTTTTGGTTCAGCAATCGTGCGCCCTAACTGAGCCGCCGCGTCGGGATAAGGCCGTGTTATTAGGTGATTAATAATAATAGTAATATTGTTACGAAGCGGCCAGCTGATGAAGACAGGAGACAGAACATGACCGATGGCGATGGTAGATGACGTTTAATGAATGTTCGCGGGCCTAGCGCAAGCGCTCCTGCCCGTGCCACTGCCCACTTCTTCTTCCTTGTCGTCAGTAACATGACCCGGGGCCACCGAGCGATCGTCCCGATCGTGGACGAGGAGGTTTAGCGATGTTAATGATTTGATGGCATGATTATGGGTGTGTCTGGATGCTTGAAGAAGAAGAGGAAGAAGGAAGAATAGAACAGCTTGCCGGTACGATGTCTCGTGGGTGATCTGCCTCCCCTGGAGCTGTCAACCATCCGTCACCAGAGTCCATGGGACCGATGGCTCGAGGTCACGTCGGGCAGCTTGGGCGGGGGTTGCGTGTTCGTGTCCATAGGTTCCATCGGGTCATTCGGGTCTTTCGGGTCCTTCGTCTCGGTTCTGATTGGTCTGTCTGTTCTTGTCTTCAGGTCCGGGCTGGGGGCTGGGCGGTGGTAGTTGTTCAGGTCTGGGCTTGAAGGGCTGCGGCGAAGCTGCTCGGCGATGTCCCTGAGCCCTCGGTGATGGTCCCGGCTTGAAGATGGCGTCGATGCTCCAAGGCGAGGATGGGGATGTCGTACGCCGCACCTCCAACCAAATGTTACGAAGAGGCAGGCCGATGAAGACAGGAGACAGAACATGACCGATGGCGATGGTAGATGACATTTAATGAATGTTCGCGGGCCTAGCGCGAGCGCTCCTGCCCGTGCCACTGCCCGCTTCTTCTTCCTTGTCGTCCGTAACAATATTACTATTTAATCTCGACATAAATTATAGAAATCAGGGAGACGGTCAGAAAAGAGCGAGGGCACCTGTAGGAGTTCTTACCGGCGCCAACCTTAGCGGCACCTTCTGCGCAACCTCGCCCATAAGCGCTTCAAAGATGCGACTTCCAGTGGCACTCAGCGCATCCTCTGTGGCAACATTTCCTGTTTGCCTCCCTGTCCTGTTTAACCGGAAGACGCGTGGGAGATGTTCTTTACTGCAAGCTAGTGAGGCCCACAGGGTAGTCACCTGAAACTGGAGTCGCCATTTAAATGTGTGCACAGTCACGCAAAGATATTTTGGGCAGGCGAAAAGGATGCTAGAACTCTACGTAGACACACGAACATTTATCTCTGCTCCAAACGCATGCTCACGCGGATGGTTTCCCTTCAAATGACAATCACAAGTTCCACTTGCGCGTTTTCATAATTGCATAGTTTCGCTCCTAACTGGGCTGTAAGTGAGACATTTCGAGAGCAATGCGTAGCTCGCACAGGAGAGCTGCGAAATCCTTGGTATTTCTTGTGCTTGTGATAGACTATAGGTGTCGTCACTTTTTATTTTTGTACAGTTTCTAATATCGTTTTTTTCATATTTTGTTATGTCTCTATCCAAAAAAAGAATGAAACCATGAAGCATGTTTTCTTGGACTGTTAAGGCGCAATTTCCTTTTGCGATGTCCAACATTTAAGAACCGTTTTGCGCCGAACTCACATGGCATTCAGGACGACAATGAAAAAGACATTGTAATGGCTTTTTCCCTCTGCATAGTATATGAAAAAGCAGGAGAACAGGAAGACGATTCGGCATTCACATCCTATATACACATGGCCAGGGAGGGGATACTTTGGGGAAGCTATTGTAAGGTGTTGCGAAGTTATGAGTTTGGGAATCCAGCACTTCACTGGGTTGTGTATATTGAAACCGTTAAGTTTCGTACAAGCATTTATCCATTTGATCTCTGTCGAATGCGGCTGAGGGATCTCGTTTAAGAAAATGTATTTTTAGAGCGCAAAAGAAACGTGGGCGAAGGGCGCTCGACCGCGACACGGAACGATGGTGTTTGAGTCCATGTGTGGACACAGTTTTTGTTATAAATAATTTGGACACTATCTGGGGACGTTCCCTGATGAGGCCATTCAAGAGGCGCAAATGGCGTCGAATTATAACAATAACCGATGCCAGAGAAATGAGAAATAAATTTCATACGCATTTCGGGGACACCCGCCTTGCTTGTCGGCTGCAGCAAATCTGTATGGATGGAAACCACAAAATTAGAACATCTAACTATAGCAGTCAAAACAACAGAACCATTGGATGAATCGATCCATCCGTCCATCCATCCATCCATCGGCTGAAGTCCCTGAATAAACGTTACTCAGTGTATTTACGCTCGTCGGGTCGAGTTCATGTAAACACAGTAGGCTCGAGACCACTCAACTCCTCGACATGAACCCCGCAACGAGTTCATGTAAACAGTGCTAGGGTGCGTGCCGCACATCAGGGTCCAAATGCGGAAGCCCGCTGTCGTTGTCAGCAGGGCTGCCCGAAGACAACAGTAATGAAAGCTCATCATTCCTATCCTTGGCCTATTCTTTCTATACTTATTTGCCATGTGGCAGGATCTCTTCTGCGGCCTTTCGGGTAAGCCGACTGTTTGCCTCTGCATTCCCATTAATGCTAAACGAACATATACTCTAACATACACGTATAACGTAATGAACCTATTTTGAAGTTCGGTGAACTTTCGTGCCATTCGGTTTCCCGTACAGAGCGTACGAACCGAGGCAGATACATTGAGATGTGCACCTGTCCTCTGTCACGGCGACTACCAATGTGGTGTAACCACGGACACTCGACGGAGGCCCGATAGTAGCTATATTGTTGCCGGCGTCACCTGCCGCTGCAGAGCACTCATTCCCTTCTCGTTTTGCCTTCCTACCATGGCTGTCACTCCAGCGCGCCGCTTTGTGCAGTGTTCGGCATTGAATGCCATATCGGGGACCAGTGGACGTTTTCTTTTGTATGCATTCTCGTATTGCTACGTGCGCGTCTTTCCCTCTGCTCATGTGCATACAGCCTTAGTGGGGTAGCAGGTGTGTGGTGGCTGACCTGTGCGCGATGAAGCGCAATGGGCCATTGAGCTACAGGTGATCAAAAGAAGGGCTTGGTCAAGTTGGAGTTTCCACGTAGCGTTGGAGCCCTCAGTGACAGCTTTCTGCTTTTTATAACTTCTTTATAACTTTTATAACTTCAGCTGTTGTTCACGCGGCATAGGTTGTCCCGCATGCTCGTGTGCGAAAAAGAAAACAAGAGAAAGCAGAGGTCCGGAATGCAGTGCCGTCGTTAGTACGTTTTCTTGGGACCTCTGCTTTCCGAAGTGTTTGTTTAGTTAATATCCTTACCCCGGTTAATGATTGGAAAGAAAAGTTGCATTATTGCATACTGGTTGCTGTCCCCGCCAAGAGCGGAGACAGATAGCTTAAAGGTAAGCGCTCTGGGTTAAACCAGGACTGATTTCGTGCGACCAACGGGTCAGTCATGTAAATAGTTTCTCCTTGCTTGTGTCTTGTTTTTTATGTGGAAATTAATACTTAATCTTTCAGTAATGTGACTGTTGCGAGTCTGAATCTTCAATTTGTCAAGAACATCGATATCTTCAAGCGTTTCCTCACCTGGCCACCTGAAGGGGAAACTCAATCCGTATACTCGTTTCTCTCTGCCCTGCAGTCCTTCTACGGCTTTCCTTCTACGGTAAATGCAATGTTTGATACACAGATACATGCCGCAGGGAACGGTCTACAGCCTAACGGGCAATCTGCGTTAGCAAAGCCAGTACTTGTGACAGAGCAGGCACTAGGAAATGTGGCTCAGACGTTGCTGGTAGTGAATTAGCATAAGATTCAATTGTGTAAAATTTAGAAGTTAAAGCTCCGAATTGAGCTAGAAAAAAATAAAACTGACTGAAATGCAACTTCATCCACGGGTGGATGTGCAACATGGACATAGGTCAAGTCCAAAGCTGGGCGATGATGCAAAATAATTGAAAGCGGTGCTGACGCCTATGCCAGAAAAGGATCCAATGGTGCCCGCATGGTTCAAAAGTGCTGACACAATGATGGAAACCCTGAAACGTCCGGAAGAAATTCGTGGGGCTATTTTGTAATGCCGTTTCTCAGTGAGAAAATTAGGACTTTTGTAGTCAGTGAGTCCGATGGAAGGGTAATGCCATACAAGGAGCCTAAGGAGAGAGGTTTAAAAGAGCTCAGAATGACTCCAAATGAGTAAAAGCGGTTGTTTATGGCAGTACGCAAAGAGCAAGGTGACTCACGGCAGCAGGTAGCGACCAGGCTCGAGACAATCTTCACGTACTATGTGAATAGCAGAGACATCGAAAGCCTGGAAGGTTTGGGAGAATAGATGATAGCAGATAGTTTCAAACAAGTGTTGCCAGACAAAGTCAGGATCTATTTCAGGCAAAATGAAAACCAGAGCTGGCTCACGGTCGATAAGATGGCCGGATTAACAGAAACGTTCGAGGAAAGTCGACGAGTAGGCAAACCGCGAAAGCATTTTGAAGGTTCTAAACAACAACAGCAAAGTGGGGAGAAACGGGAAAAGCAACCACTAACTCAAACCCCTAACGCTGGTGGGAAAAATAGACATGCAGGTGTGAAGTGTTTTCGCTGCAAGAAATATGGGCAGATATCGATCCACTGCACAAATGCACAGCAATGATAGGACGTAACAGATTCCAAAAAGGAAACGAGCAGGCTAGTAGCCCGAGCTGAAATACTTGTCCTCGATAAACTTGGCTCTGAACCGGAGAGGAAGGAAAAACCCGATCAAGTAGTTGAATCTGACTCACTTGGGTAAAGCTGCAAATCGGACCTAGCCAGACAGAAGCTTGTATGGACTCAGGAGCAGAGATTACAGTATTGAGGGCAGCGATGGTACCTGCTTCGTGTCGAGATGACTGCTCTGGTAAAATAAAACTAATAGGTTCTTTTGGACAGATAGTTGACACCGACTTATTGTATGTGTCTATGTCCTTAGTACCAGAAGGAGAAACCGTTAATCAACAGATGTCAATACTATGCGCTGTAACCGCAGAGCTAGCCGAAGGTGTAGGCGCGTTTCTCACACCCGAAACTCATTCACTGCTTCAAAGAGTTGAGAAGCAGCAGGTGGAAGAAGCTGAAGATAGGGCCGTCCTTGAACAAGAGGTAAGCTCTACGCACGGGTTGGACAAGGACAAAACAGAGGCAACACTCGAGTTCGAGGAAAGTAATAATGCGAGCCGATAGTTTCTCAGCTTTTGCTGTATAGACCAAGAACGAGCAGCGTCTGAAAATAGATCGAGGGCTCAAGATTTTAAGGTGGAGCAGCGAGACGATATATCATTACGAGAAGCGTGGAGACAGGCAGGAGAGGGTAGCCACGGGATGGTTGTGCATGAGGAGCTACTTTTGTATGAATAAATGATTGATGCAAGGGTATACAAATAACTAGGGCTCCCAGAATCTCGAAGGCGTGACTGGCGCATAACAGATCACGCGGTGGGCATTTCTCGAAAAAAAAAAACAAAGAAAAGGATTAGAAGTGCATTCTTTTGGCCAACAATGATGACGGACGCGAAGAACCATTGCCGCAGCTGTCACACGTTGCAGATGTTTTCACGTGCAACAGTTAGGGACCAGGTGCCGAAAACACCGCTAACGACCAGAGACACCTTTTCAGGTAGTGTTCCTGAATTGCATAGGACCGCTTGAGCCCGGGTTGGCAAGGGGACACCGCTATGCGCTAAGCATTGTTGATTTGTGTACGAGATGGGCTGAAGTTATACCGCTAAAACACCTGACAGCGAAAGCTACGTGTCAAGCGCTGATAGAGGTTTTCACTATATTTTGGACCCCGAACACGTTTGTTGTGACCAGGGAACCAACTTTGTGTCGAGATTAACTCAAGAATTCATGCAGAGGCTGGGAGTTCAGATGCCATTTTCTACTCCAGAACACCCTCAGAGTAACGGGATCGCGGAGAAATGGAACGGGACATTTAGGGCTATGCTTCGACCTGTTGTACACGATTATCAGCGAGAATGGGACCGTCATATTCTATGTATGCTTTGGGCATACAGGGAGGTACATCATGACGTGACGGGCAGGTCACCATTTGAACTAATGTTGGGTCGAGCCCCACATGGACCACCCAGTATCCTCCAGGAAGCATGGACTAGTGCGTGAACACCGCCGACGAAATGAACAAACCGGCCGCGCAATACTTGTCTGAGTTGAGGCAACATATCAATGACGCCGCGGAAAAGGTTGACGGAAGGGCAGACGCCATACAGAGGTCGTATGCTGCCAAATACAACCTTAGGGCTAGACCAAAAGAGTTCAGGGGAGTAAAGTCCTCATACTTGAAAACGGTCAAGTCGGTAAGTTGCAGCCGAAGTGGCGAGGACCAGCTGTTATAAAGGAGAGGAAGCGAGATAACAGCTATATTATGGACACTGAAGAATGAAGCAGATGGGTGCGTGCGAACAGGCTGCGGCCCTATGTAGCACGAATCCAGAATGTGGGGGTTGTTTTTAACTCGGGCGGCGAGTTTGATGAGGTGTATGAGACCCCACAGTGTCAAATGAAGAAACAATCTCTACAGTTTGAGATCTCAGACGGATCATTGACGCAGCAACAGAGACGTGATTACCTGATGTATTAACTGGTGAATCCGAAGTATTTTCCGAGGTCGATGTAACGCTGGCTGCCACAAAATAACGCTGCTTCCAAACACCAAACAAGAAACGTCGCATCTTTATAAGGTGCCTTTTGCTTTCGGAATAGAAATACAGCCTCAGGTAGATCAACTACAGGAGTGGGGTTTCGTCTATCCAGTTGACAGCGCATACGCGCATCCAGTAGTATGCGTAGACAAAAAGGGTGGGTCGGTGAGAATGTGCATCGATTTTCGGAAATTGAATGTCGTTACAGAACCAGACAGCTGCTATATGGCTAATATTACCGAGATGCTTTATGAGGTGTCAGGTGCAAGATACATATCGGTTTTGGATATGACACGGGAATATTGGCAGATCGCTTTAGACGAACGGTCACAGCGCCTTACCGCGTTTGCCACACCTAAGGGCTTGTATACATGAAAGGTAATGCTGTACGGGTTGCGAAATTCAGCAGCAACGTTTCAAAGGATTATGAATGAAATCCTAAAAGAGCATTCTCCTTATGCAATGGCATACATTGACGATAAAGCCGTTTTCTCGTCAACCTGAGAGGAGCACATCAAACACCTGTAGGTGGTACTGGAGACTCTGAAAAGGGCAGGCTTAACGGCAAACGCTGCTAAATGGAAATTTGCATAAGGGAAAGTAAAGTACCTAGGCCATGTGGTAGGGTCCGGCAAGCATGCCCCCGACCCAGAGAGAGTAAGTGCAATCACTAAATTGAGAGCTCCCAAAACAAAGGAGCTGCGTAGTATATTGGGCCTGTTTAACTATTACCCTATGTACCGGAGTATTCAAGGCTAGTGCGCCCATTGACGGGCCTGACTAACAAGCGAGTTCCCAACATCATTCCATGGAATGAAAAGGCAGAAAAGCCGTTTTGTGAAGTAAAAAGGGTATTGGCGTTATTTCCAGAGCTGGTCGTACCTGATCACAACCAGGAGTTTGTCTTGACAACTGACGCTTCAGAAGTCGCGATAGGAGCTTGCCTATCGCAGGCAGTTGAAGGGGAACCGAAACCAATTGCATATTTGAGCAAGAAATTTACGCCTGCTCAAACCAAATGATCTGCAATTGAAAGTAGAGCTTTTGCGAATGTGTGCGCACTAGGGAAACTGGATACTTGGTTAGTTGGGGTTAAAATGAAGGTTGCAACAGACCACAACGCGCTTTCGTACCTGACCCGTTCAGCGCCCACTAGTGTATGGTTGATGCGTTAGTCGATTGCACTGCGGAAATATGACCTAGAAGCAGTGTATATCAAAGGCTCGCTGAACAAGTACGCTGGTACACTCTCGCACCTAGAATGCAAGGACAGAAGCATTAAAATAATTTGTTTTTGTTTGCGTGTTTGTTCCTTTAGCAGCCGCAAACGACAGATCTAAAGGTAGATATTTGTGTATTGTTATGTACGTACATCCATTGTGTGGTAGTGCCTGACTGGCTCCTTGCGGCAGTCACTGTGGGAAGTGAAGGGTATACGAGCTCGTCTGGCAGTTGGCATGCACGGAATGGACATGGCAGGTTCAGGAATAAGCTGACTGGTGTCCTAACCTTGCTTGCGCGAAACGAACCAATTGTGTGTGTGCGCTCAGGGATGCTAGAAAATGTGTGGCTGAACTGAAATCTCACACTGACAGCAAGTGTCCTTGTGAGATTCTTGGTTGGGAGGTGTGAAGTTTGGTGAACTTATACGCCATTCGGTTTCCCGTACAGAGCGTACGAACCGAGGTAGATACTTTGAGATGCGCACCTGTCACTGGTCACGGCGACTACCAATTAGGTGGCACCGCGGACGCACGACGGAGGCCCGATGACAGCTACATTGTTGCCGGCATCACCTGCCGCTGCAGAGCACTCAATCCCTTCTCATCTTGCCTTCTTACCACAGCTGTCACTCCAGCGCGCAAATTTGTGCAGTGTTCAGTGTTGAATGTCCTATCTGGGACCAGTGGGCGTTTTCTTTTGTATGCATTCTCGTATTACTACGTGCGTGTCTTCACCTCTGCTCATGTGGTAGCAGGTGTGCGGTGGCTGACCAATGATCGATAAAGCTTAATGGGACATTGAGCTGCAGGTTTTTAGAAGAAGGGCTTGGTCAAATTGGTGTGTCCACGTAGCCTTTGAGCCCTCAAGTGACAGATTTCAGCTTTCTTATAGAGAACTTCAGCTCTTGTTCACGCGGCATACGTTGGTCCCGCATGCTCGTGTGCGAAAAAGAAAACAAGGAAAAGCAGAGGTTCGGAATGCAGTGCCGTCAGTGCTGTTCGTTTGTTTGCTTGGGACCTCTCCTTTCCCAAGTGTTTGTTTAGTTAATATCCTTTCCCCAATCTTTGATTGGTGATTAAAGTCGCCTTATTGCTTATTGATTGCTGTCCCCGCCAGAGGCGGAGACACATGGCAAAAAGTAAGCGCTCTGGGGGGCTGATTTCGTCCGACCAACGGGTCAGTCATGTAAATAGTTTCTCCTTGCTTGTGTCTTCTTGTTTTATTTATGTGTAAATAAATAGTTAATCTTTATGTAGTGCCATCAAGTGATGGGATTGTTGCGAGTATGAATCTTCAATTTATGAATAACATCGATTTCAAGTGTTTCCTCACCTAGCCACATGAAGGGGAAACGGAATTCGTATACTCGTTGCTCTCTGCCCTGCAGTCCTTCTACGGCTTTCCGCGTCTCTTCGGATACTTTCTTCCCGTTCTCAGAACCCTCGTAACAGCGCCCGTGTAGCCGTACTTAGCATGTTATCCACGCATTCCAGCGTGCCTATAGTCTAGTTCACTGTAAGCGTGTCGTTCAGATCGCCGCCCACCTCCTCTACGGCATTCGACACTCCGATTAGCCGAGCGCCGTCACGTGGTTCTGCGGGCTTTTTCTTGTTTTCTTGCTTGTGTTCCTAAAAAACAGCGCGAAAGAAGTGCGAGCCGTAGCTTTTAACTAGATTAAATGCGCCGCGCACGCTTTATTTTGCACCATGAGAAAGGAGGCAGGAGCATACGCAAGAAAAAGGCGCGCGGAAGCACGTGACGGTGCTCGGCCTATGGGAAGGTCGAACGCCGAAGGAAAGCGCCGGAGAGGAGGCGGGCAGCAACCTTCGTATGTTGGTTCTACTTTTAGTTTTATTCAGGGGTTGTATCCCCAGCATATTGAAGTTAAAGTTTAAGACCGATTCGCGTCCAGTGTCATACTACTAAGAATTGCTACTATTTCATAATCTAGCTTCTGAATGTGAATTTATAAAATCCGCTAAGCTTGACGAACAAAATTATTTTAGCTTACAATTTTCTATCAAGCGATAAGTTGGTAGATTTTTTATTTGCATTATTCTTATTGTGTTTCGTGCAGCGCGCATAGTTGTTATCAGCGTCAATAACGCTGAAATAAGAATGTGTCTTATTTGAAGGACATTAGTCGAAGGTCCTATTAATTAAAATGTTTGACAGGACAGGGTTGGCGCGGTGGTTACGGCGTTAGAATACTGTTGCCAAGGGTGCGGGATTGAATCCCGGACTCGGGGGCTGCTTTTCGATGCAGGCGAAAAGCAAGGCGCCCGTGTGCTGTGCGATGTCAGTGCGCGTGAAAGAACCCCAGGTGGTCGCAATTTTCGGAGTCCTCCACTACGGCGTCGCTCATAGCCTGAGTCGCTTTGGGACGTTAAACGCCACAAACCAAACCAAACCAATAAAAATTAGTGCCTCACTTAAGCTTTTGGCGGGAACACGGCACCGCTTTGACTGCCATGCTCGCGCGACGGTCCTCCCCCGGTGCAAAACAACGCGCGTGCGGCACATATCGTCGTGTGTTTTGCTACGGTTCGCTCCTCCTTCGCACTGTGTTTTTTTTTCTTTTTTAAGTTGCTTCATTC